>NC_044326.1:117448964-117792263 GCF_007399415.2 Gopherus evgoodei | reverse complement strand
ATTTGTAAATAATAGGATATGATACTGATGTCTCCAAAACACAAGATGAAAAAAACAATTTTCAGGAATGCTTTTCTTTGGACTCCAATACAATTCTCGGCTATGAGCAAAATGGTAATTGGCTTTCTATAGCCGTTCCAGAGTTCTTTGTGAATAGTGTTGTTGTTAAGCTTCATATTACTAACCTTCTAGCCAGGTGTACTAAAAATGAGCCTTTTGCAAAAGCCGCGGAGATGATGTCAGATAATAAATGGAAAAAATGAAAGTTCATACTTCACCTGATTAGAATACAAATCCTAGATTGGCTGATGCTAGGGCCTGATCTACACCACAAAACTTACATCTGTATAGTTTCAGAGGGGTAGCCGTGTTAGTCTGCATCTGTAAAAGCATCGAAGAGTCCTGTGGCACCTTATAGACTAACAGACATATTGGAGCATGCGCTTTCGTGGGTGAATACCCACTTCATCAGGTGCATATAGTTATGTCTCTTAGAGATGTGAAAAATCCATACCCTTGAGAGGCATAGCTATGCCAATTCTTCCATCAGCCTAGCTCCCACCTCTCAGGGAGAAGCCCTCCTATTGATATAGGCAGCATCTACACTGAACTACTGCAGCTGCGCTGCTGTAGCATTTTAAGTGTAGACATACCCTCTGGTAGCCAGTGTCCACTTAGTTTCCAAGACAACCAACCAGAGGGTTCTATGTCCAATATACAATTATATATATACCTTATACACAGGAAAAAGGGGTTCATTAAAGATAGTGCCAAAACATATAGATAATGGATGGATTTGCTACTCGCTGAGCTTTAAAGAACCACAAATTTTTATCTTATATATTATACATATTTGTTTTTAACATGAACAGGGTTTCCACATCCTCCCAGTGCATTTAATTTTATTGGGAGGCAGCATGAGGGAGGGAGAATGACATTTTACTACAGCACTAAGATCCTGAAGGTGTCATTAAATTTAGCCCATCCATTTTCAGTGCTAACTGCTCAATTAGCTCTGACTCAAAAAGAAAGCTGTTAGAATATATATTACTTGGAAACAGCTTTCTGTAAGGCTTCTCATATTAAAAAAATGATGCAATAAATTTAAAAATATTGTTGCCCCTTTTGGACCCAAGCAGATAGTCAGTTTCAGGGCTCTGGGTATGTTCCACTTGGAAACAGAAACTGATGGAATCTGGTATTTTCTTGGGTGCAGTTTTGTTTAGTTTCAAAGTTCTGTCTCTCTTAATGCAGCAGGAATCAAATAGCAGGAAATAGTTTCTTTTATTCACACCACCAAGACATCCCTTTTCAGTGTGCTCCCCGACCCAAAAACCTCTCCTCAGATTGCTTCCAGAGCCAGACACCATACTGTCAGCTGCTCCTTTGGTCTCTCTCTCTCTCTCACTTGTCTGGTCTCAGTTTCTGTATGTTCTCTCCCTCTCCCCTAACCCCTCCCCTCACTCCACCTGATCACAATACCCAGTCAAACCATCTGCCTACTCGGTGCTAGTTTCTGGACGCTAGTTTCTGGGCAGGCTCTATTAGGCTTTATTTTAGCTGTGGGCCTTTAACTGTTTCTTACCACTGATTTAAATGGATGACTCATTCACACATCAGTTTCAAGAGGTTTTAGAATCAAATGTTTTTAAGAAGACTATTGGGGATGCATTTTTTAACTGTGCTCCTCTTCTTTAACCAGTACATTCAGCCATTAGATGCACATACAATTGTTTAGCAGAGTATTAGATGCAGAGTTAGTTTAGAATATATTTATTTAGTTTTCTGTCCCTCTGTTTTATGGAGAGGGACATACAAGAATCCATACCTGGTATCCCATGCTTCCAGCAGTTACACAAACTGGGGCCCAGACCCTCAGCTGCTGTAGCTCTTGTGACTTCAGTTTCCTAGGGGTTCTCTTTGCTGTTGTGGGGTGGTTTTTTTGTGTGTTTCAGAAGTATAGACTTTTTCTGATTTAACTCTACCCCAAATCGTGGTAACTATCCTCTGTTCACAGACATGCATTCACTTGACTAGATGAAAAGTTCTGCAGGATGTCTCAGTTATCTATATAAGAAAATGGTAAGACGGACATATCCTACTGATTTAAAACTGATCACATGTTGTTGCTTTTTAAAATGCAGCTTATTTTTTTTCCTTTTTTAATTTTTCATAGTATCTTGTATTGTTTTTATGACCCTATCCTCTTTTCTTACTCAACTTTGGGGTAATTTAAATACAATCTCCAACCCTGTGTAAGAGACGGAGGGGCGTGGGGAGATCTGTTGTTTCAATGGAATTCTTCTTGCTTTTCCCATAGACAATGTGAAAACAGATATTTGTAGTCCAAATGATCTCAGTTTTAGATAAGGAGAGCAAGACAAACACAAGCAGTCTCCAAGGGAGAGTACACAGCATGTCCCTCTGCAATGGAGTCAGAACAACATGACTGCTGAAATCTGAATTGAGAGAGACCTATTAGAAATTTTAAGGTACACCATACAGAAAACAAGAAGGTATTGCAGTTTCATAGCTCCATATACACACAAGCCTGACAACCTTATTCACTCAAACCCCTACTGAAGTCAATGATAGTTTTGCATGTGTGAAAAGGGCAGGATTTGGTCTGTATGATCCTCATTACATCAGTTCTGCTTGTAAGTCTTTCCTGCTCTTATTGGTATGGAGGGAGCCAATGCTTTTTGATGCCACAGGAATTAGATAAGGAAAATACCATTTAGTTGCACAAGGCACAAAAAAATGAGACACAAATATTTCAGCGTTGTGGATTATGATACAAGGATGAACAACTAAATCGTAGGAGTAAGAGAGTTTTATATTTTGTTCTTTGATGGAAGGCCTGACCCAAAGCCCACTGAAGTCAATTGGAAGACTCCTTATTGACTCCAGTGGGCTTTGGGTCAGGTCCTAAGGATATGTCTACACTGCCTCTCGGAGCAAGTCTCCCAACCCAGGTCCACAGACTCGTGCTGGCAGGCTCACACTAGCATGCTGTTAAAAGAGGTGTGTGGCAGTCGTGGCTCAGGCTGGAGCTTGGGCTCTCAAGCCTGGGGTGTGGGGCTTGAGAGCCCACACTCCAGCCTGGGGAGTGGGGCTTGAGAGCCCACACTCCAGCCTGAGCTGCATTGTCAAAGTAACATCTGCACTCCAGTTTTTAGCATGCTAGCACAAGCTCCAATAACACAAGTCTGTGGACCCGGACTGGGAGGCTCACTCCCAGGTACAGTGAAGACATACCCTAAATGCCCAACTAAACTCCAACTACATTACATTGTTATTTGGTTCTAAGCCCTGGAAGTTAAGTAAAGCTCTTCTAATCATAGTCCGTGACTTCCAGCAATATTATTATTTGCTAGAGTTGATCAAATAAAATGCAGGTTTCAATAGAAAAATAACCTTTTTTAAATCCATGATCACACAAGCTGGTGCATAGCAAAAGATAGGGCCTTAGCCATGCATTTTCACATAGCCCCCAGTGTACTGCATGGAAATTGTACAGTTCTCAAGACTATGATTCATAACAATAGGCACAAACGCATTCTGCTGCTCATCTGTAGGTCTGGTACCTCTGTAAATCTTTAAATAGGGTGAGAGTCAACAGGCTTAATTCCTCTTGCAGTACTGAAATCCTTGGATTTCATAGAGCCAGTCTCTTGGATTTTAATAGTGTTTATCCATGGGTGATTATAATGCTGGCTCACTTTTGTAACACATTAGAATAGTGCTACACAAGGGCTAGGTATTAATTAATCATCACTATATTGTTTTGTACCTCTGAGCAGGAGAACTGGTACCAAAAGAGTTAGAAGCAGCAACATCATAATCCCTGTGAATTTCTGACTAAATACTGGGAATTCCGAGGCAGCAGGAAACTTTAGGGAGACATTACAACACTGATCATGCCACCTTACACAAGCAAAGCCAGTGATGACTTTACTTAAGAATCTGAACCCAATCCCAGACTTCTTGGCGTAAAGCTCTCTACCCACCACACCACTTCTTCAGCTCTGCCTTACAGCAGCACTCTCTTTTAATGTTTGACCTAAACCACTGGAGGTAAATGGTTATATGATTTAAAGGCACTAATGCAAGGGTAGAAAGCTCTGCCTGGGCAGTCAAATTTATGTCCCTAATGGATGCTTCCTGTTTTATTTTAATTACCCATCTCTGAAGGGTATTGCTTTTTTCCAGCTTCCTTGTTGTTTCAGATTTAATTACCTTTTCACGATCACATGAAGAGTCGTAGAAATGAGATGTAGATAAGACCTGTTAGGTCATATAGTCCATCCCCAATGCTGGCATAGGACTGTTTCCCATAGTACATTTCCTATTGCTTTATGTAGCCTAGATCTAAATGCCTCAAATGATAGGAGTTCCACCATGTCCCATGAGAGGAGGGTATTCCAGTCTAATAGCACACACTGTCAGGAAAGTTTTCCTGATAATCAGTCTGAGCTTTCCATTTCTTTATTACACTTTGTTGTTCGCCTTATATCACCCTAATTAATTAGTCTGTCTTCTTAACAGATCCATATTTTCATATGTGAAAGAATAAAGAGGATTTGTACCAATGGTTTGTATATAATGATGAATAATAATAAAATCATACAACATTATTTGCCAAAAGCACACCTACTGCATCATTAAATTCATGTCAAACTAAGGATTTCCCCTGTTTTCAACATAGAATACAACAAGGAATTTCTCTTTTTCTGGAGAAAGCCCATTTCAGTTCAGAATAAAACAAAAAACAAAAAAACCCACACCTTTGGGGATTATTCAGCTATAAATATTTTTTAAATAAAGTAACACCAATTTATTGTGCACAAAACATGCTCCGTGCTATGGAAGGTGATTTTTGAACCTTCCATATCGACTCCACGTGGGCCTGCATGGTGTGATAGTCACATGAATATTGGTGATGAAATGCATCTTGTGCTTTTGATGTCCTTTATAATCTTTGTTTCATAATTCACAATTGTTTGAAAGTATGTAGTGTATTGTGGATGGTCTAAAGTGTGTAATCTAATCTTCTCAAAATAAAAAAACAAATATAATTGCAAAGCACAGGAAAATAGTAGTCAAAACCAATAAGCAAATTGTTTATTCTCAACCATTTCTGAAGGTTCTTATATTTTTTTAAAAGGTGAATACTGTTGTGCCACAGTATATCATTGCATTCAGTGGCAATACATGGCAAGGAATGGAGTAATACACTGGTGAATCAGTCCCTGTGTGTGTTGGAGGGTTGAGGTTGTTTTGTTTTTTAAAACAGTTTTTAGAAATTTCCATCTTAAAATTCATATCCTATTACATTTTTCAGTGCTGATGGTTCATCTCCCATACCAGGTCCACATATGAGAAAAATATCATCCAAATAAGAGAAGTGCTTTATTTAACTTTAATTCCCTTTATGTTGTACATTTGGCTGTGTCCTGGCATTTGGGTCAGTGCAAAATAATTACACATCATGTGGATCATACCATTTAGAAACTATTATGGGCTTTTTACTGGATTAACAGTCTGAAGTTTTCCGAGAATCACATTGCATCGAATGCTACCTTTGCCCACTTATAAAACAGTCATGATAAAGATTCAATCAAATGCAGAAACTTTTGATGGGTGAAGAACTGTGAACTGGCAAAGCAGGGGCATAGGAGTCAGGACTCCTGGGTTCTAATTTATGACTCTTGTCATTGGTTTACTGTGTAATATAGAGAAAGTCACTCAGCTGGCACCCCTGTAAAATGAGAATACCTAACTGTCTCACAGCAGCATTATGAGGAAGCTATTTTGACTACCTTAATGTTATACACACACACACACACAAAATATCATTATTATGCCTAATTGAAGGCCAGTCTCTATAAGTACTAGGCAATAGTGGAGCAATAGTGATTCTCAGCAAGTTTCTCAATAAAAAAGAAAGCTTTCTTCAAAGTGCAGCTGTTTATGATTTATTATTGATCTGAAAAAACTGTATTTCTTT
The DNA here is from genome assembly GCF_007399415.2 of Gopherus evgoodei. Taxonomy (NCBI): domain Eukaryota; kingdom Metazoa; phylum Chordata; order Testudines; family Testudinidae; genus Gopherus; species Gopherus evgoodei. The sequence goes on along the minus strand of NC_044326.1, from coordinate 117,786,253 downwards.
CCAAGTATTCCATTTATAAAGCAATGTTTTAATAGCTAGCTACGGGAAAGGTATTGGGATGCCAACTTGACAAAACATTCATTTTCCTGAAAGTCATTAGAGTTTTCATTTCTCAGGCTTTCAGATGCCAATTTTCCAGTTCGTACTGTGAAGCCTCCACTATATTTTTTGATTGGTTTATTTCTTTTACCCCAACATTTCTCTAAACAGAAGGAATGTGAGAGAAAACGGGCGGAGGGGGAATGAACGGTTTTGCAGCGGTTTTGCAGATGCAAAGAGGTGTAAGCACAAACTCACAGAACAGCTGGCTTGTGGAGAAAAATGATATGGGCTAGGGTGAAAGGAGGAGGTCTGGGCTCCTCTTGAACTGTGCTCCATAGGGTGTTCTTTCAGTAATAGAAAAGCTTGAGAATAAGCAGCAGTGATAAGGCAATAGAATATTTAACATTTAGTGCAAAGAGGTCAAGTGAATGTAGGATTAGAGAGTGGCTATTACCTCAGCCTTTTCCCTTTAAATCTGAGCCCTGGCCTGGATTTTGGCTTGCCCTGTTTTCATTTAGTGAGTGTGGGTTTTTTTTTAAGTTATTGAACATTCCCAGGAAAAATCTCACCAGCCATCTCTTTACAGGCCATCTCTCTCTGCTACTCACTGAAACACAGTGTCCAGTATATGTGAGGGGTAATGGGGAGTGGATGGAGAGAAGCAGAATCATAATTGCATTCATTAATCTTATTTCAGACTTACTGAATGAGAATTGCAAAGAACTGGTCTGCATCCAGAGTTACTGCAAATACAGGTTTTCTAGAGGGTATGTGAAAGCTCTGTAACAATAGACATTTTCATTTTCCTAAATTTCCATCTCTGTACAAATGAATAAACCAGGGGTTCTTTTATACAATTTTCTGGCATGAAACCCACCCTATATATACACTAAATACATGGCATTCATTTAATTACGGAGACAGATGCAACACTGATCACTGAAAGAATAAAGGGGAAGAAAACAGGCAAGATAAAACAACATTTGAAAGCCAGGCAGGTATAAAATCTCCACCAAATCATCAGATTTAGAGTTTGCTATTCCCCCTCCCCCACTCTGAGTCAGAGTACTCTGCGCAAGAGGCTTCTGAAGGCAGCTCTGTTTAATAAACTCAAAGATCCAAGAGAAACATTTGTGAAAAAGAATACCAGAGAATCTTGGGTTTCAAAGTGATTCAAACACGTCTTTTTATTACAAAGTGCCTTTTCAATTAGGATGCTAGAAATAAAATGTAAGGTAATGATGGCAAGTATGAATGGCAGCTGGAGGGCTTTTCCCTTAGCATTTGATTCAGCTCCTTGGAGACACCTCGGATGAATTTGATACTAAATGCTTACATTTTTCCCTCTTGTCTGAGCTTTTAGAACCTTTATGTGCTTTGTCATTCCCTCTAATCTATTGTGAACGTACTATTAATATTATAGAGCTTTTGTTTCCAAGAGTTAGGCAGTTTATTCTTTAACCAAATAAATAAATAAAATAAAATAACTAATGCAAGCCTGGGCCTGTTTCTAATTATTAGGAAATTACATGTGGAAGGTGGGGGGGATCATTTCGACAGTCTCTGTATGTTGGAAACATCAAATAATGACCTTTATTACTAATGACCCAGGCCCTCCGGCAATGAACCTAGACAACACTGATTAAGAGAGAAGTCTGCTGGTTTTTACAGCCCTATAAAATAAAAGAAGTCTTTGTGTTAATAGAGAAGGGATATGACACAGGAAGAAATGTAAAACTGAAAGAGCTATAAAAAGAAGGGATTTGTTCCCCCTCAGTGCTAGACAGTAAGAACTTAATTCACAGATATAAAAGCTCAAACAGTAATTTTATAAAACATTGAATGACTAGGTTCCTGTGAATAGGCAAATCCTTAATAAGCACTAATAACCCAATCTTGCACTAGAAATCTGCATATTTCCACTTCTTTCTCTCCAAGGGAAATACAGTGGCTTCCTTTTGGGAATATTATGGGTCAAAAGGTGGCTTAGGACTCTTTCTAGTCTGACCAAAGTATCAAAATAGCAGCTGAATCCATTAGCGTAAATAACCCATAATACTCTTTTGTATGATATGCTTGATGGGATGTTGGTTGTTGGGTTGTTTTAGTTTCTAGGTTAGTTGTTTCTACTACTGCTTTGGATGGGGTATTCCACATGTTTATACCACCCTCTGCTAGAAATGCTTCGCCTACATTTCTTGCCCACACAGTTTCCTCATTCTCAAATCCAAAAGTTTAATAGCCATTTAGAAAGGTTATCTAAGACCCTTAACTTTTTTCTAATTCCTCAATATATTTTTTGCTAATGCGGTGCCCCAGACTGTGTTATAACATTCTAAATGTTGACTAGCTGATCAGATATTATGTAAAATAGCAGCATATGTATATATGGTGCTGCTACACATCAGCTTTGACAATAATACAGATTTGAGAGAGACAATTAACACAGTTGACAGGATATTATAAGAAAATGTGGGCCTGTCTCTATAAAAGCAGAAAGTGAACTGGATTTAGATTGACAACGCAAGCTAGGGCAATTAACCTGTGAAAGCATGCTCATTAGAAAAGAATCGAGAGCCCATGGACGGGGGAGGATGTGAATGAGAACTACACGACAACTGTTCTGTGGATATGCCTTCAAAAGAAAAAGGTCTATTCTATTCTATTCTACACGTGTTCTTATACTGACCTGATCACCCTAGTATCTAAGTGCCTTATGGCATTGCATTAAGTGACAACTAAAATTTGTCACATGTGGTTCATTTTCTCTCAAAATGTGTATGCAGTGTTGTGTTTTGTTTTTGTCTTTGTTTTTAAATGTACACTTTTCTGTCTTTAAGATAAGAAGGCAGATCAAAGAAATGCACCTTGCACTTGGAGCAAAGGTAGTGAGGTTTGTGATGGTCCTTAGTTCCTGTGGGACTTTGTTCCACAGTCTCAGACTGATCCCCAGTAAATCTCTGTTTCCTTCACAGATGAGCTTTAAGCATAAGGTAGACAGTTCCAGTGTGCCTTGAGGAGCAGAGCTGTTGACCACAGTGTTCATCCCACATTTTAGATACCCTGGGTCTAGGCCACGGAACACCTTGAAGATAAGAACTGAGACCTGGAACTTGACCGATTTGTTAATTTGTTGATTTAAGTTATTAAAGGAGCACAGAGGGAAAAAGGAACCCCAAATATCTTGTCCAAAGCAATGAAGAGACTCTTGAATGTATATGGGAAACACACAATGGACATGTCAGGAGAAACTTGGAGAATACATTATGGAAATACTTTTGTTGGGGAGGATGCCAGAAGGGCCAATCAAAGCAACCTGAAAGGTATAACTGGGGAACTCCAGAGAGATAAAGTAGTATGACGACACACATCATCTGCTATCAGAGGGGACAGATACCTACCTGGAGGCTAAAAGTTGGGGTTTAGATATGCTGTCTACCAAATGTTTGGTGAGAAAGGAACACAATGTACTCTCAGAAAAAGTATAATTTTGATTTTTTCTGTAACTACCTGGATTGCATCAATGTAGCTGAACATTTGCAGAGTTCAAGTCAAGATAAGTTATGCTTACCAGTTCTTCTCTTTTATTAGTAGTATTATAGTAACATCCAGAGGTCCCACTCAAGGATCAGGACCCCATTGTTTTAGATAGACTAAGTATTCTCTCTGCTTTTAATATTTTACTACAACCTAGGTGGCCTTGTGTTTTTTAACTAGGAATTTCATGCAAACCATCCAGAAGAAGTGAAAATGTAGACTAGCTATTAAAGCTCTCATAGAAGAAGTGTGTTTTGGGAAATGTTTTGAGGGGAGAGAGTATAGGCAAAGCAGATCCAGGAAGGGAGGGTTTTCCAGTCCCAGGAACAAGCAAGCAACTTTGGCAGCCCAAGAGGATGAGAAAGCATCAGAAAGAGAGTAGGGCAGAGAATAGACAAGTTGTGCAATTTCCTGACTTATGTCCTGTCCCTCTACTTATGCATCCCAGGGTTCTCTCTGTTTTTTCAGCCTTGGCCTTACAACGAGCTGATAGTTTCGTGATTCTTCCTAGCATTCTTGCTATACCCTTCTCCTGCTCTGCTGTGTTCTGCAGAATGCACATTTAACATACTGGAATGTCTGTTACTAGGCCTTATACCACATGACTTGACACTTGTCTAATTTAAAACTAATGAGCAATTTATCCGCTCATGCTCTTAACCTATTTATGTCTCCCTGGATTTGACACTTTACCTTGACATCATTTGTTGGCTCACTCAGTTACATAGGGTCTGTAAACTTAGATACCTTGAGCTAAATTCTGGCCCTCTGCATAAATGTCACATTAAAACTGCAAACCCAGTAATTCACAGTTTAACATCTCTTCCACTGATCAGTCCACATACTGATTACACCTGCAAAGAGCATAAATAATATGTGTTGGGATGTTTGTGCATTTCCCATTGCCACCTCAGGGAGTAGACACAGAAATGTAGTAGTACCCGTCCCTGGCTTTTAGCCCTGGTCTTGAATGCCCCTCCAATAGTTCCCATCATGGAAGCTTCGCAGGTTGGCTTCTCCATTAATTTTGGTGGAGCCAGAATCGGTGCAAGATTTTGGGGCTACTTTTATGCACACATGGTAGCCAGAAGTTGGTTCTGCATTAATGATGTCCTCCTCTAAGTCATTTGGGTACTGAATGAAGAATATCAGCATTGATCCCTATTGACTTCATACCTTTTCCCCTGGTAAATCTGAACTCAGTCACCAAACCAGTTTTTTTGTCTGTCAGGGCAACATCTGCTAGGTCACACTTTATAAATAATCTTAGGCAAAATGTGGCACCATGTCAGATGACTTTTGGAAATCCAAATAGATTACATTCATCCTTATCTGCTCTCTGCATTTATCTCAACAAACTTTTGTTAATTCTTAACCAGACTCGTCAGACAAAATTTACTCTATGCGGACTCATGCTGGCTTATTCTGACATTTCATTTTGTCTAAATATCTTGTGATCCCACTTTTTGTGTCTCCCAATATCTATACTACTAATTTTGTGATCCACATTTTCCTAGTTCTTCCCTGTTCCTTTTCTAAACGGTTAAGGAGGGTGTTTGCTTCCCTCCAGATTCTTGGAACTAGAGCTGGTCAGCAATTTTTCAACAAGACGTTTCCAGTCAAAAAAATGTTAATTCATCAAAACCAGAACCGTTTGTGGGAAAGGGTCCATTTTGACAAATTTCTTGACCCAAAAACCTTTTTTAAAAAGTTTCAAGTTTACAATAAATCACTTGGTTTTCTGATTTAAAATGAATTTCCGCTTTGAAATTAAGGTAATTATAGTACATAAAATAAATAAATGGCTGAAATATAAACAAATCATTTTGATTGACCCAAGAATTTTTTTTTCCCAGTTTGTGAAAAATTTGAGATTTCAACTTCATCCTGATTCAGGACGGGAAATTTTTTTCAAAACCATGAAAATTTTCCTGAGTTAAGGAAATGCTTTCCTGCCCAACTGTACTTTGTACAGCCTCTGTTTCTAAGAAACTGTTAGAATAGTCTTAGCCTAGTTTTCTTGTGAGCCACCTCACTTTGTATTCTTTCACTGAGTACAGCAAATTAATGATAAAGCCTTCTAAGTAAGTAGGCAAAAGGATGGTCAGTGAGCAGACCTCTGGGGAAAAAGGAGGTGGAGAATTATAAAAAGTTAAATAAAACAGAAGAGGAAATGGTAACGCATTTAAAGAGGGATAGAAATTAAGGCGTTCCAGATCTCCAGAAATGTTCACTTGCAGCAGTAAAGAGCAAGAAGCAAAAGCATGAAGGGATGCCTCCTGGGATAGTGGTAATGGAGCAGAGACTTTCAACTCCAGGTTGATGCTCTGAATGAAATCCAGCTAACTTGGACAGCACTGTCAGTGACAAATGTCATTGCCAGATCTATCCCCTGCTGTGACCTGCAGCAAAACTGAACATGCAGTTTCTGCAGAACATTCCCTACAGATCAATTGGGATTTTTCATTTTTGTAAATGGATTGATCCTGTTTGGTTGGCAGGAATTGTGGCTTCTCTCTTGCTGAGGTGGATTTAAAACAATATACCAACAAGCAGCCAGTCATACACAAGTCATTGATGGCCAAACATCTCTCTCCTCCACTTCCTCCCTTTAACTTCAATGAAAACTTTACAGATTGCTATTTATGTGTAGCTTTGGGATCGGATCTACTTGGTGGGAAAGTAAATTTCTGCTAGGTATTTCCTTCCTTGCAGTTACCTATACCAAGAAACCTCTGCTGAGTTTCTGAAAGTTCTCAGCTTCTCCAACCCTAAAGCCCACAAGTCCACTTCATGAGCTTGGCCACTTCTGAAAGCACCAGATGGATGGTGCGGTGACTGGTGCTGCACTTAGTTCTTTAAATATTTTTCATGTCTTCAGATATACATGGTGAGACGCATGATGCAGCATGTCTGTAATTTTTCATTGAGCTCTTTTGTCACAGATGTTTTTAGAAGTTTGAGTTAAATAGAGTTTGAAACAATGACTAAAATCTCTTTCCTTCACTATTGAAAAAATCTAAGTTTCTCATTGTGACCTAAGCCACTAACTCTGTATAGTCTTCAAGCAAAAATAAATCTAATAATGTTAAATCAATAACATGTAACAATATATACATTTATATAACCCCTCCCTCCCCGTCTCCAAAGGGTCCTAAAGCACTTCACAAACTACATGGGACTCACACCACTCAGAGGCACCCAGGTGCAAGGTAGAGGGTGGCAGCCAGTCAATACAGAGGATGTGGTAGTGGGAGTAGAAGTTCAGCTTTGGTGAAGGACACTGGGGAAAGGCCCCCCCGCCCACAATTACAAGAAGCATAATGGAATTTTGAATAGCCACATGGAGAACATATTCAAGGCCTCATCTAATCGACGCTCACACAGTCACTGGCATGGCACTTAATATATTTGTGTAAGAAGGATGGAGTCATCCCTGCTAGGTTTAGAATCTGTGGTGCTAGGAAGTGCAGGGGTATCAAAGCTGATGCTTAGCCCATTATGCCCACCCGCTGGGCTCAGATAACGTATTTAGTGAGTTTATTTATTTTATTATTATAGCAGTACGTAGAAGCTCCACTCAGGGATAAGGCTCCTATTGGCTGGGGTTCTGTACAAATCAAAACAATTATAATCTCTATCTCAGAAAGCTCACCATTTAGGCTTAAGACAAGATGCAAAAATGAATGAAATGCAGGGATGGAGGTGGGGGAGGAGACAGAAAGAATAAACTGAGCACATTTTACATCAAGTAGATTGCCTAAGCACTGTCAGAAGATAATGCTTTGTAAGCATCACGGAAGAAACATCTGAAAGAGAGCAAGATAGTGGCTTTATGAATTTTGACTGGAAAATTTTTCCATACGCTGGAGTTGGCCCTAAAGAAAATATAAAGTTGCATGTAGAAAAAGTGGACAAGCAGGCAATTGAGGCCAGCATCATTCACAGAGGTCAATGTTGTGATAAACTAGTAGATCTGACAGTTAAGGCAGGGCTAAGTTGTGAATGGCTTTAAAGATATAGGGAAGAAGTTTATGTTTGACACGGTGGAGAAAGGGGAGCCAGTGGAGGGATACAAAATAGGGGGAGATGTGGTTAGTCTGACAAGCCAGGGAAATGACACTGGCAGCAGGTTTTGGAATAGATGCCGGGGGGGAGGGGCAGGAAAATGGACCAATCAAAGTTCTGAGAGGAGGAAACTACTGTAATCCAAGCACAAGATAAGGGCCTGGACAAGACAGAAAGTGTGGCTGGATGATCAAAGCAATCATTTAGCCCAATAAGAAATATTAGAGAAAGAAGCAGCAAAATTCAGACATGGCCTGGCCGGTGGGGCTCTAAAGATAGGGCTGAGATGCAGAGGATGCCCAGATTTCACATCTGCATGGGAGGAAAGTGATGTTGTGTACCATGATAGAAGGAGGCAGAAGAATCTTTAAAGAGAAAGATTACAAATTCATTTGAAGCCATAGTCAACTAAAATAGAAGCTTGGACATCCATGAGGAGATGTAAGACAGAAAGTCTGGCAGGCAGGTCAAATTGCAGGTTCTGGAATATTTTCACAAGCAAATATTTGCACTATAAGGCATTTAGCAGGTGCAGTATTTTCAGATGCTCCTAACTTTATTTCAAAACCAAATTTCTTGCAGTGATTTAGATTAGTTGGATAAGCTTTTGGGACAGCAAACATTGACCATTTTGAAGTTTATAAGGAAAGACGGATATAAGTAATCTAAATGCAAAAAAGAATCTGAAAACTTTCACAAATCAGGTAATTCAAAAATGGTCAAATGGATTTTTATTAAACTTTCCAAAAAAGGTTTCTCCTGGGCTAAACATCAAGCATGACAAGATTAATCTAAAAAAGATAATCTTTTGAAACAGCTATAAGCCATTGAAAACAGGGTTTTGGAATGATATTCTCATCTCAAAGCTTTTCTATATAATATTGCTATACAAAGATTCTAGATAACATATATATGCATACTTACAGATGCAGAAAGCTAAGGTGTTAGCATAATCCATGAATGTGGAAACAAGCAGCGTGATGACTCATTTGTGAATTTTTATCCCTTATTGGTCACAAAAAATAAATAAAAATGAACATTTTATGCCTGCATTCTATAATGTAAGGTGTTATTTCTGCTATACTTATCGGTCTCTAGAAAATATAAAAATATTTTTAAACACATTATTTTCAGTGTTGACCATTAGTGGCTAAGCAGCTATTGCAAAGTAAGACAACAATGTTGGCAGGAGATGGGACGTCAGAGGCTTAATGAGACTTCTCCCATTGCATTCTATTTCCCTCATTTACAAGTAAGTTAAACAGAGAGAGTCCCACATTCTAGTATCATGCCGGCATTAATCTGATGTAATTCCATGAAATTCAGTGGAGTTTCTCTGCTTTACACCAGTGTAAGCTTACAATAAAGTGCTAGGTCTGGATATGCATTCATGTTTAAATGGCACAATTAAAATTCTAAAGTACTAAACTGGCATTTTTAAGAAGAAATAGATTTCTTTTTGGTTTATCAATGGGGTAGCGATACCATATTAGAATAACGAGATACAAAGAATGTGTGCAAGCTTACCAAGATTTTCAAGTGACTCATGATTGTGGGTGCCTCAATTGTTGGAGTGCCCAATGTGAGACACCTTAAAGGGCCTGATTTTCAGAAAGTGCCACCCAAAATCAGGTCGCTTGAAAATATCTCAAGTTAGGCACTCAACAACAAGGGCACCCAAAAATCATAAGTTACTCGCTGACCAAGGTGTATTGTAAAATTCTGCCTAAACTCTCATACTCACATTACATATAGTCTCCAATTAAAAAAAAGATTTTTTCATTCTATTTACTAAAGTACAGTCCAGAATACATATCCAAGAGCTCATCAGCAGAGTTGCATTTTTTCCTTAGCCTACCTGGTCAGTCTTTGAAACAGTGGTTAACAACATTCTGAAAGTTATCTTAGCTGGAAGTACTGCCCTCAGGAATGCTGCACTTCATGAAATGACATCATGATATCAGCAAATGGCCAAAGCTCTGATTTAACTTCTGTATGTACAGCCAGCAGCATTTCGATCAATGATACAAAACCATAACTCCACCTCACAACTGTAACATCTCAGTGTGGATGGAAAAATATGATAGTGACCATCTTTACCACCGTTGTTTTGAACTCTCTCTATTTTTAGGTTCAACAAAGTGTAGCATAAACCTAAAACCATAGAAATCTTTGATACACAAACATTAGAGAACAGAGTTAAATCCAAAGCTGAAGAATACTTTAAAGCACTTTGGAGTATAATTTCAAAGCAGAAAACAAGAGGATTTAGCCTCACAAGTGATTCCAATTTGTCAATAGGAATCTTGCTAAATCCCCTGCAAACTGCTTTGAAAAAGTGCCCCAAAAGATATTACACAGCACAAGCGTGATTTAAGTATTCTTTATTTAGCATGGTAGCTACCAAGTGTGAGTACTATAGTAGAGTATGTTAAGTACATGACCAGTTTCTGCAAATTATCTGGTATTTACACAAACAGGGCCAGTCTCTCAGCTGGTGTTAATTGATGTAGCGCCATTGACTTCAGCTGTGCCGATTTACACCTGCTGCGTATCTGACCAACAGTGTCATCATTTTAAAAGTACTAGGGAATTTGCATTTGATCAGTTCCATGATATCTTACCCCTTGAAATCATGCATGCACACACACTCTCCATGCAGTCACTATCTCAGATCTCTGAGGGTGTCTTTTCACTGGAGAATTAGCTGGGGTTCTTATCTGGGTGTTTTCTCTAACCCCACTCCCCTTCACACACAAAAACCTCTCATTCAAGTTTAGTGGTACTTTCAGCCTGGCCTACCTGGGGGCATGGGCTCAAGCCTGGGTTTCACTTTCACTCGGGATGGTAATCCATCACCTTTGTAGGGAAATTATACAGATTAAACCACTCGAATGCCAATAATCCTCCAATGTCTTCCCACAATTCCCCCCATGTGCAAAGAAGAACATATGAGTTCTCCCACCATTTACTGGGAAAAAATCACAATGCAGCTCATCTTACTGCACCACAAAGAAGCCTGGGATGTTCCCCCAGAATTCCTAACAACACACATAGAGAAGACAAAGTAATTTGGATATAGCTTTGCAGTGTGGCTGCTCACACCTGGGCACTGCTCATGAAGACATGCTCTGCAATGAGGACATAACTCAGAGAAAACTGAATCCCTATCACTGTTTTAGAAGCTTTGAGAGCTTAATTTTGTTTGAAAATACTTACTTGAAATGATGGTTTATTGAAATCAATGCACATTTGTAGATTGCTGTATATGTGTTTGCATCAATAGCTGGTAAAATCAAATTATTTGGCCATTTTAAGGGATTTTGTTTTCAGCTGATCAAACCAGATTGATATCAAACAGCCAAATTGCCTGTAGAGTTTTATAGCTAAATTTAGCACTTTCATGCATTAAAGAGTCAGAACTACACATGTGTACAGGCCTGTTTTTGCACCTTCAGATACATCCAGAAATGAAAATAGGGAAGGATAAAGAACGAATAAATGTGACACAGTTTGCATAAGGTAGCCTGCCTGCACACTGTCAGAAGATAATGTTTTTAAACATCACATCACAGGCTTTTCTGAAGGAGAGCATGATGGTGGCTTTATGAATTTGATTGGGAAATTTTTCCGTGTACAGGGAGTGATACTGGAGAAAAAACAAAGGGGCATGTAGGAGAAAAACAGAAAGGCTGAAAATCAAGCCCCTGGCACCCTATTTTACCATCCAGTGTCTGATGTGACACTGCTATATTACATAATATTCTAGGTAGCACAAAAGTGCAACAAAAAACACAAGAGGTTTAAAAATGCATATACTCAAGACTGGGTTAACAACACAGCCAGTGGGGTCCAGGGCCACCCGGGGGGGGGGAAGTGGGGCAATTTGCCCCAGGCCCCGGGCCTTGCAGGGGCCCCCACGAGAGATTTTCGGGGCCCCTGGAGCAGGGTCCTTCACTCGCTACGGGGGTCCCAGAAAACTCTCGCGGGGCCCAGGGCCCCAGAGCTTCTTCCACTCCAAGTCTTCGGCATCAGGAAGTCCCTCCACTCCAGGACCCGAGGCCAAAGTGCCACCAAAGACCCCAGACCCCCTGAATTCTCTGGGTGGCCCTGGTGGGATCTCTAACCAACTGGATACTCCTACAGCTTGGGTAACTAAAGGAAATATCTTAATAAAACATCAGGGACTTGATTCTGCTCCCACTGCAATCACGAGACATTTTACTATAGATTTCATCTGGAGTAGAAGAGGGTTTCTAGGCTATTGTCATGCAAAACAGACTCCCTGGAACTACAGTTGAAATTCCACTAGATTCAGAATGCATCTTCATCATCCTAACAGAAGTAAACCGTGTGCTTCATAGTTTAGTGAGTGTAGTTTATTTGGATAAGACTGCAGAAAATTAAGTTCTGGGTGATCATTAATGTTCTTCTGGCATTTGTGTGCAGATTAGATTAGGTTAAAATAGATATAACGTGACCTGATAGAACGCGGATTCACAAACAACACGGTAAAGCTCTGACAGGGGGCTGAGGGCTTTGATAAGGGGCAGAGAGTCTCAGGGGGCAGTCAGCGCCTCCCTTCCCTCAGGGTCTGGGGGGCAGGAGCTGTGGGAGGGCACTTTGGGGGGCCCTGCAGTCCCAGAGTGGCCCAGGGGATTAGCGGGGTGCCGGAAGCAGCCCGCTCTGCTTCCCTCGCCCCAGCCCCAGCTGTGTCACTTGGGGGAGGGGGCTTGGCAGAAGAGATCCCCCCCGCACTCACCAGCAGCGGTGGAAGCGGAGCAGCCCAGCCCCAGCCCACTCCACGCCGCCAACTCCCAGCCACAGTACTCCGCTTCCAACCACAAGTGAGTACGGGTGGGTACTTTCTCCAACCTCCCTGCACTCACCAGTGGCAGGAAGTGGAGTGCCACGGCTAGGAGGTGGCAAAGTGGAGTGGGCTGGGACCGCATCGCTCCGCTTCCCACCACAGGTGAATGCAGAGGGCATCCTCTCCCCAACCTCCCCGCACTCACTGGCGGTGGGAAGCGGAGCAGCCCAGCCCCAGCCAGCTCTACTCCGCCAGCTCCCAGCTATAGTGCTCCGCTTCCCGCCACTGGTGGGTGCTGGGAGGCTGGGGAAAGGACACCCTCTGCACTCACCGGTGGCGGGAAGCGGAGCGCCACGGCTGGGACCTGGCAGGGTGGAGCGGACTGGGGCCGGGCTGCTCCGCTTCCCGCCACTGCCAGTGAGTGCCTGGCAGGGAGTGGGAAGGGGTGGTGTAGACGAGCAGACTCGCCCCCGTGGCGCCTCCTGCTGGTGAATTCGGGAATTAGCTCAGTCCCAGCCCGGAGCACCCTCTGCAGGCTGGTGATCCGCCTGTCCTCTGCTGGCCCCCGTGTCCCTCCCAGGACCCCGGTGCCCTTATCCCAGGGTTCTGCCTCCTGCAGTACCCCACAGTCTTACTGGGTTTCCCCACCCCAGGGGAACCCTCACTCCCTATCCCCACGTCGCCTCAGTCGTGGCTACTGCCAGTTTCTGTTTAGCCCTCACACCCTGGGGCAGACTGCAGTGTATTAGCCAATCATCACAAGCAACAAGGGGTTTGGACTGGCTGCCTTTACCCACCCTCCGGCTGCCCCTCTGCAAGCCCAATACCTGGGAGGCCTAGAACCAGACCCTACAGCCTAGGAAGTTGCTAGCCTAGGGCTTCCCAGCTCCTAAGGCCTTTCCCCAGCCCTGCCTTCCTCTAGGTCCCCAGGGTGAGTTCCCAAGCAGCCAGGCCTGTCTCCCTCTCCAGTCAGAGAGAGACTGTCCTGGCCTTCTGGCTTCACTGCCTCTTATAGGGGCCTGCTGGGCCTGATTGGAGCATGGCCACAGCTGAGCCCACTTTCCCCAATCAGCCCAGGCTTTTGGCCCCAGCCTACAGACCACCTTCTCCAGGCCCAGCCCCCTTCCCAGGGCTGCTTTTAACCCCTGCAGGGCAGGAGCAGGGATCCACCCGTGCTACAGGTGGCTAGGCGCGACCAGGGAGAGGAGGTTGGCCGATGGAGACTCCGGTGACTGTGGGGCTTGCTTCCGCTCCATGGTCCGATCACGCATCCGGGCGGAGTTCCTCTGGACGGCGTCCACTGGCTCCCTTGATGCCTTCGAGGAGCAGTGGGCACTGTCCGGGGTTCTCTGCTCGGTGTCCCCGTTAGGTTCCCTCCTTCTGACCCTTTGACCTCACTCCTGTCCCTGTTCTTTTATTAGTTGTCCCCCGCACTCAGTGGGTTCTGTGGCCCTGTGGTTCCTCCCCTTAGGCTGGGGGAGGATCCTTTAGCAGTGGGCGGGCTTTGCCTGCCCACTTCCCAGACACCCGATAGGTACAGGTGGCTAGGGGTTGGAGCAGTCAGGAGACAGGGTTGTTGGGTAGGGAGTGGGATCCTGGGGGTGATTAGGGATGGGAGTTTCTAGAGGAGACAGTCAGGGAACAAGGAACAGGGCGGGCAAAGCAAGTTTGATGTAATGCAGTCTCACCTATAACATGGTGAGATTTTTTTGTCTCCTGAGGACCACGTTATATTGGGGTAGAGGTGTATTGCAAGAATAGGGGTTTGTCCTGCTTTTCTTAACCAACATTTCTTCTCTGTCTAGGTCTTTATTTTTACTGGGTGCTGCTACCATCCTCCACCCTAGACATGCTGGCATTTCAATTATACATGATTATGAATAGTTTATTAAATACTTTGGATGAACAATGCTATCTACTGAGTATACATTACTATTTTATAGGTATAATACATACTATAGAGTGTAAGATTTTTTTTAACCCACAAACAACCTAACAGACTTCATATATGTGTTATCTTGTCTTTAGGTAAAGAGAGAATTTTAGCCTGGAACAACTTGCACTGTATATATGAAGGTCATGCCAACGTGTGTGTTATCTAATAACAGTCATTCCTTTATAAGCTTCACAGTTCTATAGGCGATGGCCAGATTTTCAAAAGCACTTAGCCCAAGCAGCTCCCACGTTCTGAATGAAACCTACTGAGTATTGAGCATTGTTGAAAAGCTGACCAGGGATTTGCATCATTATTATGGTTACTTATTTGTATTTCAGTAGCACCTAGAAGCCCCAGTCATGGACCAAGACCCCATTGTGCGAGATGCTGTACAGGCACACAGTGAACATGGTCTCTTCCCAATGGAGTTTACAGTCTGAGCCCTGGTCTACAGTAGAAAATTAAGTCTGCTTGACTAAGCCATTCAAGGATGTAAAATGTCCACACCCCAAGCGGGATAATTAAGCCATCTTAAAGCACTAGGTTGACAGAAAATGTCTTCCGTCAACCTAGCTAGCACCTCTCAGGAAGGTAAATTAAGTTCACCAACAGGAGAACCCCTTCTATTGGCATAGGTAGCATCTATACTGAAGCACTGCAGCTGTGCCACTGTAGCATTTCAAACATAGATAACCCCTATGTACAAGATGAGAGAGAAGTGGATATAACAGACAGATGGGGGAGAACAAGGAAACAATGAGGTTATACAGTCAGCATAATAGGCTGTAGTCACAGCACTGCAGCTGCCTACCAGTTGTTTAATGGAGGTAGAAGTTTTATTCAGCTGAAACAGTAATACAAAGATTACTGCTAATAGGAATGTAATGCTTTTTTTCATGGTTATCTTTATTTATGCACATTTCTATGGCATTGAGCACCCTACTACCTTAACACATAATTGTTTCTGCTTTGTTTCTGGCAAACTGTGCAATGATCACATATAGGAATAGACCAGAACTGTAATACAGTATCCCAGCCAGTGACTCTCAGGAAGGCAATCCTCATTTATAACGTAAAGGTTATTTTCTATTTCTCTTCCTTGTAATATTCTATAGTAATTGAAGTCAGACAAACACTAGAAATAGGCAGTTAGCTCAACTGCCGACAGGACCCAACTCAAGATACAGCTTTCCCAATGGAATGTGGAAGAGCCAAACTTTCCTCTTCCAGAAAAGTCACTACTGCAAGACAGGATTCACATGACATTCTCAGGTGTGGTATTACACTCCTTGCTCCATAAATCCCTCTTTCAGGTAGGGATTGGTGCTTTCAGCGATGATGTCATTTGAACTGACTGTTTTATCACATATGATTTCTATTGCTAGGTCTTCAAACAAACATCGCTACATTCATTGGGGCTGGCAGTTTAGAAAGTGTGTTAGGCTCACCTTTAATAACAATGTTCAGCATTACATCTTCCAACTGAGTGTAACACAAGCAAGCCCTTAATTTCTGGGGCTAATAATCCTGCAAGGCTGTAATATTAATTACTACTGAGTAGGCCCAACATTGCTTAGATTAGGAGAGCCAACTGGGAGGTTTCACAGCTGCAGGCACTAACATCAAATGAGATTAACCCTTGCACTTTGTGTTATTTTTCTGGCCACAAGTTGATATGGAGACACAATGAACACTGCATATGAAATGGTAAATCTCACCTTATCTCCACTCTAATAAAGTTTGCTCCCGTGAATCAGCATTCCAGTTGTACAGTTTACGGTAGTCCAGGGCAGAGCAAGTTCTGTGCTGTGCCGTAGGGCTGGTGCAGGGGATGTCGTCCTCCCCTGAGGACACTGGAAATTCCACATTACTCCTAACCCAGTCCCCAGCTGTAAGACATATTTCATGCAAGTTAAGTTTGTGAGGGAACATAACCCCCCCCCCCCCATCTCGTTGGATAGAGCTTTGCAACTGTATATATGGGATCTTGTCTTGCCACCAAAGCCTTTTGGGAGGTTGCTGTCACTGGTCGAATGCTGTATCAGGGCCCCGATTGAAATAGCAGTTCCTGCTGCACAGCCCTGCCATTGATATAAGCATCTGTGATTTTAACATATAATATTGTAACCATTATATGCTTTTAGCTTTATTAGTTTACAGGCCCATGCAAGCTAAATAAATGCAAAATAAAAGCCATGGTTTTAGTTCTCAAAGAAAACTTGTTTATCTGCATACTGTGGCACTGGGTGTGGAGAAACTAGATATGAGAAATCAGGGTATGAAACACTGACAAAAGAGGAACTAGGAGGGGGACAAGGAGTGACTTGAGTGCCAGCTGCTTTAAGCAAAATATAGTATGATAATTATTGCTTGCTTACGGTAACTGCAAGGTGGAGTTACAGAATGACCAGCTCACCCACTGCCAAAATGCGTGATAGGTGTTGACATAGCTTGCTCAATTATAATATTTTATACCAGATACGGTACACATGACACATGTTGAAATAGCTTGCTCAATTATAATATTTTATACTAGATACGGTACACATGATACATGTTGAAATAGCTTGCTGATTTGTAATATTAATTTATCAGAAAAGGCAAATAACTTGTGTAATCAATATGACGTTTTGCGGTTTTAACCTTTATAAGCTTGGTAAAAATTGTAAAGGGCAGAGCAGCCTACCCCTTGCATGGGATTACGCTGTCTCTCCCTGTATGCATACTTGTAATCTTGTAGTCTTGTTATAACAATAAAGGTGCCTCAGGCTGTCTGATCCAAAATCAACTGGGTGGTGGTCTTTTCCCCCACAAGTTAAACAAGCAAAACTTTATTGAAACCTGTGGATTACTCTCTCCATATGGTGAGGTGGGGACAGCAGCTGTCCCCAAAATATGACTCCATCCTCTCCAGTCAGCTCATCTTCAATTTAAAAATATGGTTCTGCTCCTACAGGTACTTGCGTTTTGTCTTCTGGCCACATTGCAAGTATCACTCTCTTGACTGCCTGTAGTTGGATGTCCTTTTCTGTAGCCTCTTTGATTTCTATCAGCTTTGCTGTTCAAACTGGGAAATAGTGAAGCATGTTAATAGATTCAGGCCATGTCTACATCTAAAATTTTGCAGCGCTGGTTGTTACAGCTGTATTAGTACAGCTGTATAGGGCCAGCGCTGCAGAGTGGCCACACTTACAGCAACCAGCACTGCAAGTGGTGTTAGATGTGGCCACACTGCAGCGCTGTTGGGCGGCTTCAAGGGGGGTTCCGGGAACGCGAGAGCAAACCGGGAAAGGAGACCAGCTTCGCAGTGGTTTGCTCTCGCGTTCCCGGGGCCACCCAGCAAACCGCACGGAAGGAGACCTGCTTGCTCAGGGTTCCGGGAACGAGAGAGCAAATCGGGAAAGGAGACCCGCTTCGCCGCGGTTTGATCTCGCGTTCCCAGAGCCACCCAGCAAACCGCAGGGAAGGAGACCTGCTTGCTCGGGGTTCCGGGAACGAGAGAGCAAATCGGGGAAGGAGACCAGCTTCGCCGCGGTTTGCTCTCGCGTTCCCGGAGCCACCCAGCAAACCGCAGGGAAGGAGACCTGCTTGCTCGGGGTTCCGCGAACGAGAGAGCAAATCAGGGAAGGAGACCAGCTTCGCCGCGGTTTGCTCTCGCGTTCCCGGAGCCACCCAGCAAACCGCAGGGAAGGAGACCTGCTTGCTCGGGGTTCCGGGAACGAGAGAGCAAATCGGGGAAGGAGACCAGCTTCGCCGCGGTTTGCTCTCGCGTTCCCGGAGCCACCCAGCAAACCACAGGGAAGGAGACCTGCTTGCTCGGGTTCCGGGAACGAGAGAGCAAATCGGGGAAGGAGACCATCTTCGCCGCGGTTTGCTCTCGCGTTCCCGGAGCCACCCAGCAAACCGCAGGGAAGGAGACCAGCTTGATTACCAGAGGCTTCCTCCTTCCACGGAGGTCAAGAAAAGCGCTGGTAAGTGTTTACATTGGATTACCAGCGCTGGATCACCAGCGCTGGATCCTCTACACCCGAGACAAAACGGGACTACGGCCAGCGCTGCAAACAGGGAGTTGCAGCGCTGGTGATGCCCTGCAGATGTGTACACCTTCAAAGTTGCAGCGCTGTAACTCCCTCACCAGCGCTGCAACTTTCTGATGTAGACAAGCCCTCAGTTTCCTGATCCCTTCTGCCAAGTTGCTGATACTGGGCACACATGCCTTGCTCAGGGTGTCAGATAATACTATTAATCATCGCGAACAATATCTGATCTCCACCTGGTAGCACTGGAGGCGTATCAATGCGTGTTGCAGTCTCTTTGGAGCACTACAAAGGGGCTTTGCCAGGATTCTCTCTAGGGGCTCGTGGTATGATTGCACCATTAAAGGGTCCTGAAGGAATCACTCCAACTCCAAATACCATAGCCAGAAGCTCTTTTTCTATGTGGACGTACCTCTGTTCAGTTTCTGCTGGCATAGGCAATCGGCTGCTCCTGCAAGAGCACTACACCCATTTTTTCCCCAGTGTATCTCACTGGAGTGTCAGTGGCTCTCCTGACTGTACTACTTCAAGACAGGAGTATCTGTTTTCTGTTTCAACATGTTAAATGCTTGCTCCTGGAGAACCTGCACAGTGCCACTCTACATCCTGCCTTGTGAGCTGACTTATGGGTTCTGCTATTGCAGCCAGGTGTGGACAGAACCTGAATAGAAAATGTGTCATTGCTATGAAGCGCTGTACCCCTTTCATCATATCCACTGGAGCTGGTATGTGTTTGGTTACTTTGATCTTGCTGGGATCTGCTTTCAGTCCCTCTGCTGTGAGCAGATGCACAATGTATGTCACTTCATACTGTGTCAGTCAAATTCTTCTCTGGAGTGAGTTTAATATTCTTGTCCCTACATCACTATGAAAAAGCTTGTAGTTTTCTGTCATTGTCTTGTTCAATTTCTGTATCATTGCTCCCTTTGTCTATGAGGATACCATCTGCAATTATTCTTACACCAAACAGTCCTTCTAGCACTTGGGTTAGTTTCCTGTGGAAGACCTCTGGTGCTGGGTTTATGCCCATCAGCATGTGCAGCCATCTGTTGCAACCAAATGGTGTTGAGTAGTCAGTATGCCGGACACTTTATCCAGTCTTATGAGCCAAAACCCGTCCCTCAAATTACAGACCATAAAGATTCTGGCTTTGGAGAGTTCTGGCAAGATGTCAGCAATTGTGGGCAGTGAATAGTGGCTAGTTTTTAATACCTGATTCAGTGGCTTTGGTCTATACAGATGCGTAATTTGCATGATGGTTTCTTTACTATCACCGCTATGATGCTTACCCGGGATGTACTGGACTCTGCAGGTTCTATGATACCCCTACTTTGCAGACTTTTGTGCTCCTTGCACACTGGATTACATTACTGTTTTGTCCATGGGGCTGAATTGTTTCCAGCCTAACTCAGCATCCCCTATTTTCCTGGTGATCTCTCAATAACAATCCCTCCTGATAACATGGGCCCTCTAATTCCAGTTCCACTGATCATGATACAAAGCAGGCTCAGTTCTTACTGTGGTCAGTCTTCCTCTAGTCAACACCGATACCAGTGCTAGAGTAGCAGGCAAGACTCCCTATTGCCATGGCAGTTTTACTGCTGCCAGTGGCACAGGTGTGAGGAGGAACTGGTGAAGGCTATGAATAAGGCTGCTACTACCCTCCCAATCCTTCCTCTCACTGCCATGCTGTGCTGCTGATATTGATCCCAGTTGCAAGGAGCTATAAAAGAGGTCGCCGCTCCTTATGAAGGGTTTTGGCCAGCTCATAGCTCAATCCCCATAAATTAAGACCTGGGAGCAGTCTATTCCTCTCAGTGAGAAGGCATTAGCAGCTGTCTTTAGTAGCTCCAGGCAATGCGTGCTCAGTGTAGCCAGGAACTGGCAAAGGTAGTTTTCCTAGAGATTCTCACCCTGCTCAGAATCTCTGAGTCTTTCCTAATTCCAGTGACTACAGCAAAGCCATCTCAGATGCAGCCTGGGCCAGTGCTAATGGAAAGAGTTATTATGACACTCCCCACATTGACTGGATGGGAAGTGTGAGATCACTGCTTTACCCACACTCGATAATATGCAAACCTCACTAATTTGCCTTGCACCTGCTCCTGCTAGGTTCTGTTGTGCTGCAATTTTTTTTTTAAAGAAAGTGAAAATATCTGAGAAGCAGGAAGAGCTGTAATTTGATTCTCTTTTCATTTCAATCCTGTATAAAACTTTTCTTGCCAAACACTAAAATAATAAACAAACACACGTTATTTCTTAAAGAAGCCACATTAATCAAGAGCAAACGACTGGAAGTCAGGTGTGAGGCACTATGCATTTGGAAGAAACGCATTCGCATTTAAAGTGATTTTTCATTCAAACACACCTTTTAAAAATAAAACAAGGACCAGCGATTTAGAGGTCCCACCCATTATCTTTGAAGATAATGAAAACAAAGTGTTTTTATGTATGTAATGCCTGTGATGTTGCACCCCATAATGATTTATGGGAATATGCTTATGAATGTATATATAACATAACTGGAATATGTTTTATGCTACATATGCCATGTAACATCTCTCTGTAACTGTTATGATCTACTGAATCTATTCCTCCTGTTTGTATGCATGAATCATTTTTGTATTCAAAGTTATGAATATTGGCTGTGTACTTGATTTCTAAGTAGCCTTAGTAAAGCATTTGGTCAGCTTCTTGAGAAAGGAATGTGCAAAATAAGTGCCTAATCAAGAAACACTTAACAAATAATGGCTCTTGGAAGACTTCAGTCCACATAAGCAGTCTTCCTGGAGACATTCAAGATAGCATGTGGGCAATGGCTGCTGCCTGTAAAAACTGAGTCATGCATGGACATGTGACTTGCTCAGATGATGTCAAAACTCCATCTTGGAGCTGGACCTTGCATAGGAGAGAGGAGGGGGTCTCCACCCCCAAGGAAAAGTCTATTTAAGTCTCTTGGAGACCCCTCCATGTTGGTCTTCAGCTGGCTCAAGAGATAACCTCTTCACCCCCAAAGGATACCTGAAAGAAACTGGAACAAAGGACAGTAACCATGGTGATTGCTGGATCCAGACTAGAAGGAGAATAGTCTGTAAAAGGAAGTTTACTGAAATACCTCTGAGGGTGAGGTTTTATCTGCATTCAGTTTTCTTACTGCATTAGGCATAGACTTGGGTGTTCTATTTTATTTTGCTTGGTAATTCACTTTTTCCTGTCTGTTACTGCTTGGAACCACTTAAATCCTACTTTCTGTATTTAATAAAAATCACTTTTTACTTATTATTTAACCCAGAGTATGTATTAATACCTGAGGGAGGAGAGGGAAAACAGCTGTGCATCTCTCTCTATCAGTGTTATACAGGGCGGACAATTTATGAGTTTATCCTATCTAAGCTTTATACTGGGTAAAACAGATTTATTTGAGATTTGGACCTCATTGGGAGTTGGGCATCTGAGTGTTTGAGACAGGAACACTTCTTAAGCTGCTTTCAGTTAAGCTTGCAGTTTGTGGGACGTAGTTCAGACCTGGGTCCATGTCTGTGGCTAGCAAGCGTGTCTGGCACAACCAGGCAGGGCTCTGGAGTCTCAATCTGTCAGGGAAAGCAGGGGCAGAAGTAGTTTTGGCACATCAGTTGGCAGCCCCAAGGGGGTTTCTGTGATTGAACCCATCACAATGCCATCACTTTGAATGATGCTTTAAAGGAAAGCAGGTGGTTCTGGGGCAAATTTTCTGTTACGCTAGTGCAAGGGTATCCAACCTATGGCCCACCAGACCATTTCATAAGGCTTACAGCCTGCTTCAACACAATACACTAATTGTCAATTCATTTGCATTTTGTTGTCACATTTACATCATTTTAGTTTACACAAGTGTGAGAATAGATAATACTGTATATAGAAACAACCTATCTAAATGCATCTAAAAAACAAGATAAACTTAAAATATAAATAAATACAGGTGACTTTAAATCTTTTTAAAATATGTAAAATCTCTTTGGCCCTCACAATCAGAATTTGGTCCTAGTGCCTGCCCTGAATTGCTTATGTTTTTGGCACCAAAGTCAATGGGAGCAGGATTAGGAATGGATCCTATAGCAGATAATCATAAATAAGTCAGAGACATTTGGGTACAAGTATAGGTGTCGGGGGGAGAAGACAACAAAGGGAAAACTTCCCTTCAGTGAGCATCACTTACATTATGATGTTATTTTAAATTTTGCTACCTTTAAAGCTGCCAATGTAGACACAACTGTAAATTAGGATCAGAACCTTACGCAAGACCTTGTAACAGTAGCCACTGGAGTCAATAACTACAGAGCCCTGCTATGTGACGAGAATATAACTTTTTGTAACCCTGATCCACACCAGATGACTGGGTTTACAAAATACGCATGTCTCTTTCCAGCACACCTGTGTGCCACACCTTTGTTACAGTTTAGCTGTAAACAAAGGGTATATCTAATACTGCAATGAAAGACCCATGGCACAGCTGCAGCTGGCCAGGGTCAGCTGATTCAGGCTCATGGGGCTCAGGCTGTGGGGCTAAAATTTGCAATGTAGAGGTTAGGATTTGGGCAGGGCCCAGGCTCTGAGACCCCACAAAGGGGCTGGGTCTTAGATCCTGGGCTCCAGCCTGAGGCCAACATCTATACTGCAATTCTTAGCAGTATAGATGTCACAGGCTCCGAGACTGGGTTTTTTATTGCAGTGTAGTTACACCCTTAGAGGCAAATAAAGCACGGTAGTAAATCAGTTCAGTTCCATGAAATTCTGAATTTGGTCTCTTGGACCTACCTCAAATTGTTACCTAATCCTAGATTACATACCTAAATGCTCAGCCTCACCCCCTATCAAAAAATACCCTGCCCCAAAATACCCACCCTGCCATCAGGGAGTGCAAACCAAAGGCAGAGAGATTAGACAAGATTCCAAACCTAAACAAACTAGGAAAACCTCTTGGGTCTCCCAATCTGGGCTGTGAATCTAACAAGAACAGCATTAGTCATATTTTAGCACTGACCTCTGCAGAACCAAGAGTCATGAAAATAAAACATTAATCATGAAAACGGTTTTGAGTTAAGTTCTGAGTGAAGATTTGAGGGGAATTGTCCTTGTGAGAGATGTTATTTGAAATGATTCACTGATCCCTACTAAGTACCTATTAAGAATTTTCTATAAACAATTTCTACCAAAAATTTTTGCCAAGGAAAACAGGAGTTTTGCATAAACAATTTTTTTTCTTTGAGGAATGCAGAAATCGTGAAAAACACCTGATATTTTGTGTCTGAAAAACAAAAAATAGGCAGTAGGTTTCAGCCAAAAATGTTTTAGGTTTTTCAGTAAATTTTTCAGTTTCTAGTTGCCAAAAACTGGGTGGCAAAAAGTGATTTTTCAGGTTTTTGATGAAAAATTGAAATTTTCAACTGGAAATTTAAACAAAACTGATTTTTCTGTCACAATTTTCCATGGGAAAAACCCACAAAATTTCCAACCAGTCCTAGTACCTAGCCATTGTTGTTCTAATACAAGCTGGGCTGATCCAGAACTCTTATTCAGAATCTTTTGGAAAGAACTATTGGGATTGTTCCATCAGCCCACATGTTTCCAATAGATCTATGATCAGTGGACTTTCCAATTAAAGTAGACTCAATGCACTGTATTTATTTTCACGCTATCTTCAGTTTGATGTTATTTCTCCCACTGAAGCTTTTATCTTAAATGAGAGATCATATTTTCCACTGCTAGAGCAATAATCCCCTCACATATTTTGTAATGTAATAACAGAAACAGTGAATATCCATGTTTGTCACAGCCCACAGAACAAACACACTGTAGAGGGCATGTCAGGCCTTTCTTAATCACCTTTCTTAAACACTGCATAATAGTTTGAATCACCAGCCTGCTGGAAGGTAACAAAATGAGAGAATATCACAGCTATTTCATGCCCCAGATTTAACAGCAAATACAGCATAATGTACCCCACTACTAGCAGGCTTGTGATATGACTCTGCTGAGTTGATCGTTAAATGACTGCCAGACCAACTGAGGGCACTTAGCATCTCATCCCGAGTCCTATTATGAATTCTACTCTTACAAAACTGACACCCTGGGCCCTACCAGAAGGTGAAAAATAGCTTTGGCCAGCCCTGATTCTGAGGAGTGCTGTTGACATCAATTGGATTTAATCCTGTTGAGCAGTTTTGGCTGGAAGTGACCTAAATTACAGAATTTTGGCCCTTGAGTTATCTACACCATTTGGGTAGGGAAGTAAAGCTACTGTTGGAAGGTCAGGAGTTGTAAACCAAGTTGCAGGGGAAATGGATAAAGTTCTTGAAAATGGGGGTGACACCACCACCCCAGCTTTATTTGAAACATCTGCTTTTGGGTACATAGTAGATTCCCAGAGTTATGAACACCAGAGTTACAAAATTGATCAGTTACATCACACACCTCATTTGGAACTGGAAGTATGCAATCAGGCAGCAGAGACCAAAAAATAGCAAATACAGTACAGTACTATGTTAAATGTAAACTACTAAAAATAAAGGTACCGTCTAAAAAAAAGACTTGACATGTTAAGAAAACTGTTTCTGTGCTTGTTTCATTTAAATTAAAATGGTTAAAAACAGCATTTTTCTTCTGCCTTGCCCAACAAAGTTTGAAAGCTGTATTAAGTCAATGTTCAGTTGTAAATTTCTGAAAGAACAATCATAACATTTTGTTCAGAGTTACACCCTGTGTGTTCATAACTCTGATGTTCTACTCTACTTTGGCTTGTTCCATAGGAAAAATACCAAATCAAAACTTTGTTAGAAGTATATTCATCAATCAGGTTCTTTTCCCCCACCTCACTTCCATTCCCCCCAAATTCCATGTCATTTCTTAGACCAGAAAGCTTTGATCACTTTCAGCCCCGACTAATGGAAATATACAATCTTTCATTCCCCTCCCCAAAACCAAATGTCATCCTTTTCTCTCCTCACTTGACCTCAAATCTAATTTAATTTCTAGCCCCCCATACACACACCCTTCCAATCTAGTTCCAATTCTTTCCTTCTACCAAACACCTCTTTATAGCTGATCCGGTCATCATCTTATCCAGTTCCTTGACTGTTCACTCAAACTTCCACATACCTGACCTGGGAGTGGGTAGGTTTCTGGGGACTGTAAAATCCTATCCTGGGACTAGTGTATGAATTACATCAATCCATTCATTATGGAGAGGAACAGTAACATTAGACAAGCTACCATTCCTTGCTTTTCCTCTTCATCTCTGCCCTCCAGTACCCCACACACACATACCTGTTAATGCTGCCCTATTTAAAGCACAGGTCAGGGTTCAGTGTGGCTTGATTGTAATATCAGAGGTGATACAACTTCTGCCTCCTCCTCTCTCCACCTTCATTTCAATATGCTGCTGCCCTAACAACAGCTGGCGGTTGGGTGGTTGCATTTTTCTAATATCTTCTCTATTTGGCCTGAGAGATTAATGGTAAATCAACCAATCCTCCCTCTTTTCCCTCTTCTCATCCTCCTCTCACCATCATTGTTCCTTCTAGTCTCCTTGGTAGGAGTTTGACAATAGAGTAAATCAAGACCCACCCTTCCTCTTCCTTTATTCCTCCCCCTAACCCGCAGTGGGAATGTGACATCTGAAATGACATTACCCCTTGAAGTGATTTTGTCCAAGATTGTACAAGCACAGATTAGCAGAGAGAGAGGAACTGAACTGAGTTCTTATGCCTCACACTTCTGAACTGGATCCTAAAAGAAGCCGGTTCAAGTCCGGCATCAGAGGTAAGGCACGCTCTTGGATGATTTTGTGACCCATATGTAAAGCCAGCAGAACACAAAGTGGACTTCATTTTTAAAAATCTAGACGATACAGTACAATTACAGATTGCTGTCTCTGGGATGTCACCACTACCTAAACCAAAACTGATATGGAAAAGGCAGAGCTGGAGCTAGGAAATGATATAAATTAGTTCTTGTATTTTGTCCATGATAAAACAATAATATTTTGCACTTATATAGCACTTCTCACCCAGAGAGCTCAAAACTTTTTCTGAACACAAGACCAATTTCACAGATAGAGAAACTGAGGCAGAAGAGATAAAAGTGATTTGAAGGTGACATTGGCAGTCAGTGAGAAAGCAGGGAATACATCCCAAGTCTCCCAACACACTCTTGTATTCTGTCCACCAGGCCACATATTTGTAGTGATTTCCCACCTGCTGCATGAACTGTCTTTGCAGGCAGCATGTGTGGTTCCTGCTGTGCAGTGTGCTATGCTTTTGAAACATTATAGGGATGTCTGCCTCTGTATCAGTTTTATAATGTCTGTCCATAGAGTTGTTGCATGCCCCCATTTCATTGTTTGTCTTTGTCTTCCGTAGAGATCAAAACTACTGCGAATAGCAAAATAAACTCCCAAGAATAAGGATAATACTGGAAATATCAGCCCTACAATGGCCCATTGTTGGACTATTCCCTCCTCCTTCTTCTTCCACTTCCTGCATAGGAAAATAGGAAATTGCTTTCTGACTTCCAGAGTGAGATGGAATGGATGAGGTGGCTACAAGACATTACACCCATGATGGGATTTGAACATTTTCTGATGAAACTGCATGCAGTTTAATGGCGCCTAAAATAATATACATTAGAATAATTTAGAAGTGAACAGACATTAGCTGTAAAGCATTGTTGTGTCACAGAAACACTTTAGTCCTTAGTTAAAATATATTCTGAAATGTTTAAAAAGCTGGAAATATTAGCAGAGTGTACATGAAAAAAACCCTCATTTACTAATCTTACTGTAATGACTACATGAGTCTAAATGATGGTTCATTTAGCCCATGGGGAGAGTGGAATGTGATGGCCCAGAGCTGTTGAAACACTGAAGACCTGCCATACAAAAAGCCAACATTACCTGAGCTGAAGCCAGCTTCCCCTGTTTGTCACTCACAGATGGACTGCAGTTGTAATTCATGTCATTTTATGATGTTTCATGGAACATTTGGTCATTAGTACATTTATGATGCAATGAAATAAATCATAAAGTGTTGTAAATTGTTGTGAACAAAAACCATGTTCCCACTTGCAATGGATACTTTAGACTCAATCAATATGTTGATGGGCCGAATTGAAACTCAAGTTGAATCAATATATTTTACTTTTTATTCACCTAGTGACAAAGTCCATATCTCTAACCTCCCTCTCCCTCCCCTCCCCCACTCCTCCCATGGACTGAAAGAGAGTAGGCTTGTCATGAGGCCTACTGGTCTTTTCCTATTCAATCCCTCAAATCCATACTGGAAGCTTGGAGGAATTTGAAAAGTGTTTCAAATGTGAGAATAGCTAAATGGGCATTTTTTTCATCTTGTGAAGTGCATGAAAATGCTGAGGAAAATGAACCTTAATCACTATATAAACATATATTTAATCACTGATATTTAAAGCAGGATCAGAGGTGTGACTGCATTCTATACCTAAGTTAGGTTTGATCTAGTTGACTCCAAATCAACAGCAGTGACACCAGAAGGGATGCTGAGTTGATGGCCCAGACTGCCACCTGTGCTGTCACAGCTTGACTGATACTACTGTTATTTGAGCTAGTTAGATCAAAGCTACCCCAGGTATGTCCATAAGTGCTGTGATCACACCTTGGGTTTCACTGTAGACACACCCTAAAACTGACAAGTGTGAGCCAAAGAGTTCTTTTTTTTTTTTTTTAAAGAACAAACTTGCTTATGCTAAGGAGTTAGTGCCTCCCCATTCCTCTGTTTTCAACCCACAGGAGTGGGGAGCCATAAAATAGCTAAAATTCATCTTTGCCCCTTATCCTATTATACTTGTGCCAAGCTGTGAGTGGCTGGTCTGGAGGACCTGGGGTTTAATGTACACACGTTAAGGGTACACCTAAGAAAATGCACTCCTCATGTGCACAAAACTAATTCTGCTTTACAGTCAACTATGTAGTCCTTTCAGCTGCTCTCTTGCTCAGACATCGTTCATAATATTTTGGGAAACCCGGGTCTGGGAATCCGTCTGTTCCTGTTTTATCTTCCACCAAAATGCTTCCAGGTGAAGTAGAATGCATGGCAGAATTTGGAACCAGGACATCCTAAGTTCCTGTCTCACTCTTTTCTTCCACTGACCATTCTAATAATTGAGGGCACTTCAAAAAACTTAACAAGTGAGGCCTCATTAAACCTCCAAGGAATAGGGAAGGCATATTATCACCATTCCTATTTTATAGATGAGTTTTATAGATGGGTGAGCCATAGAAAGCTTGAGTAACTTGTCAGACAGGAAGTGTGTGGTCAACTTGAGAACAAGACACAAATCATTGTTGTGGTAGACGTACGTTCTAGCCACAGACTCAGCCTTTAAGGCTAGAAGGGACCATCATGATCATCTTCTCTGACCTTCAGTACACCACAGGCCACAGAACCTCACTCATCCAGTCCTGCAATAGGCCTATAACCTCTGGCTAAGTTATTGAAGTCCTCAAATCATGATTTAAAGACTTCAAGTTACAGAGAATCCACCATTTATCCTAGTTCAAACCAGCGAGTGACTCGTACCCCACACTGTAGAAAAAGATAAAAAAACCCTAGGGTTTTTTCAAATCTGACTTGGGGGAAAATTCCTCCTGGACCCAAAATATGGTGACTATATTGTCTCTCGAAATAATTGCTTCAAATCTCTCTACATACTGCAGCTGTGTCACCTGTACATCAGGGTTCACAGTACCTACTCACATTTTTAAAGGACTCAGATCTACAGAAGATAAAGCAGAATGTAAATGCAAAGTATTATTCTTATCAGACGTATTTTTTCAGATGGGGTAATTAACACTACAGCTAACTGGAAAAGGGAATTTCCCTTATGCAAAAACATCTGTCCAGGACGCAAAATTCTGAAACATTCTATTCTGAGAGAACAAACAGATTTTTTCACATCGGTCCTTGCTGCCCATCACCCAAGGCGGCTGCCTCCTGAAGAGCTGTGGAGGACAGGAAGGGCAGCTGCTCCAGGAAGTGAGGCATCCTGCTTCCTGGGCAGCTGCCTCCAAAGAACCTTTTGCCAGGGGAATCAGGAAACCCCAGGAAGCAACTGTTCAGGGATTTGGGGAACCAACTCCACAAGCCGCTGCCTCTTACTGCCCAACATCCGAGGAAGGCAGCTGTGTGGGGAGTTGGGCAACCCAGGACCTGGGCTGGCCACCCTGCCTAGGTTCTGTCACAAACATTGTCAGAATCAACACATTCTTATGCAATGTTTTAATTAAGCTGAATTAGCATTTTTCAGGGGGAAAAGTTGGAAAAGTTTCAACCAGCTAATTAACACAAAAAAAAGTTCAGTAACTTGACTGTGAGATCCTGAGTGGCATTTTCAAAGGCACTCACCACTGACCTCTTGAAAATCCTGCTCTCTTTTCTGAGTTGGCTTTAAAACAAAGTTCTAATTCTGGGCCTATCATTTTCTTGATGTGTGACACTGACTAAGTCACTTTGCCTCGGTTAATTCATCCGCCAAAAGGGGCTATTCACATATCGCCCACCTTTATGAAGGGCTTATGGTGAAATAATTGTGTGTGTAAGTGAGGCACTGTGGGTTGCTGGTTAGGCATTGATTGAGAGGCAGGAGTACTAGGCAATTATTTACTCTTTGACCTTGGGCAAAAATCAGGTAAACTCCCTTTCTCCTTATCTGTAAAACAGGAATAATACTTATCTACCTACTTCACTGGGGTAACATTAGGGATGTTTGCAAAATTCTTTGAAAAGCTAAAGTTATATCATATGGAATAATTAAATTAGTCTCCTCTGTCCTTTGTAGCTTGGGAGATGACTGAGCATGTATCCCTCCCTCTTTCCTAGGCCAACTGCTTCCCACAGAGCCCTGGGAAGAGGAGGAGATACTCTGTGATTAGAGAACGAATGACATGGTGAAATGTTTGGCAAAAACATTTTCTGCATAGAAAGAAAAGAACTGAGAGAAAAGGTACCCAAAGTAGTAATGGAGTTTTTCCAGGGCAAGTTTCAGATAAGTCTCGTTGGAGCCACTGATTAAAATGAAGGCAGTTGGTGGAGAGATCTTCTTCCTCAAGGCAGATACTGTCCACATAAATTTCTAAACATACATCATTGTTCTTTTAAAATCAAGTGAGTCAGTCACTTCACACCTTTCCACACATAGGCACTGATCCTGCAAAGACTTATGCATGTGCTTAACTTCACTCACTCTGAGTAGTCCCACTGACTTTAGTAAGACTCTTCCGTGTGTGTGAAATTATGTATGTTGCATACCTGTCTATAAGGGTGAAGCCTTAATTATTAAGCATGATACTTCCACAGTATTCCACTAAATGTCTATACAGCATGTGCATATGTATGTACATCCATATACAAATGCATAAAGTGTAGAGAGACATTATGCCAGTTTTAATCACTCATTCAACACTAGTTCAAATCCAGATTGCTAGAAAAATAGAGGCAGTATTAGAATTCATAAGTACTATCAGAGGGAATGTAAAAAAAAAAACAAACAAACACTATATCTTTCCACAACACCAATTTTAAGAAGCTGCTTCATATATTGTTTAAAAAAAAAAGGCATAAAATAGTCAATACTTTTAGATAATTTTTCCCACAAAGAAATGGGAGTAAACAAACTCTTTGCAATCATCCTTAATTCCATTGCTGGCCCTGCCTACCTAAGGTGATCACAATATGCTGGTAGGTAGCAGATTGCTGTCTGGTACCCCTTTAACATTTGTCCATGGAGGACAGTGAATGATATGCCCTGGTCTCGTTTAGCAAGTGACACATGGAGATGCATAGAGGATCTCTGATGGTGATGTTGCCATTGGATGTACACCATTATGTCTGTATCACTGTTAACATTTGGCATGAACATCATATAGAGAAAGAGCTGATTGTGACGTCTTCTTTTTTGCCATGAGAGAGTGAGCTAATTATGACCTGGTTTTAATTATAGACAACAATTATATGCAAATGTCACACAGTACAATGGAGATGATATCTCTGACATGCCAATAAACACACAGCACCAATTAGTATTCCTTTGAGAGCAGGAGAAGAAAAGGCTGTTCTTCCCACCTTCTTGTCCTTGTCCCAGCTCCCTCCCTAAGCATTAATAGCTCACTGATTAATCACAGTTTACTCAGTGCTGCTGCAAACAGTGGACAAAACAATAATAATCCCTTTGCCTTATCTAGGGCTTTTCATCAGTAGTTCTTAACACACTTTACAAAGACAAGGTTATTGCAGGTGGAACTGTGCCAAAGGGAAATGAAGGCACTAGCCCATGGTCACACTGTAGGTCAGGGACAGGAATAGAACTCAGGCCTTGAAATTCCTAACCCCATGACACTAAAGCTATGCTTCCTCCCATGTTATGATCTGTAAACTTAGTACCACAGAGTAAAACGGGCTCTACCTCTGAGCTGTATTGAGTAACTGATGGCCATAAAAAGTAGTCAAACGTGGGGGAAAAAAAGATTAACATTTAAAAAATAATGAGCTATTATTTGTTAAAGTTTGTCATTAAAAAACACATTGGTGTAGATTATGTGAATCTTCCATTTTTGGTTTAGTGTTTGGGGTTTGCTGGTTTGATTTGTTTGGGATTTTTAAGTGAACTTTCAAAGCAAATCCAGGAGCCAGAGTCCTGACTATTCAGGTTTGAGAAGCAGGATCTGTCATAGTCTTTGTGGAGCATTCATAAATAACCACAGAACTCATGCAAAAGGAGCTATGAAAAAATTGGCCAAATTATTCATTTGGTTAGGATGACTACCACTGTCCACAGAATAAAGAAATGGGAGGGGGGGGGGAAGAACAGTATGTTATCTTCTTACAAATGCTGGATGATGCTTTTGTTTTTCCCGTCTCTTTTCTGAACAGCTTCCACAGTCATATTTTCTAACTACTTTTAAGTATGGTTTGTATTAAGTAACTGATAATAGAACGCTATTTTAAAATAATAGGATTTTTTTTTGTAGCAACTCAGAGAAATGTGAAGAAAAAGGAATGTCATTAAAGTAAAATTACCAAAGAATGGAACACAGCAAGTAAAGTTCGATTTCTTCTTCATCTATCTCTGTGGAATATTTAAGGGGTTGGAGGTTTTGTTTTTGTTTTTTCTTTAAAAAAAAAATCTATTGTTCTAATCACCTCAAATCTTTTCCCATTCAAAATCTGATGCAAAAATTCCTCTCAGTGCAGCTGCTCACCACTATATTCACCACTGTTTGATTCCTTCAGAGATAAGAGAAGACAAACTGTGGCCCTTGTCTCCCCAAGAGACCATCTTGGTCATCTAGTTTGACTTTATGAATGTCATAGGCCATAGAACCTCACCCACCCACTCATGTGATAGACCCATAACTTCTGGCTGAGTTACTGAAGTCCTGAAATCATGATTTAAAGACTTCAAGTTACAGAGAATCCACAATTTATTCTAATTCAAACCAGAAAGTGACCCATGCCTCATGTTGTAGAGAACAGCAAAAATTCCCCAGGGTCTCAGCCAATCTGACCTGGGGGAAAATTCCTTCCCAACCCCAAATATAGTGATTAGTTGGACTCTGAGCACATCAGCAAAACTCAGCAACCAGACACTGTCATAACTCAGAGCCTTCTCCATCTAGTGTACCCTTTCCAGCCTTTTGGGATATTGGCTACTAGCAGTTGCCAATGGAGTGCATGTCATCATAGGCAATCTAATCATAATTTATGATAATCTATGAATTTACCAAGATCAGTCTTCAAGCCAATTACGTCTTTTGCCCCTACTGCTTCAGTATTTTACTCCTCTGATGGTTAGAAACCTTTTCGAATTTCAAGCCTAAACTTGTTGACAGGGCCGCCAGAGGATTCTGGGGGCCTGGGGAAAAAGAAATTTCGGAGGCCCCTTCCATAAAAAAATGGCAATACTATATTCTCATGGAGGCCCTTGTGGGGCCCGGCACAAATTGCCCCACTTCCTACCCCTCCCCTTGCCACAGGCGGCCCTGGGAAAAATAAACCTTCTGCATCTCAGCACAAACCCAGTTTTGAGAAAACTTCTTTACAAGGTATCACTGGTTCTCAGCATCAGCTAGTGCTAAAAGGCACTAAAGCTCATTAAAAGGGTTGGACAAATATTTTCTGTCAAAACTTTTTCTGGATCGAAAACTAGGGGTTTTTAAAAAGCAGAACAAAATCACAGACAATGTCTGTTTTCCTTCAAAATTTGTTGTGTTTCTTTTAATTGAAAAGCTGAAATTAGTCTGCTAAAACCTTAATGTATGTGTGGCCAAATATTTGCTGCTTGTTGTGTTTGATTGTTTAAAGAAATAATAAAAAAATTCTGCTTAAAAAAATCCCAAACTTTTGAACCACCTCAGCTTGTGACCAAATGCCTGAGCCCATCCAGTCAGAGATTTTTCCAGGTTTCTGATATTCTGCTGGCTTCCTTGACTCATATATCTGTCTCCATAACTTTGGGTTCATTTAGGTTAGAACATAAGAACAGCCATACTGGGTCAAACCAAAGGTTCATCCAGCCCAGTATCCTGTCTACCAAAAATGGCCAATGCCAAGTGCCCCAGAGGGAGTAAACCTAACAGGTAATGATCAAGTGATCTCTCTCCTGCCATCCATCTCCACCCTCTGACAAACAGAGGCTAGGGACACCATTCTCAAACTGGGGGTCAGGATCCCTCAGGGGGGGTCACAAGGTTATTACTCGGGGTCGTAAGCAGTTAGCCTCCACTTCAAACCCTGTTTTGCCTCCAGCATTTATAATAGTGTTAAATATATAAAAAAAGTGTTTTTAATTTATAAGTGGGGGGGTCTCACTCAGAGGTTTGCTATGTGAAAGGAGTCACCAGTATAAAAGTTTGAGAACCACTGAATTAACCCCTCTGGAGCCTCAGGAATGCAGGGGAGGGGGGGTCTCCCTTGGTAGGGTTGGGAAGGGTATTGCTCTTCTCATGTGATCCCTCCCCCAGTGGCTAATTTTAAATGAAGCTACCCTACCCTGACATGAATCTCCCTGTGGCACTGAAATTAAATATAGACTATAATTTGGCATTTGAGAAGTGAAAGCGATGGTAGCCCTAATGGAAAAGCTAACAGCTTGGCTCTTTTGCAAGCCTCAAACTGCTGAATGAGCTTTAGGGTAGGGAAGGCTGGGCCTCCCAAACAGCCTGACCCTGCTCCCTATCTGACTCCCATCCACTTCCTGCCCCCCAACTGCCCCCCTCAGAATCCCTGACCTATCCTGCTCCTTGTCCACTCACCATCCCCCAGAGATCCCACTGCCCACCACCAACCCGGGAGCCCACCCCTGCTCCCTGTCCCCTGACTGCCCCGACACCTATCACCACCCCCCACTGAGTCTTGAGAGACCCCCCGAATGCCCACAATCCAACCCCCCATTCCCTGTCCCCTGACCACCACCCCCAACCTCTGCCTCCCCCATGCCCTGACTGTCCCTGGGACTTCCTGCCCCTTAGCCAACCCCTCTCTGCCCCCTCCCCTCCTGGAGCCTCAGCGCATCCAGGATCTTCCCTGAACGGCGGTGCCCCTGAGCAGAGGGAGCTGAGCTCAGCCTGGAGCTTGCAGCCCCGCCCCCTTACCACGCAGCTCTGAGCGAGGCGGAGCTCAGGGTTCCCGCTGAAGCCACACTGCTCCACTGTTCAGGGATGCTCCTGGATGAGCTAAGGCTCTGGGAGAGGGGCGGAGATGGAGAAGGGGTTGGGTCAGGCTGGGGCCGGGGCGGGAGCCTCAGCCATTCTCGTGGGGACCCCTAAAGAGCCCGGGGCCTGGGGCAAATTGTCCCATTTGCCCCCCGCCTCTGGGTGACCCTGCTTGTTGATGGCCAATTTACATCCAATTGTTCTTGAGCCAGCATTGGCCCTTAACTTAAATAACTCCTCTTCCTTCCTGTTATTTATCCCTCTCATGAATTTAGAGAGAGAAATATCTCCCTTCAGCCTTCCTTTGGTTAATCTAAACAAAATTCCTTGAGCCTCCTCTCTGAAGGTAAGTCTTCCATTCCTCTGATTATGTGAGTAGTCCTTCTCTGCACCTTTTCTAGTTTGAATTCGTCTTTCTTAAACATGGGAGACTAGACCAGAACTGCATACAGTATTCCAGATGAGGTCTCAACAAGTGCCTTGCATGAGGTGCCTTCCATACCTCTACTGCTTCTACTACCTAACATCTTGCCTGATGCAGGAGCACTGAAACCTGTGTAGAAGTGGGGAGGCCACTGTGCTACAACTGTGGCCCTACTCCCTGCTCCGTCTTTCCCCCTCAGGGCCCTGGCCAGGCCAGAACCAGGACCTGATAATAGCCGCCCAGAGAGCCCAGTGCCCCGTGGAGAGCCCTGGACCCTCCACCTGCCCTAAGTGGAGTGCCCGAAAGCAGCCCCGGGCCTGTGTCCCCACCCCGCCCCAGGGCACACTTACCCACCTTATCTCCCCTGCCATGAAGCACAGTCCCTGCCACCTTTGCTCAATGCTTGGATGAGGCTACTACACTCAGGTTGAAAAGTGGAGGACCATGTGTGTCCCCCCCCCCTCCAAGTTCCATTGCCTCTAGCCTGATGTATCCTAGCACTGCATTAACCTTTTTCATGGCCGTATCACTTTGGTGACTCACTCATTCTGTGATCAATCAATACACGTAGGTCCTTCTTCTTCTTTGTCGCTTTCATCTGATAAGGTCCCAACAAACAGCAAAAATTCTTGTTGTTAGTCCCTAAATGCACAACTTGCATTCTGCACTATTAAATTTCAGTCTATTTCTATTACTCCAGTTCTCAACGTCATCCAGATCTTCTTGTGTAATATTCTGGTCCTCTTCCATATTGGAAATACCTCCCAAATTTGTGTCATCTACCAATTTTATTAGCACACACTCATTTTTTGTGCCAAGGTCATTAACGTGTGTGTGTTGGGGAGTATGTCTATATATACCCATACATTTTTAGAAATAACATTCATTAACGTTCCACAGTCATACGAGGAAACATCATACTTTGCTGGCTTCACACATTTCTACACTAAAAAGCAGGCTGCTAAGGGAAAGAAGGAGAAACAAAACCGAACAGATCTTAAAATTTCAACCCAAACTATAATGGATATTACCCAATCTTAAAAAGCTTTTCTATAATTGCAAACAAGACAAATAACAGCTTATAAATCTGATTTAAAAACGAACAAAACCTAGATTGTCGAGATAGGTCGCAAAACTGATCCCTGAGGAACTCCACTACTAGCTTCCCTCCAGCCTGCCAGTTCACCTTTCAGTACGACCCACTGTAGCGTCCCTTTAACCAGTTCCTTATCCACTTCTCAATTCTTATATTAATCTCCATCTTCTCCAATTTAACTAATAATTTCCCAGGTGGAATTTTATCAAATACCTTACTGAAATCCAGGTAGATTAGACCTACTGCATTTCCTCTTCTAAAAACTCAAGTTATCTTCTTAAAGAAAAAGATGAAGTTGGTCTGGCATGATCTAAGTTTTGTAAAACAATATTGTATTTTATCCCAATTACCATTTACTTCTACATATTTTTAACTACTTTCTCTTTCAAAATTTGTTCCAAGACCTTGCATACAATTGAGGTCAAATTAATGGGCAGGTAGTTTCCTGGATCACTTTTTCTCCTTTCTTAAAAATAGGCATTATATTAGTAATTCTCCAGTCATGGGTCCAGGGTCTGACCCCCGAGTTTACAGATTCATTAAAAAGCCTTGCTATGGGGCTTGCAATTTCAAATGCCAATTCCTCTAATATTCTTGGATGGAAATTATCCAGCCCACCTCCAGGCCCCCATTTGCTCTATGCTGTTTGAATCATAGAAGATTAGGATTGGAAGAGACCTCAGGAAGTCATCTAGTCCAACCCCCTGCTTAAAGCAGGACCGCTACCAACTAAATCATCCCAGCCAGGGCTTTGTCAAGTTTGGCTTTGAGTTTGTCTTCCACCTCGAATGTGGTAATTTCTACATCCACATTCTCATTTCCATTATCCACTCTGCCACTATCCCTAAACTCCTCATTAGCCTTATTAAAAACTGCAGCAAAATATTCATTTAGGCGTTGAGCCATGCTTAGATTACCTTTAATTTCCACCCCATCCTCACTGGTTAGTGGTCACACTTTTTCTTTCCTTGTTTTCTTTTTAGTTATAAGGCTATACAGTTTTTGATGTTTGCAAATTTCACTTCAAATTCCGCCCCTCTCATCATCCCCCGCCACACACAAACAAACACAATTTCTATTAACAATCTTCCCCAATGGGGGAAAAATAGTACAATCAGACAGGAATTAAATCCAAGAACATTTTTGAGCAAGTCACATCACTTTTCTATATCAGTTTTCCTTTTTCCACTGTGTCTGTCTTGTACATTTAGACGGTGAGCAATTTGGGACAGTGACTGTCTCTTAATTTGTGTTTGTACAGTGCCTAGTACAATATGGTCCTGATTTCAGCTAGGGTCTCTAGGTGCTACCGTAACACAAATAAATAAGAGGTGTATTGCAAACAAAATACAGGCCAATAAAAAGGGTATTTTCTTGTTGCATAGCTTCCATGGAAGGGGAAGCTCAGCAATTTCTATTGGATAAGAACATGTTTCAAAAGTGCCTGTCTGAACAAACCTCTTCCTCGCTGGTTGGTCGGACAACAGAAGCCTGTTCCTAACTTTGTCCTTAATGTTTGCTGATAAGCAAGGCTTCCTGTATTCAGCGCTTTTCATAAAAGGCATGTTTAAGATCAATGAGCTTGCAGATTTATAACAATCTAGCGAGGTACTTCCATTTAACTGTCCGTGTAATAGGCATAACACACTATTTAAATCCTCCCACAAGGTAGATGAAATAATTAATTGTAAGGCTCTGAGATTAAGTCACTAATATATGTAATAGGATGGGTCTTAGCAGAGAGAGCTGTATGTTCTGGTGGTTTGAACACAACAGCTTAGGAACCATAAACTCCTGAGTTCTAATGCTAAGCCTGACATTGACTTCCTCTGTGACCTTAGACAAGTCATGTGTCTGCTCTGCCTCAGTCTCCTCATCTGTGAAGTTGGGATAATAACCCATTTCTTACAAGTGTCACAGGATGCGTGAGTAGTTAACATTCATAAAGCTCTTGTGCTCAGCGAAACAGTCACCACTTTCCACAATGCGGCATCTGAGATTGCAGCAATTCCCAATGCTGACAATAGGAAACAACTGTGCTAGTTCAGGCCCCAGTGTGCTAAAGTGTGGATAAATGCCGAGTTTTTAATGATGAATACTACAAGTGCTAAGAAGGCCAACTATTAGTTACACAAGGGGCTTATTGTATCAGCTATGGGTTTTGCAGCTTCTGAAAACTGCCTTCTGAAAACTATCACCTGAGCCAGAATCAGTGCAGTCAACCTACCTAATGATATATAGCCTAATACTCCATGTTGTAGTTTCCTAAAGATAAGCAATATGCACACATCTTTTCAGAGTCCCTAATTTGCCTCACAGAGTCCTAGGCAAGTCTCTGATGCACTCATTTCAAACCCTGTCAGCTATTTTCAGTTCAGATTCATTGCTCACCTGAATTCCAGAAACTACATGTCAGATGGAGGATCAAGAGAGATATCTGTGGAAAAGGAAACCAGCTATACAAACTTCCCTTACTCCTTAATAAGAAACAGCATCACATCTCTGTGCAGAGGCGGAGGTGTTTGCCTTCATCAGTGGCTCTATAATGTCAAAGAAAAGTGAATGTGGAAGCAGAGAACAAACAAATAAAATCCCTCATACAACTTCAATCTTGCACCCATAACACTGAACACCAGCTGAAAATGTGTTATGAAAAAAGGGGAGGATTGCCTTGTCATGTTTCTACTTACATCATGCAGACATGAAAAGAAACAAATTCTTATGATTTGTTACAGAGAATTTACTTCATAGACTCTCAGCAGATGTCTCCTAACTTGAAAATAAAAATCCCTTCTCAAAGTCATCATCTTGCATACATCTTATTACAAAACCCCCCAGACTGAAATGCATGCATTCTGATTATAGGAGCTGGTATGCACATGTGTCATCTTCACTGTTCATAGCCAATCTCTCATTTAATACATTTCATCTGCCAGTTTTTCTGGGTTCTGTCTACTTTACTGGCTCACCATTTAAATCTTTCTCTATAAATCACACTGATCTATAAACCACTGTCATCTTTTTGTTTCAGAACAGATGTACAGTAAGTAAAGGATGCTTCCAAATAGGAAAGAAAACAAAACACAGGCTGGAATAAATATGGAAATTGCAAAGAAACAAAATTGTTTTGTTATTACTAGCTGGTGACATGGTAGGAAGGTAGCACTTCTAAAATGAGAATGAGAGAATATTAAAAAGATGAAGCTCTTGAAGAGGTTGTGAAAGCTAGGACTATAACAGTGTTTAAAAGAGAACTGGATAAATTCATGGTGGTTAAGTCCATAAATGGCTATTTTATACTGTAGGAATGAGTTCTCCAGGCTGTGCAGAATATTTTTCTGCATTTCCGTTATACTATCAGGGTTGCCATTCTGTCATTAACTAAGATATTTACTGCCAGCACTCTTATGGGGATGGCTTACTTTCACATTGCAAACAGAGTCATAATGACCCAGAATATGAAAATGTCTATTACCATCATAGTGAGTAGACAGGAACATAGGGTTGGCCATACTGGAATAAACCCAAGGCCCATCTAATACAGTATCCTGTCTCTGACAGTGTCAAGTACCAGATATGTCACAGTAAGATGTAAGAACCCTGCAGTAGGCAGATGTGGGATTATCTCCCCCCAACATTAGGTCTCATCCTGGTCTCTACATGTTAGAGATCAGCTTAAATCCTGGAGCATGAGGTGTAATAGCTCTTCCAAAATTATAACAATGGTGTATAGTCTTATTTCCATATAAATGCCCAATCCTTTTTTGAATCTTGTTAAATTCTTGGCCTCAACATCTTCCTGCAGCAGTGAGTTCCACGGGAAAACCATGTCTTAGCCAGTTGTGGTTGTTATTCACATTGTGCGCAAGTGTAAATTCAGGCATTGAGAGCCAGAAGGTGAATCCAGGAGCAGAGCTCACCAAAAGTCTGAATTTACTGTTCACAGGAAATTACAACATTTTACAATTTTCTTTCAGTCAAATTCGGACCAAAACCAAATTTTTCAAAATTTCAGCAAACCAGAAACTCCATCAAAATTCCATTTTGGAAACACTGTCCCATAGTATTTCAAAAACAAAATATGCTCCCTGGGACCAAGGCAGTTGCTGAATGAAATTGACATGACATGTCTGTCAGCCTCAGGGCTGCTGTTCAGCCCTGAGCCCAGTGAAAGTGACAAGAATCACATCAATTTCAGTCAGCAGCCACCATGGCTTCAAGTGTCTGTGGCTCCAAGGCATCCCATGTGCGTGAACTGTCCTATGGCTTCCAGACTCCCAGTCCAGCTGGGTCCCTGGGATGCCTGACTCTTTGGTAGCTTGCTCATGAGGCTGAAAGAGTCTGAGGACCTGAGATTCCTGGCCCTGGGACAGTCCACATGACAAAACTACTTTGAAGCTGCAGATTCTGCAAGCCAGTCCCAGGACTTCCAAGCTCCCAGCTCCATGGCAGGGATCCTGGGAGACCCGAGAGCTTTGGCTCAAACCAGTATTCTCAAGGGTTCCAGGCTCCCTGTTGCAGAGCCAGAAGCTGAGCCCTAGTGAGAAGCCAGGCAGCCAAGCCCCTCTGCAGGGAGCCCAGTACCCTGCCTGTGGTTCATTTAAATTTTTTGAACCCAATACATTCCTGGGAAACACTTCTGACCAGCTGTATATCCAGCAGCTGATTCAAAATCCCTGTGCTAATCATTACTCTGTATTAAGAACATTGTCCCTTCCAAACATGGTAAATAAGATACTCAGATCATCTAACAACCCTTTATCCACTGCTACATTAGAAACAAATCACGTGCACTTAATGTTAAGGATACAATTTAAAATAAAACCAAGGGAATTCTGAGAATTTCCAGTCACTGGGAATAGATAGAAACAGCTTACTGGTTTCTGCTGCCTAGCACTGATTTTCCTCTGTGCACCATTCACTCCTTCCCAGGACTATGATATTACTGGATTCAGATAGCAGACTGCTGTTGAGAAAACTACATTGGAAAAAGTTACTTTGCAAAGATGCACATTTTGAGGCTCCCCTCACTGGTTCTCACCAGAGACCTAAGAACCTTAATTCTAACCCAGAGTTGCAGACAAGGCTGAAAATCCTTAATTTACTCCACTGGGCACAGAGGGCCTGGTTCAAAGCTACTTAAAGTCCATGGGAGTTTTTCCATTAACTTTAATTGGCTTTGGATCTTGACCAGATAGAGTTCTGCAGCAGTAACAAAAAAGCCAGTTTACATAAACTTGTAACAAATATGCATAATAGTGTGGCATAAGTGCAGAATTTAATCCGTACTTTCAATTTTCTTGCTGTTATTATTTTAAGTCAAACCATTAATATTGTTTCATTGTATTTTTGAGAGATTTGATACAGGTCTTTCATCATGTCAATGGACTCATTAAGATTTAGGGAGATGTCTTACACTGTTGTCCTTAATATTCATTCATATCATATACTACATTGCCTACTTCAAAAAAAATTTTATTATTAGTCAGGCTTTATTATTTGGTCTTTGAGAAACTGATGAAGGATGGATGTGCCAAACGAGATGTATAATGGATTGACACATAATGTGTCAAAATAAAGATGCATTTAATATCTTTAAACTGTGGACTGGTAACTTCATACATCTATCATTTTCCAAAAGCCTCATTTGTAGACTCTTTTGTTATTGTGTTGGCTTTTTATTTAGGATAAGATTATTTTTCTACCCTTTTTTGTTTGGTCATTTTTCTAAATTAATATATCAAAAAAAATACAGGAGGTGCTTGTCGGAAAACTGACAAATGGTTTATAGTCCTTTGTACTTTCGTCTCTACATTTACTTAAAAAACATTTTTGGTATGATACATAGAAATTTCATTATATAACTCCAATTAACGATAAAGGGAATCATGGAAAAATTTTTACACAGTGCACTGAAAATTTAACCCTAGCATGAGTCGGGAAAACAGTACTTTTCATTTTTAAGTAACATGAAAGTTTGAGAGACTTTTAAAGGAGATGCCATTGAGACCAAACTAAG
Source organism: Gopherus evgoodei (assembly GCF_007399415.2). Lineage (NCBI taxonomy): Eukaryota > Metazoa > Chordata > Testudines > Testudinidae > Gopherus > Gopherus evgoodei. The sequence goes on along the minus strand of NC_044326.1, from coordinate 117,743,570 downwards.
CTACAGTCCTACTGCATCTGGTGGACAACCTTGATTTCATGGAAGAAAATATCAGAAAGTTAGCAACATGCACAAAATTTGTTCCACAGATTAAATTTAGTCCAAGTAAAGAGACACTGAGATACTGAAAAGAGTAAATGAAAAATTACATTCCTTAGTAATAATATAAGATAAGATTTCATTTTTAAGACAAAAGTAATGGTCACTAGATGACCTACTCTTCTCCTTTGCTAGACTACATTCTTTCCATGGCAGGGGATAGTTTTCTGAATCATCTGCAGATAACATAAATCTGCACAAAAACAACAGGCTCTGATTTTCTGATCCAAAATTGAAATCGGAAGAATTAAGAGGCGATAATTTTCCTCCTTTCCTTTCCTCCTTCCAAAATGGAAAACAAAGAATTACCTGAAGAAAAAGTGGTGAGAAAAATGTTTCATTTGAGCCATCATTTGACACATGTCTGAAATCAAAAGCTTTTCCAATTCTGGTACTGAAAACCAAATTTTTGTCTTATTTATGGCAATGTATATGCAGATACCACTGAAAGCAATGGAGTCACTTCTGATTTATAATCATGTAAGAGATCAAAACCCAGTCCTAATGCACCCTTGGTAGAAATGTTCTTAACCTGAATGCAAGGCAGTCCAGATGAATCATTTCCTGTAATAAGTCTGTGAATCTACTACTTCTTTGGACAGGTAATTATTGATGTTAACTCAACCCCAACATATTGTGCTGATACGTCTACCAGTGAAATGCCGTGTGGATACAAAACAATTAAAAAGCCAATCACACTACAAATGTTGCAGCCACATGCTTCTTAATGCCTATCTTAATAATAATATCCATATAGCACTTCTATCACCCCATGGAACATGCATCATACAAATCATAATGCTCTCCAGTAACTCACGCAGCACTGAAAGTCAGATGCCTGCAAAAGACTCAGGTAATCCCTTAATATCTGGAAACAGGTTGGCTGAGGTCAGCATATTTATACATACAAGGCTGGATTTTGAAAGAGAACTTCCATGTTTGAGGATGTGATTTTGTCCCCAAAAGTGAATTACACCCATACTTTTGCCCTCACAAGGTATTTGTGCTTTTCTGAGCATTTCATTGTGGATACAAAACTGTGCCACAAAAATGGAGGCTAAAGTTGAATACTCAGGGCTCACATTTAGGCCCTTACTGACATTTTGGGCCTTTCTAGAAAAATGGCTGCAGGAACCAGGCTTTTCCTGAATAGGGAACAGATGGGAGAGATTGCCAGCACAGTGTGTAACAAGGGCAGTAGTGCCGGGAGCTATTCAAGACTGGCATGGAGCAGCCATCTCTGCTACATCAACAACCAGCATTGATCTGAATGATACCACCATCTCAAGCAGTAACAGTCAAGAAACTCGAGAGAGAAGCTGAACTCAGCCTAGTAATTATTTGATTACAGAAAGGAAAATATCACTTATGGAGCAAGATGTCCTCACTGAACTGAGAAACAAAGGCATACTGGCCTCTGTAGGAGTCAATTAAAAAAGCTTCAATATTTGCTTTTCAGACACTGTGAGATACCCAGTGGTAATAAGCTCTTTTTGCTCTTGGCTATTGCTAGAAATGTTGTATTCAGCTGAATCAATGCAGGGTCCTTCTTCCAAGAAAATTTACCATCTTTTATCTCTGGAGCCCAAGTTAAAATACTGAGCTAGTCAAACTAAGAGGTCATACTGTATGTCTGCTCAGTCCAAAGCAGAACCGAGATAATCTTAAATCCCTCACAAAGCCTCCGAAATCACTTCTCTTGCTATCCAAAAGCCCCACACCAATATGCCCAGCCTCCAGCCAGTTTGTGCTGAAAAGAAATGAAAAGAGACAGAGCCTAATCACTGTGAGGATAGTGTGGAAACAGATCTGCCTCCTCATTTATAGACAGTACATTCACAACACAACAAGTACTGTGATGGGGCAAGGCCAGATGACTACAGTAAAGTACTGAGGAACAGGTATGTTAGCCCCAGCTAAACAAATCCCTAGGACCATGGTAACCAAATGGCAGTTGCTCCAGGTTAATCAAGGCACCTGGGGCCAATTAAGATCTTTCTAGAAGGCAGTGGAGATAGCTACATTGATTAGAACATCTGCAGCCAATCAAGGCAGGCTAATCAGGGCACCTGGGTTTAAAAAGGAGCTCACTCCAGTCATGTGGGGAGGAGCCAGAGGAGAGGAAGTGTGTGTGAGGAGCTGGGAGCAAGGAGCTGAGACTGAGAGACTGTGCTATTGGAGGACTGAGGAATTATCAGACAACCAGGCATTATCAGACACCAGGAGGCCTTGGGGAAGTAGCCCAGGGAGTTGTAGCTGTCATGCAGCTGTTACTGGAGGCACTATAGCTACAATCCACAGGGCCCTGGGCTGGAACGACCCAGACTGTGGGTTCTGCCAGAGGGGAAGATCACTAAGGTGAGCAAATCTGCCAATAAGCGCAGGACCCACCAAGGTAAAGGAGGAACTTTGTCACAGTACCTAAGAAATAAATGCTACTTTGGGTTCATTTCATTACCCACTTAATTAGATATTAAGCTATTGGAGCATGTTATGCTATAATCAAAAGCAACACTGCAATGAGGACTGTGTGAAGAATCAGTTTGTTTGTCCAAGATGAGGTTTTGATTCTTTTGTGAACTGTCACTTTCAAACTTGGGATTAATTTTGCTCTTGATTGATTTCAATGAAAGTTATGCATAAGCAATCCATGGAGCTGCACATGTGCAGAGCCAAAGGCAGAGTTAGGCCTTTCAAGTGGGATTTCCAAGAATGCTCAGCAGTGGCCTAACTGCTGTCATTGAAGTCAACTAGAGTTTTACCATTGACTTCAACAGGGAGCAGAGTTAAGTCAATGCTGAATGTTTGTGAAATTGCCATCCTTTATTTGCAAGGGTTATACCTAATATGTCTTCCCATAGACTTAGACTTTAAGATCAGAAGGGACCATCAAGATGATCTAGTCTGACCTCTTGCACATTGCAGACCACAGAACCTCACCCACTCCCTAAACTCTGCCTGAGTTACTGAAGTCATCAAATCATGATTTAAAGATTTTAACTTACAGAGAATGCACCATTTATGCTAGTTTAAACCTAGAAGTGACCCATGCCCCATGCTGCAGAGGAAGGTGAAAAAAACCCAGCGTCTCTGCCAATCTGATCCAAGGGGAAATTCCTTCCTGACCCCAAATATGGCGATCAGTTAGAGCCTGAGCATGTGGGAAAGACCCACCAGTCAGCATACTTCCATGTTATGATATAACAGCTCATGTCTGTAGTCCACCTGGGATGCAATTTCATCACAAATCAACAGATGAAAGTGCCTGAAATTTCTTCTATGGGAGTGGGAATGGAGGGAGGAAAGAACCGATAAACTTGAGCTTACAGTAGCTTCTCAGTGCAACATGATGGACAATCCACCTGCTCTTTAGCTCTTAGAATCTTACATATTTGCACCACGTCCTTTCCTGAGATTATCATGCAGGGACAAAATCTGCCCTCAGTTGCACTTGCCATACACTGTGACCTCAACAAGCGTTGCATGTGACTCTGAGACCCTCACATGGCTATAGCCACTCACATGGTGCATCATCCTAGTGACTCTCTTCTGTGCCTTTTCCAGTTCCATTAGAATTTCCTGGAATGTAGTACTTCAAATGGTGCACAATGCTCTAGATGAAGACTCGTCATCTCATGGTGCAGAGCAGTTAAGAGCCATGCTTATTGTGGCTCAATACTTCTAATGGCCCAGCCTAGATGGCATCCTTTACGGTTCATCCTGGATCCTTAGGGAAGTTGTAACCTAGCTACAATGCTGCAACCCACAGGAAAGAAATTATCTTTGAAAGCCATTTGACAGGAGATGAGAGAGAAGGGAAACCTGAAACAAAGTTGGAAAAAACAAATGTTTGTCAATGCCGCCTAAGATGTTTTAAAGGGTTAAGTAGAAGCACCTTGTTAAGCCTGTAGCCTTCAGGAAAGTGAATTCAAGGTGGCAGACAAACGACACAGACAGACTGTTTCCAGCAGACAGAGTGGGATCATTGGAGCAGCAGCAGCAGTGGGACACAGAGAACTGCAGTTGTACAGCACTTTTTTCTTGGGAATAGCAGCGAGTCCAACCCAAAGATCTCCATTCTTAGGGGTATGCGGTGGTGGTCCATTCTTGATTTCTGTAGCTGGAGTCGCTGCAAGCAGCCTGCAAGAAAATTCCTCCCATGGAAGTAAGGGGGGGGATTGTATACTCAGAGATAAGAGAGGCTGATGAGAAGCAGCTCTGAGTTTGGAGGAGATCCACTACCAGTTATTGTAGCATACCCAGAGTTGATGAGGCAGAGAAAGGGAGGATAAACAAGGGCTTTGTTCTGGGGTTCCTGCAAGATTTGAAGTGCTGTGCCTGGTGTACGGGTAAGATCCCAGGTGCTGGGCAAGCATTTAGATGCAAACTTTGGTTGCTACAGACTGGATATGAACTGGACAGTATTATATAAAACTTGGTCAGAAGGGGCTGTGATGAGTTAACTACATCTACTAGCAATGATTATGACCCATCAATCAGCCCATAAATCTCATTTAGGTAGGGATCCTGCCTCTACCATACATGTAGCTACTTGATCCCTTGCTCAGTCTAAAATTATGGATTTCATAACTTCCCTTCCTAGTGAAGAAGATGGATTTGTGGGGAGTTGGATATTATCTTCTAAGAAGATGAACTTTGGGACTGCCCTACCTCTGGTCTGATCCCTTCAGGATTCTGTCCCAACTCATACAATGATTGACTCTGAGGTTGCTCTACAGGATACTGCAAGCTTGAAGATAGGTATTACCCAGAACTAATACGTTAGCTGTAGCATTTAATTTGACTGAAATAAAAAGAAGTAGGCCACTAACTGGTCTGCCCTTCTTAACATATTTAACAGATCCTTAAAAAAAAAAAAATCTTAGGCAGGGAGATAAAAACATTCATCTTTGCTAAGTCAAATTTCCTGTAATCAATCAAATTGCTGAAAAGAACTCTTAAATTCCAGATCATGGACTTTGCTTTTGTGGTCATTAGTGTTCTGCGATATAATTTTAATAATATTTTAGTTGCTTTGAATGTTTATTTGCCTCCATAAGGATCCCCCTATTATAATGAACCTACATGGGAAGACTTAGAATCTCTTACTAAGATGTTAACTAGAAATTATCTAGCAGCAAATTTTATTCTTTTAGGTCATTTTAATGCTTGATTGGGTGAGGAAGATAAGGAATTGTTAAATCTATCAAGTAATACATTCAATGATGGGTTGCGTGTCCTTCCCTTAAGGAATTCTAAAGATAATGTAATAAATTCAGCAGGCTGGAAATTTTTGGTGATTTTGGACAGATTTAGGCTGGCAGTTCTAAATGATGGAGGCAGTAAGGGAGGTGCATGATTGAAGGGAGGTGAATATTGCAGTTCCAATTTTAAGTTGGACCTTAAATCTAATAGGGACCATCAACCACTCCTGATTCATTTCTGCCCCCCAACTCCATTATGTCAGTTGATCCCTGTTGGACAGTATCTCATTTCTAATTTTGAAGCCTTATAGGCAAGGCAAATTAAATAGAATCCATTGGTTAAATCTAAAATTAAAGAGAATCTCTCTTCTAGTTATTTGCTAGGGTTAAAAAAAATCAGGGTTCTGATCTTAGTGATGCAAGTCTATCCCTTGATGTAATTAACAATATTACTCATCAATTACAGGTTGATCTAACTACCAGAAATGGTAATTCTTTCCCTTGAAACATAAAATAATTGGGCATGAAACAGATAGTTCTCATCATAAAAACTGCTATATATTATGGCAAGGCAGATCAGGAAAGATAACACAGGATTCCATCCATGAGCCCCATTCTATCCAAAACCTAGTTAATTTTAGAAAGCTTTATAAAAAATTGTTGAAAGGAAAAGTCAGAACATCAGACTGCATTGTTGAAGGAATTTTGAATCTACTACCAAAATGTCAAATTCTGTACATTTTTAAAATTGATAGCAATGGGCTCTGAGAACATCAGAAGTAATATTGAAGTTCAATTGCCAAGCATATTTGGGAGAAATACTTTTATGTACTTTATGATGATAGGCCATGTATTAATTTTTTTGGCTTTGGTAGCTTCCACTCCTTGTTCCCTTCTAGACAGGTTTGCAGAATCCAGTGAAGAAGTTAAATTTTTAATTCATCAACAGCATTGTAGTGAAATGTCAGGGCAGGATTTTTTTTTTCCCTGCAGAAAATTGAGGAGAACATTGACTGGTGGGCACCTGTTTTAGCTAAACTTTTCTCTATTATAAATAATATGGGGATTTTCCCCTCAGGATGGGTTATCAGGATTATCATTCCACTTTATGAAAAGGGAGATAGGAATGACTTACGGAATTACAACCCACTTAGTTTATTGGACATTGCTTTAAAAATTTACATTTGATATCTTTTGGAGAGACTAGAGGACTGGGCAGGGAAAGGTAATTTATTTGCTGAAGAACAGGCTGGTTTCTGAAATGGCCGTTCCACTACAGATAGCTGCTTTATACTTTCTTATTTGATCTACAAATGTGTGTCTCCTAAGGGAGAAAACTGTATGCGGTTTTTGTTGGTCTAAAATTGGCCTTTGATTCTATTGATAGGGACCATCTGTGGGGCAAATTGGAGATTGCTGGAATAAATCCCCAGTTACTTTTTCTTTTAAGAGCTCTCCACAGTGGCCAAGATTAGAATAGGTCTGGATGGGGAATTAACTGAAGCCATTCCAGTTAAAAGGGGATTAACAGAGCTGTTTTTAGCCTGTTTTCTTTTTAATTTTTAGATCCATTATGTTATTTTAGCATTAAAAAGAGTTCAGTGTTTTCCCCCTAAAATCATGAATCACCTGGTGTCTGTCATCTTATATGCAGATGATACAGTTTTACTTTTATAAACACCTTTGGGACTGAAGCATAAATTAAAAACTGTCAATGGGAGGGCCTTTTGATAAATTATTCCAAAACTCAAGTAATTGTGTTTAGGCAGAGAGGGAGGTTGCATACATGGAGGATCAGTGGGCAAAATATTGAACAAGTTAGTTCTTTCCTGTACCTGTTTAATCTGTTTCTCACAAAATGATCTGTGGGATAAACATATTCAGGTAACAAAAGAGAAGGCCTCAGATTCAATGCAAGCTGTGTTACAATTTATCTTGATTCATGGGGGCAATTTCATTGCACCAGCTCTTAGTATGTTTGAGGCCAAGGTATGGCTCAAATTTTGCATGGCTCAGAACTTTGGAGATGAAATGATCCCTCACGACTGGAAGTGATTCAAAACAAATTTCTTTAGAAGATTCTTGGTCTCCCAAATAACCCAGCTGTACTTCTTAGAGCTCAGACATGCACGAATTCTATTTTGTCCAAAGTACAGCATCATAGTATTAATTATTGGCTTTGTATTCATAGTATGCACCCACAGCGTTTGCCAAGGTTATATTTTGAGGAACAGCTCAGTGCGACTTTCTCACATAATTTCCTTGGTTACAGCATATTCAAAATTCTTTGCAATCTCTAGGTTTCTGAGAATCAGAAATGATTAGATTTAAGTTTAAAAATGTGAATTCATAATCGAGAACAGAGTATTAATAAGCAATTGGATACGACAGTTGTTTCTATTTCAAATGTGTCACCTTAGGTTCCTCTTGTTAAAAAGACTCATGGGTATGCCAAATATTTAGACAGTTTGTGCATTAACATGCTAAGGAGGATGTTTACTGCTCTCCATTTCCAATCCATGCAGACAGCTTACTAAGAAGGTTGATGTACTGGAACTGAGAAATGCAATTGCCTCTGTCCACACGGTTTAGAGCAGTTGGAAGATCTACCCCATTATTTATTACATTGTAATCTGTATTGCCTTTTGAGGTTAAAATGGCATTCCATGTTTTTGTCCTGGATGCCTTTTTCCACGACCTCTCAGAAAACAGAGTATTTTTAGGAACCGACAATGAATCTGTGATCTAAGCAGTGGCCTTATTTACATGGTCGGCTGCTAAAATAAGGAAGGGTCAAGTGGCATAATGGTCATACATGGAGTAACGGTGTACATCTAAGTTATAATTTTGGATTCAGTTTTAAAGTTTCATTGTAATACTTTTTGTTTTTTGTGCATTGGCTCAAGGCTAAGTCACTATTAACAAATTAGTAGTTAATAGTTTACCCTCAATCTCTTTTTTACTGATTCAATGGATCTTTTTACCTACCCCTTTCATTTTTATATACAGTCCACATTACTTTGATTCTTCATGATAGCAAAATAAGCTACCTACCAGACAAGTCCATTTCATCCAGGTTCTTTTAGATCTTCAGTTTTGTGCATCCACTCTCTTTGGTGCTGACTGGCCCCAGATTACTATGAACTGTAAGTGTCAATACTTTGCTAGGTGTTCCCCTTCTCCCACTTTGAAATATAGTGTGAACAGGACTGGCCCTGACACTGATCTTTGCAGTCCTGCTTCCTGCCCAGTGGGTAGCAATTTACCACTATTCTGACTTTAGCTACTAAGCTCCTTTTTTATCCAAGGTATAATTTCACCATCCATATAGTACTTACTAACTTTATGTACTTGCCTTTTGGCTGGTATTATGCCTCTATGCCCTCTTGAAGTCTAAATATATTTAGACTTATTTACCCCCATCAGCTCTTATTGACCATCTCTCCTTCTCAATGAAGCTAACTGGATTTATGAAGCATGACCTCCCCTTTATAATCTATGCTGGCTTTTTTTTGGACAGTCTGTACCTGTTGAAGTATTCTCCAATTTTACCTCCAGTTACTGATTCAAATTTTTCCTAATTCCATCGTTAGACTTGCACATCCATAGTTTCATCATTCATCTTTTACTCACACATCCACACTCACCCCTGCAGAGAAAGGACAAGAACCCTGTTTCTTCAGCTCCAAAAAAATTACAGGTTTCTAAGGAGAATTCCCTTATCTATAGGGAGTCCCTAGACCTCTCAGTGAGCCAGCCACTAGTGAGCATCAGGATTCAAAAGCTAGGCTCTTATATAGTCTTCCCAATCGGACCATGCTGGTTCCAAGCACGAGAGGTTCACAAGAGTGGTGCCTAGCTATTGGGTCTGAAATCTGTCACAGATTTTTCACAACTTTAAGGAATCAAGAAGGAAATTTTAACCATTCTGGGTGCCAATGAACGGCTAGAACCTCTGGTCCCTTTTATTTAATCTGTAGTTTCTTAGAATTGTGGGCCAATATTTTCTAATTAGGCTTCTTAATCTATATTTTGGCATCTAAAAAAGTGGCCCTACTTTCTAAAGTGCTAAGTGACCAGCATTTCTCATGTCTGTGGGAGCTATTGGTGGTTGGCACCTCTGAAAAATCACTGATTTATTCCGCTTAGCTGTTGAAATATGGATTTAGTTTCCCATATAAAAAAAATTAATGAGGTTCATGCTGGTCCTTTAATTCAGAGCTGTATAACACTTTGTAAGGAAACCCCAAACCATGCAATTTCATCTATCTGCTTTTTTTCCATCCTGAACCTAAGGCTAGGTTTGCAGAAAGATTTGCTGATTCACACACCTCCTGCTGAGCATGCACAAAGCCGTGAATAAACTTGGACTGGTGCAGATGTGGGTGAAAATCCTGCAAAATGTGGTGGTTTGTTGAAGTTTCAACTTTAACTAACGATGGGCTCAAATCAACCGCTTTCCCCAAACCGTACAGAGATCCAAACATTCCTTGGAACTGGATCAGAGATAGCAGTTCAAACTCATCTGTAAAATGGGCCAAATCTAACCAGTCAAGCAGTTCAAACTCATCTGTAAAATGGGCCAAATCTAACCAGTCAATCTTTACACCCTGAACTGTGCATTTAAATACAAAATTACAAACGCCTTCCACTTTACAAGTGTTTTGGTTCTGACTGTTCTGTTCAAATTCAGAACTGGACACCAGATCTGGAGTTTTGGTTCATGCCCATCTCTACTTGACAGCAGACCACATTTGACAGTTCTGATTATGTTCTGGGAGTTTGTTCTAGAGTCATCTCTGCTTCCATCGTTCATTGTTACTTCTGTTTCAATAGTTTCCCTTCCCACACAGCTTATCTTCCCCACCACCCAAGTAGCCATTACAATCATATGTCTGTCTCATATTTCCCTTCCTACAAGCCTCCATGCCAATCTGCCTGATTTAAAGTCATTCCATTTCTCAGCAATATCAGCATCTTCTGTTACCAGTTTCCATTCAACATTCCCACTCAAGAGCCTACAGTCTTTTTCATCAACCTCTTGCTCCTTATACTTTACATTTGTAAAGCCATTTATTATTCATCTTCACATCTTGCATAATTTTCCTTTCATTTTCAATCTTGGTTTTCTTGATCATTTTCTTATTTTCTTTTTCTTTCGTATGCTATGCCTTCACTTTCAGTGATATCCCTTCTGATTTATCCTAGGGGACACCTTGGAAATGAGATGTTAGCTCTCAGTGGAATTTCCCTGGCAAGACATTTTAAAATAACTAAATTATATACGTCTTGCCTGCCTTTCTCCCAGCCTTGATTTCCTCCTGTATTTTCCTGGTCATCCATATTGATAATTTTTCCACCTCTTGAATATTTATTTCTTAGCTGTATACATATTGTATTTGCTGAGTTCCTGGTAATTTTCTTTTGGTACTTTGTACTCATTTCAACTTCCCAATGAGAAGTTCTGAGACATCCACATCCACATCTGTATTACTGCAGAGATGCATATCATTCCATCTGTACAAGAGAGCCAGTATGACTATAGGTTATAGCAGATTCTACATTCCATGTCTGATAGACTGAGTAATGTAGGACCAAATTTTCATACACGTCCCCATGGAAAAATCTGAGTAAATGGGCTTTATGCTGTGGACATACACGGAGGATGAGGAATAAACTCCTCCTATGCCCTCAGTATAAAGACAGGCTAGAATAGCTACGCAACAACTCTGTCAGTTTTATTGCAACTTCTACGCTATGGTAGCCAGTACCCTGTACCTCAATTCACCCATCTGTAAAGAAGGTTTGGGAATACTACAATCAGAAAGTATTTGTCCCTCTGTTTTTTTCCAGGACTGGAGCCTAACGTCTTTGAGCTAGGACATTAGGACAATTTTAAAAGGAGGATCCAGATCTATTTTGGAGATATAAGTTGCCTCCCTTATTCTACCTCATCATCTCAGATATGGCCCACAGGACCCCCTATGTCAGGGGTTCTCAAACTGGGGGTTGGGACCCCTCAAGGGTCACAAGGCTATTACATGGGGGGTTGTGAGCTGTCAGCCCCCACCCCAAACCCTGCTTTGCCTCCAGCATTTATAATGGTGCAAAATACATTTAAAAGTGTTCTTAATTTATAGAGGGGAGTCGCACTCAGAAGCTTGCTATGTGAAAGGGGTCACCAGTATAAAAGTGTGAGAACCCCTGCCCTATGTTCTGTGATACCAGAGCCACTGAATTTGCCACTAGAACCTCAACTTATGTGTAAAAAAACAATGTTCTAGCCCTGATGGTTGTGAAGAAAGCCTTGAAAGCATACCCAAGTGTATCCAACACACTGATGTCTGCCTGAGCCTACAGCCAGCCTGCAGCACTAGCCCTGGGAGGTGAACTGCTCCTCAGGGTGTATGGGAAGTAAAGAATGAGCAGAAGGAGTGTGACATGGAGCTTGTGCATGCAAAAGAGACAGCTGGGTGGAAGGAGTGAGAGCATGAGAGCACAATTATGTGACAGGTAGAGAGGGGGAATTGGGAGCATGAACATGCATATAATGGGTGAAAATGGAAGGAGAGAACAAATTGCCTTAAAATCTGATAAAATAGATAAAATAGCACCTGATATTTCAACATTTTACAGGGAAACAGAAACTTGCCCCACCTGCTGCCCCCACTTTTTTTATTGCTTCCCTACAGCTCTCCAAAGCCTCCCCTTTTCTCTTTGGCTGGCTACAGATTCATGTCTGGCACCCTTTTCTTGCATACAGCTGAGCAAACTGCTGACGCACCACAGGGTCTACATATCCCAATATCCACCTTGTGCCACAGCCAGATGTTCTTTTTTATAGATTGAGATGGGCACATCTACATTTGGAGCCTGATCCTGGAAGAGAAGTAGAATTTCCGTGAAGATGGCACATGTGCCCCACTTCCACTGAAGTCCGTGGAAGTTGAGGATGCTCAGCATGATACAGGATTGGATCTTTATTCCCCCCATGGTGCTATAGATTCTAATACCAGACTGCGTGCTAAGCTTCCCCGTTGTGTTGTGTTCCTTGTGGCGGTAGGAGGGAAGCTAGAGACAGGCAGATTACAAATCCGCAGACTGCAGGTGAAGGGCAGTTTCTTTGGGATTTGGTCTTACAGTTTGATAGATGCATTATTTTAATGGATGTCAATGAAGCAGCTATCCTAGAGCAGCCAATTACAGATACGAAAGCAACTGTTTAAAATATACAGAGTGTAAAGACAAGAATGATCATCACTAAACAAACATCTTGGTTTTAGGGGTGTTTTGTCTGTTTTTGGGTTGTGTTCTTGTGTTTACTTGCTTGATTTCTACTTTGTTTAGACCAATGGCACCTTTACTGCCTTCTTACAGCTAAGCAGGGCTGGCAGGCAATAAGTCCCACGGCAATGATAATATTGCATCACAAAATTTAGCTTTTTTAATGTTATATCAGTCACTTCCAGTCCTTGGAGTGAATAACATTGTAAATATTATAAACAGGAAAATTCTGTATTATCACTGGCAAAGGATGTAATATACTGACTGTCTTTGGAATTGGATAATTCCAAACGATATCATGTGAATGTCATGATGATATTAACGACTTTCATATTGAGTGAATGACACAAAGACAAAGTGCTATACTGTATCATTATCTCCTAGTTTGAATGAGTACATTCTTCTAAATTTTGCATGTTATGAAGAGCAATTTTTTCCAACATATACATTGAACATTTTTCCATCAAAGAGATGGCTCAGTTTTTCACTAAAAGAGAAGCACGATCTGTGAGGAATCAAAAGGAAAAAACCCTTCCCAAGGGAGACATCAGTATCTGGTGGATAGGGACCCAGACTAGGAGTCAGGAGGTCTGAGTTTTGTTTTCGTCTTTGCCATTGACCCCCTGCCATATGGCTTTGGGTGAATCACTTCATCTCAGCTCCTCATTTCTACCAAAATAGAGGTAATGACTCCTAGCTTTAGAAAGCACTTTCAGATCAAGAGATTACATATTATAATTTCTAAATATTATAATTCATTAATTATAAATAGCAGACATTTTTAACAAGACCCTCCCTCATCAGGGATACACAAATGACAAGCAGGCCTACTTTTTATTTTTTTATTTATTTTTTTTTTTGCACCTTCCTCTGCAGCGTAGGACTCAGGTCACTTGCTGGTTTGAACTAGAGCAAATGGGGGATTCTCTGTAACTTGAAGTCTTTAAATCATGATTTGTGGACTTCAGTAACTCAGCCAGAGGTTATGGGTCTATTAAAGGAGTAGGTGGGTGAGGTCCCATAGCCCACGATGTGCAGGAGGTCAGATTAAAAGATCACAATGGTCCCTTCCGGCCTTCAAGTCCACGAGGTTAAGACCAAATGCTGCCCTCCACGGTACAGTAGAGGGGAGTAGCCAATGGCTGGGTGGCACTGCAGATACTGTGCTGATGGTACTGTAATGTGTGGATGAGCCAAGATCTTTGATAACTGGTCCAGTTGCCCATTTGGATTTCTTTCTGCCATGAAAACTGGCAACCATGTCCCTTGGTATCTAAGTCCAATACCAGGTCAACCTCCAAGGAATGATGCCATGGTGTGGAAGAAGCCCAGATGCCATGAACCTTCATAGGAGTGACTTCCCACTACCTTCTAAGACTTTTCAGAACAAAGAGGAGACCCATGTCCTAAAAAACAATGAGAGTCCCTGGACGTCATCTCCACTGCATCATCTGCTCAGTGGAGCATGGACCTCAGGGAAAGTCAGTCCTTCAGTGTTCTTTTCCTCTGTGGATTTATCGGAAACACTGTCTACACTTCTCTGTGAACTTCAAGTCCCCTTTTTAGGGGACAACCTCACCAGTTTCCAAAAGATCCCAAATATACATGGTTCATATGGAGAGGTGGCCACTAATTCACAGGAAGCAGCCATTGCTCAGCACCCTTATTAACATGTGCTCTTCTTGTTGTCTCACCACTTAGGTCCTTAAAACAGGGTGTAAGCATGACTTAAGCAGTCCATAGTCTTTGGGTTGGCCTTCTGCACAGGGGAGAATGTAACTCTTAGTCAGATTTTCAAGGTTGATAGGGTCTACTTTAAGGGAGTTTCTGAGGAGAATGGATTTACTAAGGTTAATGGGTTAGCAACAGAAGACATCCGTGGTTCCATCTTTACCAATCTACATAACACCCATGTCATAAGTAAGGAACAAATGTTTTCTCCCCATGACTGAATTTTGGTAAGAGTATTATTTTTATATTAGTTCTCTCTTGGAGACTAGCCTGCTAGAATCTATTCCCAGAAGCACATCATGCCTTAACGTCCGAAAGTTTCTTCTGGAATCAAGATGCTGATGCACACGACACATATACTGAAACTAACAAACTCATATCATTCAGAATCACTCTATATTAACCAGGAGAGGCTCTAGCTTTTTTGCCGCCCCAAGCACAGCAGGCAGGCTGTCTTTGGTGGCATGCCTGGGGGAGGTCCACCAGTCCTGTGGCCCCGCTGTACCCACCGCCGAATTGCTGCCAAATCTGCAGGACCTATGGACCTTCCGCAGGCAAGCTGCCAAAGGCTGCCTGACTGCCACCCCTGCAGGGACCAGCAGGGCACCCCTGCAGCTTGCTGCCCCAAGCACGCGCTTGGAGCGCTGGTGCCTGAAGCTGCCACTGATATTAACACTACAAATCATGCTGATCACCAGCTGGGCCTGAAAAAAATTTCCATCATAGTATAGTTTTGCATTATAGTTTTTTAAAAATAATACTTCACACATCCGAAGTACTTCCCATTCATAGACCTCTTTACAAGCACTAATTCAGCCTCAAGCCCAATCACCACCACCCAATCCCTGTTGGTAAAGAAATTGGATTTATCCCCATTTTACAGATAGGTAAACCAAGGCACAGAGCAGTTATAACTTGTCCAAGGTTGCACAACAAGTCAGGGACTGTGCTTGAAAGAGAATTAAGGATTTCTGACTCTCAATTTCCTTCTCTAATGACTAGGCCACATTACACCTAACCTTTTATCAGTGACTTTAAAGTATCATTATAAACAGACAAATTCTTCCTTTGATTCTCATTTTTAAAAATTATAACTCCTCTTCTATGTTCCTAGTGTTTAGATCTTGAAGGCAAAAATTCTCAATTCTTTTACAATCTTAATTTCAGTTTTGAAAGGTCTTAAAGAAAACCTTTCAAAATGAGGTTTTGCTGATTTGAAACTAACTGATACATTTTGCAGCTAACCATAACTGATGTTACTGCAAACTACTGATCTTGAAAGCAAGAGAGGTCTGAGCTGTAAATTCAGGTCTGAACCTAATTTCAAACTTTCAAAGCTCAAGAGTGTTTGGACCTGGGATTTTGACTTGATTTAGACCATTACAGACAGCATCAGTTGTGAAATCTGAGCTCCAATTTGTGATCCAAATCTAAATTTGGTTTTCAAGGCTTTCTTTTCTAGCTGTAACTCCAAGGTTTTTTGGTGTATTTTTTGGTTGTTTGGGTCCATGTTTCAGGTTTGAATAGGGTGACCATAAGCCCATTATGGCCAGGAAGTCCCTGGAGAGGAATATGCAGGGGCAGGGGGGAGTGGCGATGCCAACCCCAGCCTTGTGTGGGTGAGCAGCAATGCCAGCCCCAGCCTCGTGGGGGCAGGGAGGGGGAGGGCAGGGCTCCAGTGAGTGTCTTGAGTAGAGGAGCTCAGACTAGCTCCACTCACTGTTCCATTTTCCCTTTGGGAAATATGGTCACCCTAGGTTTGAATCTCTCTTTCTGATAACATACATAATTTCTGGAAAGAGAGAGACAATTCTTCATCAGTCATTGGAGTTTCACATGACAATACAGTGTTAATGTGTTACTCGTATACAAAAATAAAAAGTGTAAAATTGACAAATATAATGAATAACTAACTGAGAGTAAAGTTGGCCTCATGTGCTTGTCTGCAAGTGGCATCTTGGCCGGGCATAGTAATAATGTAACAGAGTAAAAGAAGAAATAAAAGATTTTTTTATTTGAATGCCTCAATACTCATCCCTCCCACTTTCTTCTGTAGAATCTCGTTAAAATGATGCCTGCTCCGAGCTATAGGCACACACAGCACAAGCAATATTCAGAGTACATTTAAAATTCTGCCTGGCTGTGCAACGATGCTAAGTGTCTGTCACGTGCTGGAACTGACAGTGTGGAAACTGACATCTGCGGGCCAGTAATGGTGGTCATACCTCACTGCTACCCCAACTGTTACCACTCCAGCACTACCTACCACCGTGAGCTCAACCCAGCTGTCACAGCTGCCATCATATTCCACTGCCATAAGCCTCTTGGCGTAGTGGACTTGACCACTGCTGAGAAAATGCCTGTCATTGGCTGGAACAGACACAGGAAATGAAGATACTAAGGAACCCTGGGAAGGTGCAACATGTTCCAGCCACTCAAGAATAGTATCAATCCCTGCTTGAGTCTCTGAGGTTGTTTTTTGTTGACTGATAAGATTGGACAAGGCACAGTGGGCCTCAGAACTCAAATTCTGTGTTGTTTTAATTGAATGTGTCACTGACAAGGGACAATCACTTATGTTGCAGTATCTATTCCAAATGAAACAATTGTTTTAAAATAATTGTTCTGACAAGAGGGCAGGCAGCCACTGAGGATAACCTATATACATTACTACTGAGACAGGCAGAAAACACGCTCTCTGTAATTGCTTGTGGTCATCTCCTCTAATTTCCCCAAAAACACACTCAAAGTGAATGCTGCTTTGCAAATCTGTGCTCTGAATAGCACTGAACAATTCTAGTGACCCTATTTCCATTTTGGAGGGTTTTATGCTCCTTGAAAAAGGCTCGTTTTATTGTAAAAAAAAATCTGGTTAAAAATATCTAACCCAAACTATTGCTAATTAATTTAAATCAAGTGGAAGTGTGTAGACTCAGGGCCAGGTGCTTGGTGGGTGTAAGCCAGCAGAGCTGCACAGACTTACCCTACCGGGGGAATCTGGCCTTTAATTTTTCTGGTAAAGTTTGCGGTAGATCAGAGTGCTTAACGAACCCTAATGAAAATCTGGGCAATTATTCAAGATAAAGCAGATGATCAAAACCCTCTGTGTTTCAGCTGCTATTGTTTGGTATAAGACACTGCTCCTAACTGCTTGTTTCAAAGTATAAAGAAAAATCATAACAGAACATGAAAACACCCATCAAAGGCCTTGTGTGTACTAGAGATCTGGGAGGCAAACATTAAACACCTTGAAGAGTTCTCAGGAATAGTGAACATGAGAGCAAGAATGTCCGTGAGGGGCTCCATCCTGCACGGTGCTGGAGACCCTCACTTCCAATTGAAGTCAATCGAAACCGACAATGTTAGTCACCTCCAGGAATTGCTTAGTACCTTACCAGACTGAGCCTTAAGTGCAACGTCACAAATACAAGTGACCCCTGAAGGAGTTCACCCACTAGCAACCACAAATATATCTGAGATTCTTGAGGAAAGCCTATCTAGAAGTGCTTAATATCATTACTGGGTGATTTTTCCGTTTCTAATTAATTTGTGTAAAATTGTGCCATGAGAGTATATCGAGCCCCTTTTCATTGTTAAAATTTAGCTGTTACAATGTTTAATTAGTGTTCTTTTTTTGTTTTTAAATGTTTCATTTTAAACAAAATAGACTGGAAACTAGAAGCCCTATATATGATATATTAAAGTGTATAGACAACTCAGTTCTCAAAGTTTTGAGGATCTGATTTTTAAAATCTTTGGATTAATGGAAGCTCTCAGAATAATATCTTCTCAATTTCTCACCATACACCACTTGTATATTCCCCAAACCTGGCATTCCTTACTCAGGCAAAATGACTCCTCACGGTAATAGACTCCTGGCCTTGACAGTGATGAAACTGCATCATTCCTCATAACATGCACATTTCCCCATGGGATCAAATGGTAGGCTCCTTTATTAAATAGTTGCACCTAACTTCCAGAGATAGGAGCTTGATCTTCATTCAGTTCAGCAAGCCCTTATGCATGTGCTAAGCAACCTGCAGAATTGAGCCCAGAATGAGTTCATTCTGTTCTCACACCAGTTTTACGCAGCTATAACTCTACAGACTTTGGTGGAGCTTTAGCTGTTTATATCATTGTAAGATTAGAATGAGGGCCCAATTATTCATTGTTTGTCCTCTAGTGGGGTTTGCGGATGAGTGACCCAGCCCAGAAAAAGCTGGGCATGCACAAAGCAAGAAAGAAAGGAAGGCAGTAGAGAGGAAATATACTCCTGTTTTAATTCAGACTCCCGGCTACAGACAGAAGCAGCAGCTGGCTCTGAGTCCACTGGCTAAAGAATTATGAGGTCTCTCTGGGTGGGCAAGGCAGCTGGGAAGGAAGAATAAAGTGAGACTGGCTTATGGGCAATTCTTTGGATGGGAAGCCAGAACTGGGTGAGAGGAAACAGGAGTAAACAATAGATTGTTCCTATCTGAAGTGATGCAAATCTTTAACTAAGTTTGGTTGGGGTTTAGGTACATAGACCTGGGCAGTTCAGATTTGTAGAAGGTACAGATTTAGGGGTCTGTATGTGAGTGGGTGTATGTGCACAAGTCTCTCTTTTCCTCCAGGGTGGGATTCTTGTAAGTATTAAATCTGATAACAGACTGGCCTTTGCATATTTTCTAATCTGTTTTGGTGGGTACCACAAAGACTTGGATGGGACAGCAATATCCGGACAAGTCAGCTATTGCAATATGTACCACCCATTGCAAGACTTTATCCTTTCTTCTGCAGTAGGCTATTGTACTGAAGGTTTACTGTGAGAAGTGGGACATATTTGTCATCACTGCATAGAAGTGCAGTTTTACCCTCTGCCCATAAGATAGCCATCTCTCAATAAAACACCACATACTCACTGTATTAGATACTGCATTGCTGTGCCCTTAAAGAAATGAATGAAAGTCTGGGACAACAGACATTTTAAAAGAGATTAAAGCCTGTCACAGCTGGCCTAAGCAAAATGGGAAAATATATAGTCATTATCTCTTCTTCTCTCATATTTTATCCTAGCATTATTATTGACATCTGGTCAGCCTGTCAAGACAGAGTCCAATTAAAATTATATATCATTGCAAGTTTTCTTTTCGCTAGTGCTGGTAGTCCCACTGGACAGGAGATCCATTTGATTTCCACTACTAGGGTTTTAATTTCCTGACAAATCTATCATATGTAATTTGCCATTGGGACATTCAATCTCATGATGACAGCAAAAAGCACAGAGCTTGGAGTTTTCTTTAGTACTTTAATAGGAAGGCCATTTTTTACCCATCTTAAGATTTCACATTTCCATATCCTGTATACATAAACAGCTAGTTTTGGGGGGTGCTTACCAGTGTTTGCACTGGTCGGACATGCACTGACTGTATGTGTATATTAAACAAGACCAAGATACCATATTACTATGATTTATCATTTGTTTTGCAGCATCAGAAAGCCCACACCGAAATGAAGGCCCCACTGTGTTAAGTGCTTTGATACACATAATAAGAGACAGTCCCTGTTCTAGAGACCTTGCAATCTAACTAAAAAAAAGAAAAAGTCTGACATATTGCTGGAGGAAGAAAGTATTTTCCCCACCTATAAAATGGGGAACAGACGCAAAGAGAAATTAAGTGATTTGCAGAAGGCCACTCCAGGAATCTTGCAGAACCAGAAAATGAATCCAGATGTCTCAGTCCAGTGCCTTAACCACAAGCTCATCCTTCCTCTCACAAATTTTAAATAATGCTACTGACAGCATATGACTTACATGATATTTTTAAATAACCTTATTGTATTTCCTCCCATTGTCTCCTCACTCCCTGCAAAAATAGAAATGGCACACAATATAAAATAAATATGAGGTCATTGGGGCCTGGAGGCTTAGATCACTTACCCCCTAGTTAAAAAAGGGTAAGAGAAATTCTTTTGTCTCAAGGACTTTCTTAGTCATTGTTTCTGACGTTAACTGATGTTTAAAACCATGTCTACCTGTGCTGTAACTTTTGCCCTGCCTCTGTGGTATCCTTTAGCATGCAGGATAGAATGTACGTTGAAACTAGACTGAGATGATGAAAGACAATGATGAATCCAAAAAAAAAATCAATACACTCTACAGGGTTGGTGATTCACAAAGGAAGAAGATTAAAGTCTCAGAATACAATTCTAGATATTATTCCTCTCCCAGCATGTTTAAGTTTAGTTTAAAGGTTCTTTAACAGGAAGATCCAAAGTTTACATAAACGATTTCCCCTCTCTAGACAGGAGTGTGTCTGTTCTCTCATAACTGGTAAGCCACAGATCTCATCAACAGTGAAGACAAAGTATCACATACCCTAGGACAGCTTTGGGAAATTTGACAGCTTTTTTTTTTTTTTTAATGTAAATATAGTTTTACACACACACGCACACACACACATTAGACATGAGTGAATAATTCACAGCGAATATTATCTGAAGAATTCAGGCCCCTGGGATGTCAGATCATGATTGTTAAAAATTATTCACCACCTGTTATTGTATTATGCATTCTCCAGTCTTCCCCCCTCACTACATCTTGATAAAGAACAGCTCCCTGCAAGTATTCAATTCTTAATAGTCTGTTTTCAAGATGTCGTTTTAAACTTTAATTTCCACGAATATTCATATATGTGACTGCCATTCACAGCACTAAAACTTGATTGCTCAGCTGTTCACAGAAAGCAGACAGAAAAAAGACATGAACTTGGCTACAGCAAATATTTAAAAATTTCAGCTTCCCATTGGCAGGAAATGTTTTGCATTATTAGTCCAGCTTTCATATATGTGGGTATGTACATGATATATGCACACTCACTCATCATTGACCCCAAAAGAATACCTGTAAGTGTATGGGGGTAGTTGAGTCTCTGTATTCATTCAGTCTGATAATACTTTATATTGGACTTGGACAGCTAGGGCCCAGATCCACAAAGGTATTGAGGCACCTAAATCACAGGCTTTGTGCCTGAGTCCCAGTTTTTCCCCCACAGCCATCCACAAAACTGCAGGAGGACTGGACCCAGATCTCCCCACTGCCTGGGGGAAAAGGGAGGCCTAATCACCGGAGTACAGAATTATTCTCACTCTCTCGGGCCCAATGACGTTCCCAGTCTGAATACATACTTGCTCCAAACACACTTGCATTATTTATCCACAATGGAACAGCTTCAGCAGGACAGACTGAGGGAGCCACATCGGACTATCCCATAGGTCAGTGGTTAGAACGCTCTCCTGAGAGGTGAGAAACCCCTGTTTAATGTTTTCCTCCCCTTCTAGCAGAGAGGAGGGAATTGAACCTGCATCTAACACTTCTCTGGTAAAGGGCTCTAATCACTGAGCTGAAAGTTATGCGGTGGGCACCACCACTTCTTCTTCTTCCTTTTGTTTGGTGTGGAGCTAAGCAGGCACTTAACTCGTTCCCTCAAGAAGCAGCTTAAGTGCATAAGCCACCAGACTCCAGGAGACAGGCTCCTGTCTGTGGGTCGCTAAGCAGTGCTTAGGCACATCCCTGAAGCCTACATTTAGATGCCTACTCCCGACAGAGGAACAGGGCTTAGTATTCACCCCTCTAAGTGGCATGTCCCACTGGCTAGGTTAAGCAGCTCCCAGCTTTGTGTGCTAGATTTTGTGGATCAGTTTTAGGCACCTCTCTCTCCCTATTCAGAGTGTAGGGAGCCTAGGGCCTAACTCAAGCTTTGTGGAGCACCATGTTGTTACTATGATTTTCTAGGCACCTAAAAGTTAGGTGCCATAATGCTCAGCATTGCAAGGTCTAAGTCCCTTTGTGATCCCACCATTGGACCTGAACTGAATCCACCAGCTCATTTCACATAGGTTATCAGACCAGCCATCAAATAGTAACAACTTGCAATCACTATTGAACCAGACTAGAATTCAGAGAGTAGAGGAAAAAGTCTTCAGATCCGATTACCAACCCCCTCAAGACACTTGTCAACTTTTTCTACCCCAAATTTACATCTCTATATTTTCTAGATGATGCTAGAGCCTTGACCATATCCAGAGTTTGGAGACTACAGCAGCATAGCTGTGTCAGCATAACCCAGTCTTGGGGATGCAGCCTGCACAGTTGAAAAGCACTTTTCAGTCACTGTAGGAACAGCACCTTCCTGACTGACAGTTATTAAGTCAATGGAAGCATTCCTCCATTGATCTTGTGACATCTACACCAGGAAGGGTGACCAGTAAGCAAGTGTGAAAAATTGGGACCGGGGTAATAGTTTGCCTATATTAGACAAAGCCCCTAATATCCAGAAGGTCCTAATAATATCAGGACATCTAGTCACCCTAACTCTGGGGAGTAGGTTGGCATGCTATGGTTCTTGGGCAGGAGGATTTTTCACACCCCTAAGACCATAAGTACATCAGCCTTAATTTTAAGTCCAGAACAAACTTTATATTTGTTAGCAAAGCCTCACAAGACACAAGGCCATATGGTTTCTCTCTTACTTAGGGAAAGAATTTTCCAAGCGTGCCAAAGAGAATAGATTGAAGTAGCAATTTTACAATTAAACTTTATTTCTCAAGAGAGCTTATTGAGGTTGAAGGCCTGTAGGAATTTCTTTTTATAAGCAACTGTTAATTTTTTCCCCCAGCCCTGTGATTATAAAGGATCCCAAGATGTTTAATTCCTACGCTTTAGGCATGACGCTTTCAACAAAGTTCTTTTTGCATTACATTCCCACATTAGAAAATACAAACATTTCACATGCAAGGTCATTTTTGCTGCCTGGGGAGAGGAAAAAAAAATATCCGAGCCCAGGACTGGATGCTGACATGAAAATCCCTGGCAGAGGGAGGCCCATTATTTTCCTTCTCTCATTTTGGTCAATTTAGGGCCTGACTCTCCTTTCATGTGTGTCAATTTTACTCCTTATTTAAGTTAGTGTAAGTGAGATCAGAATTAGGTCCCTAGTGTATTAAGAATGTTACCTACACCTTAGAGTTTATGCAACAACCTAGATACAAGAGTCCCCATTTGCCCATAATCTGTCAGACCTGCTGCATTAAGTAGGAAACAGAAATTCAGCCCCTTCATCTGGTAACTATGCCTGCATTTAATTATTCTGTTGCTTGTGAGGGCCACGAAGGGAAACTTTGATGGCACAGTGGTCTAGCACACTAATGTTTTCTGCTTAACTGCACCCATTCCCTGCTCTTCAGATCAGTGGGTTACCCCACACCCTTCCTCCCTCTTGCACTTGGGTGATTCTGTTACCTAGTGGGATTGTGGTGCATTTCCAGATCTTGGGAAAGTCTCCAAGGTCATTTTTCCTGACAGAAAAACAAAGAAAAAAGAGCAAGAGTATTTGGCTCACAGCAGCTGCTGCTGACTTAAGGACCAAACATTACAAGGCAGCAAACGTATGGGAATGTGTGGTATGTCCCCAATCTATCTTCCCACAGCAGGCAGCCACTGAAAGGCTATGAGGGTTCTGATGATAAGTATCAGAATGGTAGGGGGTGAAGGAAAGGGAGGAAACTAGGAAGAAAAATGGATGAAAATGTAAATGAAGGTGAGGTAATGACCACCATTACTAGGCTCTACTGCATTGAAAAGCCTGAGTGCTTTCAAGAAGATGGATTTTCAGATCATACAGAAGACAATGCAGACACAAACTGAGGCACAGGGCTGTGACTGAGCTGGGAACTGATTTCAAGAAAAAAATCCCAGTGGGCAAAGAAACTAGGGGATCATCTAATCCAATTCAATCCAGAGTGGATGGGGGGAGGAGAAAGGGAGGAGTAAATTGGAGAGAGTCAGTCATATCAGACCACAATATAACAAGTGCAAATCTTTAAAATGCCATTTCTTTTCCTCAAGCTAATTTCTCTCTTTCTCTATGTTCCTAACACTTAGCTTGAATCCGCCTGTGATGAGCTGAAACCCCACCCCTCCGGTCCCTTCTGGTATGCTGATGTGCTGGGGTCCCACTCAGCCCTCTGGCCCTGTCAGCCTGGATTTCCCTTGCATGGGTTGTTGTGCAAGGCTCTCAATCCCCTTTCCAGCACACACTCAGGAACACCACACCCAACTGCAGGCACCGACTGCAGTCAGATCTGAGAGAGAGGATTCACCCCGCACTCTCGTGCACACTCACTGTGGAAAGATCCCTTCTCCAGAACATCAGTTTTCTCTTCCTTCCTTGTGTTTTCCTTCTCCACCTGGTCCTAACTCCTACATCTTCCCCATATTGATTCTAATAGCCAGGGTCCTCTAATTCCCCACACACACGCTGCCCACTTTCTTCTCTTCTCTTTTCATTTCATACTACAGCACATGCCTGCCCCCAGCTATATGGCTCCATGTACACCCTTGACTCTCCCTTTCCACTCAGTCCCTCCCCACACCCTGGGAAGTGCAGATAACATCTACTTCCATGCTGTACACTCCTGCCCCGGCCTCCTGAACTGTCCCTGGAACCAAGGGCCTGGCTGCCTGTGGACAAGTTGGGGAGGGAAGATGGGGTTAAAGCTGAAGAGTGAGCTGGCAACTCATCTGCTCCCCAGCTTGCCCTCGGAGACCAAGGAGATGCAGTACGGCTGCCTAGCTCTGCTTTTGCCCTTCTGATTACAGAGCAGGTAGGAGGAGCAGTTGGTATTTGCCATTCACAATGTCCCTTTACTCCACTGGGGTGGGTGATTCCACTACTTTCAGTAAGCCATATCAGCAGATCCATATGAGCACAGCCTTATCTTAGAGGAAGAATTCAGAAAGAACAGAACAGAAACAGAGCTGGCACTAAATTCTACCCTCAGTTACACCTATATAAATCTGGATTAACCCCACTGAATTCACTGGAGTGACTCCAAATTTAAGGTCTGATCCTGAAAGGTGCCCAAGGTCTCCAATCTCCCCTTGATGTCAATATGCATTAAGGGTACTCAGAAACTTGAAGTATGTATTCAGTACACTGCGGACACAAATAATCCCATATGCATTGCAGTATCTGGCTTTGAAATGGCAAGATGGTCACAGCTGACACAATGTTAACTATTCAAAATTAACCTGGAATATATGGCACCAAAAAGGGGAAACAAAAGATACAACTGAGTTCTCTCCTGACAGCTTCATGACAGGCATCTTGAGTGGCAAGAGAAATAATTTATAGAAAAATTAGATACCAATTACCATTTCTCCTCTATTTTCAGAAGTTTAAATACACCCAGAGCTACATGATAATGAGTTTTTGCTAATTCTTCCATTACAGGTAATTTTCCTGAGGTTTGTGGAAATCGCTTACTGAGTTATTCTCTCAGAAACATAAATGGAAATAAGAAATGATTGCATTCCCACCCCATTCCACCAACTTACCCCTTTCCTGGCATTTAGCTTTGTTGTTAAGTTACATAATAGGAACAGAGCATAAGCCACCCAGTTCTTAGGACTTTCTACGTGACCTCGCCATCTCTGCCCCTATTTCCCTCCGACCAGAGGGTCACACCCACATCTCTTATGTCCTGGTGGAGTTAACCAGCTGCATGTGCTACAGCCAGTCAGCGACATTTACTCAGCAGCTTTATGCAGGAGTCTAACTCCTACTAACAGAGTGGCTAAATGGAAAAGTCCCGCACAGATCCGGCCATCTTGTATAAGAGGACATGCATTTGTTTTATTTCAAAGTGGATGCTGACTAAAGATTAATGCCCTTGAAATGTTTTGAATCATGGAAAAGTAGGACTCGAAGGCACCTCAATTACTCATCTAATTCAGTCCCTGCACTAAGGCAGGGTGAAGTATTATCTAGACCATCCATGACAGGTGTTTGGAGGTTTTTTTTTTTAAACAGGTTAGACCAGGGGTGGACAAACTACGGCCCCCGGGCTGGATCCAGCCCATCAGGGTTTTGGATCTTGGCTGCAGGATTGGAACTCCCATGGTGCTGCGAGCCCAGCATCACTGCTAGAAACAGCTGGCACCACATCCCTGCAGCCCCTGGTGGAGGGAGGGCAGAGGGCTCCGTGTGCTGCCCTTGCCTCCAGGCACCAGTCCCCGCAGCTCCTATTGGCTGGGAATGAGGAAACGCGGCCAATGGGAGATTTGGGAGAGGTACCTGCAGGGGAAAGCAGCACATGGAGTCCTCTGCCCTCCCTCCCCCAGGGGCTGCAGGGACATGGTGCTGGACGCGGAACGGCACCAGGGAGCCTGTCTTAGCCCTGCTGCCATCCCGAAGCCACTCCAGGTAAGCGGCGCCAGGCCAGAGCCCACACCCCGAACCCTTCCTGGACCCCAATCCCCTGCCCTGAGCCTCTTCCTGCACACCGTACCCCCTCCTACACTCCATCCCGCACCCCAACACCTGCCCCAGCCCTACATTCATGGCCCTGGATGCAATTTCCTCACCCAAATGTGGCCCTTGGGCCAAAAAGTTTACCCACTCCGACTTAGACAATGACAGATTCGAAAACCTCCCTAGGTAATTTGTTCCAGAGTTTAAAATCTTACAGTTACGAAGTTTTTCCTAATGCTTAACCTAAATCTCCCTTGCTGCAATTTAAGCCCATTATTTCTTGTTCTGTTCTCAGTGGCTACACAGAACAATTCATCACCCTCCTCTTTTCAAGTATCTAAAAGATTGTTATAGACTGTTATGTACTCTCAGCCTTCTCTTTTCCAACCTAAACAAACCCAATTTTTTCCCAACTTTCCTTGTAGGTCATTTTTTTTGGCCATTTTGTTGCTATCCTCTGGACTTTCTCCAGTTTGTTAACATCTTTCCCAAAATGTGGTGCCCTGAACTGGACACAATACTCCAGTTGAGGTCTAATCAGTGTGGAGTAGAGAGGATGACTTATGTCTTGTGTTTTGCTTATAACAATCCACCTAATACACCCCAGAATAACAATCCCTATTTTTGCAACAGTGATATAGTCATATATAGCTTGTGATCCACTATAACCCCCCAGATCCCTTTCCACAGTACTCCTTTCTAGTCAGTCATTTCCTATTTTGTATGTGTGCAATTGATTATTCCATCCTAAGAGGAGTACTTTGTATTTGTCCTTATTGAAATATTGGATCCTATTTACTTCAGACCCTTTCTCCAGTTTAATCAAGATATTTTGAATCCTAATCCTATCCTCCAAAGCACTTGGAACCCCTCCCTGCTTGGTTTGCCCACTAACTTTGTAAGTGTATTCTCTATGCCATTATCCAAATCATTTATGAAGATGTTGAATAGAACCAGACTCAGGACAGATCCCTGTGGTTCCAGGATCCAGCAGTGACAATGAAATGGTCAAGTTCAGGACCCTGACAAAAAGAAGAAAGGAGAGCAGCAGAATACAGACCCTGGACTTCAGAAAAGCAGACTGAGTCGCTCAGAAAACTGATGGGCAGGATGCCCTGGGAGGCTAATATGAGGGGGAAAGGAATCCGGGAAAGCTGGCTGTATTTTAAAGAAGCCTTATTGAGCGCACAGGAACAAACCATCCCAATGTGCAGAAAAAATAGCAAATATAGCAGGTGACCAACTTGGCTTAGCACAGAAATCTTCGGTAAGCTTAAAAACACAAAAAGGAAGCTTACAAGAAGTTGAAACTTCAACAGTTGACTAGGGAGAAGTATAAAAATATTGCTCAAGCAATCAGAAAAGCCAAGGCACAATTGGAGTTGCAGCTAGGAAGAGATGTGAAGGGCAACAATAAGGGTTTCTACAAGTATGTGAGCAACAAGAAGGTGGTCAGGGAAAGTGTGGGACCCATACTGAATGGGGGAGGCAACCTAGTGACAGATGATGGGGAAAAAGCTGAAGTACTCAATGCTTCACAGACAAGGTCAGCTCCCAGACTGCTGCATTGGGCAGCACAGGATGGGGAGATGCTGAGCAGCTCTCAGTAGTGAAAGAACAGGTTAAGGGCTATTTAGAAAAGCTGGACTTGAACAAGTCCATGGGGATGGATGCAATGTATCCGGAGGTGCTGAGGGAGTTGGCTGATGTGATTGCAGAGCCACTGGCCATTATCTCTGAAAACTCGTGGCAATCGGGGGAGGTCCTGGCCAACCGGAAAAAAGGCAAATATAGAGCCCATCTTTAAGAAAAGAAAGAAGGAGAATATGAGGAACTACAGACCGGTCAACCTCACCTCAGTCCCCAGAAAAATCATAGAGCAGGTCCTCAAGGAATCCATTTTGAAGCACTTGGAGGAGAGGAAACTGATAAGGAACAGTCAACATAGATTCACCACGGGCAAGTCATGCCTGACCAACCTTGCCTTCTGTGATGAGAAAACTGGTTCTGTGGATATGAGGAAAGTGGTGGACATGATACATGATATCAAAAGCTTTGCTAAAGTCAATGTCTCCGACAGTATTCTTGCCAGAAAGTTAAAGCAGCATGGATTGGATGAATGGACTATAATGTGGATAGAAAGCTGGCTAGATCATCGGGCTCAATGGGTAGTGATCAACACCTCAATGTCTAGCTGGCAGCCAGTATCAAGTTGGGTGCCCCAGGGGTCGGTCCTGTGGCCAGTTTTGTTCATTAATGATCTGGATGATGGGATGGATTGCAGATGACACTAAACTACACTGCCACAGGCTGGGGATCGACTGGCTAAATGACAGTTCTGCAGAAAAGGACCTGGGGATTACACTGGATGAGAAGCTGGATATGAGTCAACAGTGTGCCCTTTTTGCCAAGAAGGTTAATAGCATATTGATCTGCATTAGTGGGAGCATTGCCAGTAGACCAAGGGAAGTGATTATTCCTCTCTATTTGGCACTGGTGAAACCACATATGGAGTATTGTGTCCTGTTTCGCCCCCCTACCCCCGGCCCCAAAAAGGTGGTGGACAAATTGGAAAGAGTCCAGTGGAGGGCAACAAAAATGACTAGAGGGCTGGAGCACATGACTTATGAGGAGAGGCTGAGGGAACTGGGCTTATTTAGTCTGCAGAAGAGAAGAGGGAGGGAGGATTTGATACTAGCCTTCAATTACCTGAAGGGGGGTTCAAAAGGGGATGGAGCTTGGCTGTTCTCACTGGTGGCAGATGACAGAGCAAGAAGCAATGGTCTCAAGTTGCAGTGGGGAAGGTCTAGGTTGTATATTAGGAAACACTATTTCACTAGGAAGGTGGTCAAGCACTGGAATGGGTACCTAAGGAGGTTGTAGAATCCCCATAGAATATTAGGGTTGGAAGCAGGTCCGGCTCTACAGTTTTTGCCACCCCAAGCAGTGCGCCCAATTGCCACCCCGGGCGGCGGTGTCAGTCTGTGTGCCCTTAGGGCGGCAGGTGCGTTTCTGTGGAGGCGGCAATTCAGCGGCAGCTTCTATGTTTAGCTGAAGCCGCCCTGGACAGCTAAACATAGAAGCTGCTGCTGAATTGCCCTCACCGTGGAAATGCGCCTGCCGCCCTAAGGGCACACGGACTTCCCCTGCCCTGTGTGGCGGCAATTTGGTGCGCTGCTTGGGAGCAAAACAACAGAGACTTCTGCCCCTTGCAGAATGCTGCCCTGCACACTAGCTTGGAATGCTGGTGCCTGGAAGGGACCTCAGGAGATCATCTAGTCCAACCCTCTGCTCAAAGCAGGACCAATCCCCAGATTTTTACCCCAGTTCCCCAAATGGCCCCCTCAAGGATTGAACTCACAACTCTGGGTTTAGCAGGCCAATGCTCAAACCACTGAGCTATCCCTCCCTGCATTCTTACACGTTTTTAAGGCCCAGCTTGACAAAGCCCTGGCTGGGATGAGTTAGTTGGGGTTGGTCCTGCTTTGAGCAGGGGGTTGGACTAGATGACCTCCTGAGGTCTCTTCGAATCCTAATCGTCTATGATTCTATGACCCCACTCAATATGCCTTTCCAGCTTGATTGTGAACCATTGATAACTACTCTCTGAGTACAGTTTTCCAGCCAGTAGTGCACCCACCTTATAGTAGGTTTGTCTAGGCTATATTTCCTCTAGTTTGTAAGATGGCCACGTGAGACTATCAAAAGCCTCACTAAAGTTGAGATATATCACATATCCTGCTTCCCTGCTATCCACAAGGCTTGTCACAATCTATCAAATATAAGCAAGATGAATTCAGTGACTTATATATCAGGCTTTCCTAAGTAAAAATACTCCAATTCTACTGCTACCAGCACTTCTGTTAAAGCTAGTAAGTTAAACGTGGGCAGACCTAGTCAATATTCGTTTGGGGAAGCCTCTTTGGCAGTGGCACTCTTCTGAGTTTGTACATACTTAATGCCCCTTTACAGTGCTACCATGTATTGGGCTCTTTTAAGATGTCATCTTGTGGATAAGATGCGAAAACCAAGGCCCTCATTACTTCTACCCAATAAAAATCACAAGGCATTTGTAACCAGAGTAGGTTATTAGCTCTAATAGCATGGCCAAACTCCAAAAAGGATAACTGCATTCGACTGTACCTATTTACAATCCCACCGCTATTTCAACACATATGGTTAGTCTTAATTCATCTCCTAACATCTGTTAATTAATATTACTGGTGTAGAACAGCTGCCACATTCCGTACACAAGTGGCTGAATTTCACAATAGGTGAATTAATCCCTATATAACCAGTACATAGTAACAATTTATTTGAGACTCTTATGATAACAGATACTAAGGGTGAAGTTTACGGGCGTACAGAGACCCAGCACAAGACCTATCCATCACTTGAGTCCCATATAGGCTGTGTGCAGTCTCTTTGTATTGGGGTGAACATTGTTCTCCACAAATATAAATGAATTAACGTTAGTATTATTTGCCCTCCTTCTGCTAGATGCCAATGGTTGCAACAGGGGATGGATCTGATCTGTCTGGGGAAAGAGAGGGTCCTCTTTCTAAAATATTTCTGTGGCCCCTTCCTGTACCATAGTTGTATTTTTGGTTCTGAGAAATTAAAGTCTCCCTGGTCACCATTACAGGTGGCTTTTTCCCCAACTTGTAAGCACTCAGAATCTTTGGAACAGGGAACCACAAGTTTTTGTTTTGTTTTTAAATTTGGAGAAGAGAGGAAATCAAAAGAAACATCAGAAATTGTGCAACCCTAATCAGGAGTGCAAAGGAGTTTGAGCAACATGAGAGTTGCAAATAATAATTGTTCAGCTTACTGAGTCCAGAACCCTTAGCCCTACCATGAACCCACCTACCAGAACCCCCATTCTCGCATGCTCAACTAGATTCAGTAACAGTCAGAGACAGCAAGAGGTGGCTCTCCTCTGTCAGTCTCTCCACTCCAGTGAAAACAACTCTACCACATCCCACTCCAGCATGCAGTTCAGTGATACCACATCTGCTTCCACTGGCCTGGGGTGCTATGAACTCAGCACTGCAATCATTTGTTTGCTTGCTATACACTTAACTCTGTCGCTGTTGGTCCAGTCAGTCCTTGGTGCAAAGTTACTTTATACTTGGAGCACTGCTGGTCCAGTCTCATGGATGCCCTCCATGCAGGGGGCAGAATTTCCATGCAGGGGGAACCCAGAACAAACCAGCCCCTTTAGATGTAATCCATAACTCTTGGGATAGATTGCCTAGCCTCTGTGAAACTGCCATTGGCCTTTTCTCTACTGAGCTTGAATTTCAACACTATCCCGAAGTTCGCTACTTGTAAACTCAGGATGACCCACATACTCCTGGGCATACCCCGTAAAATCCCTATGTCCTTTCACTTGTACAGTAATACTTTATCATTTATAGAATCCAAATTCCAACCACAAACAAAACTCAATAGGTGGAATTATGGGTAAGCAACACAATTAATGTAAATGAACCTAGCCAGAGAGTGCTTTTCCCTTTCTCCGTCGTATCCTTCTCAGTCTTCACATTGTTGTTTATCATTCTTCTTAATGACCTAAACCACATCTTAGCAGAACAGGAGCATACTAGAAAGCCATAACCCATTCCCTCCTTTCTCTCTCTCAATGTTCTGATATTTGTCTCTCTGAAGAGGCCTCTTAAAATGGTTGACTTTGGCAATAATATTCTACTCTTGGGGAAGTGTTCTGCTGCCAGTGAAAACTAAATCAAATATTAGTTATAAAAGAAAAGGAAAAAATAGAATCATATGTAGTTTTTCAATTTTATTTTATTTTTACTTTGAATGGGCTTTATCTGTTTAATGTCTGCATTATTAATATTGTCTGTTCTGTTATTTTATCTATTTCTTTTAGTTATAATTTATTAGTTTCATTTAATTAAATGAAAGACCGTGGAAGTTGAGTTCCTAGACTCCTTTGAAAGCCCACTCTATACGTTAGACATCCTATGAATTATATTATATATTAGCTATATAATGTAATATTATGACAATAGGTTGAGATTTTCAAAGCAGTGCAGGAGGGGATGAAGGCACACATCTTCCATTTAAAATGAATATATACTGTGCCGCTAAATCTCCTGCTCTGTTTTGAAAATCTCTGCCACACGTTCTATAGCCTACCTATAACTCTAAATATAGAGGCATAGGTCACTATATAGATAGATAGGAGGTGAATCAAGTCTGGTTAGAAATAATAAGAAGAGGCAAAGTAATGGACCAGAATCATTTATAGCTCCACTGGGAGCTGTCTATGAAGAGGAAATGCTTAGCAGTGGCATGAGACTGAGGCAAAATAAAATTATTCTATTTAGCACTGGTATCCTTCACCTGGATAGGATGGCAAAAAAGTGCAAATAAAAAAGACATCGGAATAACAAATAACTGCAGAGAGTCACTCTGGACCTATTTTGAAACAACAGAATACACTTTAAAAAGCAGTAAAACCAATAAAAATCCAGTCATCTTGAAAAAGGAGAGTCTTAGCAGCAATAAAGGCAGTCAATAAAGAAGCTCTCTCATTTAAACATCAAATGCACATTGTTTTGCAACACCTGTTATTCAGCCATAATAGCTTTCTTAACCTGTCAAAGTGTTTAAGCTGAGGAAAAGAAATGGGCCTCCAGCTGTGCACTTCAGTGGAGAAAGCCTGTGCAAAGCGATATTAGTTTAATGAAATGTGTACAGATTGTAATTGTGGTAATAAGAGGGCAATTCCCCAAGGGGCAGTAGGAAGGCGGTGAGTGCAGTCAAGCAGAAAACAGAAGCTGCAGATTGGAGGGAGAGAGAGACAGAAGCAGCAGGGAGAAACTAAAATCCTGTCAATGGGCCCCTGCCCTCCCATGTGCTCAGGTATAGTGGAAGGGGTTAAAGGATTCACCTTCTCAGAACACTAACTGACACCTTAGCAAATCTTAAACAGAGTTAAACCCAGAGCTGCCTGTGTGCCTCCTTCATATAGCTATGGGAGAGTTCCTGGAGAAGGAGCTATCCAGACTTGTGAGAACAGCCCAAGTTGCAGATCATTGCGGAAGGTCTATAACACGCACTTGTAAATACAAGCCAACAATGAAAGGTGGAGAAGGGGGTGGGGAGCATGTTGGGGGGAAAGAAAGAAAGCAAAGGGATAGTTAACCTTTCCTTTTACTGGCTCACGTTGAGGTGACTCAGTGCCTGAAGACATATTCCTATGCCACGATGAGCATTTCTCTGGGAGAAGGGAACTGTCATTGCTCCAAAATAAAGCGTACCACTGGGCTGGAGAGGAGATCAGGAGGAAATGAAATCAAACATCTCATGGGGCTTTACATTTGAACTGAGAGCTTAAACACTGTGTATAGAGGTTACTTTGCTTCCCCCCCTTAAAAAGACAGATCAGACTTAGTCCTTAAAGGCCTATTGGCTTTAACTAGAGGCACTTAGCACCTCACTTGGTCTATTTGAAAGAAAAGTCCAATCCACAGCATTGGCCAAAGCATGCACTGTTAACACACATACCTCAAATAGCTACACAACTGCACTCACTTGATCAAAATGTTAAAATAATATGAACAGCATGAGTCTCCAAAGCCATTTTCTGACTGGCTGAATGTGACATCACTGACAAGGCCCAATGATGAACTAGTTCCTAAGGGGAGGAGAGAGATGGTTCTTAAATAGCTGAAGAAAAGCCAGCAGCAGCCCTGAGAGAAGTGAGAGACAGGGAAGCTGCAGAAGGAGAGAATAACTGGGGAGAATAGTACAAAGATATGGAGAGACCCAGAAAATGTGAGAGAAAATAGGCTAGAGGGAAAAGAGGACAGAGATAAACCCCAGCAGGTGAAACAGAAAGGTTGAGAGAAGCTGTGTGGTGAGAGGAACAGGAAGATTATTGAGACTCACAGGGAAAAAGAGGAACAAAAACCTCAGGGGAGTCACACAAGGGACTGAAAGCTAGGGTGACCAGAAAGCAAATGTGAAAAATCAGGACACTTTTTCCAGGGGGAAGGGGTATAGCTGGGTTTATAAGACAAAACCCATAATGTCGGGACATCTGGTCACCCTATTCAGAGCAGTAATTTTTGTGGAAATATGGAAGAGGGATAATAGAGACCAAAGAGATCTGGTGGTGGACCAAGGAGAGGGATAGACGGATTGGAAGGCAGAGGAAAAGAAAGATGGTGGGGGGGAACCTGAGGAGAGAAGGAATGAGATGGGGGACTGGAGAAGTGGCAAGCAAAGGAAAGCTAGGTAAGAGAAGGAGAGAAAATAGTGAAAGGAGAGTAAAAGAAAAAAATATCAGAAAAAAACTGACATGAAGATGAGGGATGGTATGTATGAAAGAGAAGAATGAAGACGCTGAAGAAGAAACAAAGAGAAAGGGATACACAAATAACTACAGAAAGCTAGAAAAGCGGCACAACTTTAAAATTAGACAGTCAGTATATTTATACAGTCACGTTTCTACATCCTAATGTACTTCCCAGGAAGAAATGGAGGACCTGAAAAGAAGAGGGGTGCATTTTAAGCTGGGGAGAATCCTCAGGTTAACTGCTGTATCTGGGGAGGAAGGAGAGCATTTTTGGCTAGATCATGGCTCAGGAGGATGAATCTTTAGGCTGCATATGGTACAGGCAGCACATGGTGCTCTTAATACTTGCTTTTGCCTCAGTTAACTATGGGACAGATTATCAGATACCCTTACTTAAGCAGCATGTTACTCCGTCTGTAGGCCTGCTGACTTCAATAGGACACTCATGGAATAACATGCTACCCACCACGAGCAGGGCCAGATTATCAGATACCCTTGAAAAATATCTGTGGTTAGCATTTGTAGTGTGCAAAGTATGTCCTATAGTGAGAATAAGGAAGTGCAAGGGGACACCATACACACTGAGGCAACCTCATCTAAGGTATAGCTGGAAAGTTAACCAGGGCCATCATTGTTCTAGCCCTCTTTATTTTCAATAGTGACCAGTCTTATTTTTGCTCCCTTTACATTAGAGCCAGCAGAAAATGTTTTCTACAGTTTAGGAACATTAGAGAGCAGCGGATCTGTCTTTAGGCTATCAGATGGCACTTGAGAAAAGCTTCTTCTCTCCACCCTTCTCCCCTCCCCCCAACCATACTCACACACTAATACTACATAATGTGATGGTATAATTAGCCAGGACAACAGTGAGGTCATGGCTATAAGACCCATTGAATCAAACAAAGTATATTGGCCCATGGATAAATCTATGCCATTGTCACAGACATCACAACGCTCCTTGCTACATCCCTTCATAACTTTGGTGAGGAAAACACTTGAGCCAAATCTAATTTGGGCGCACAGCTAGCAAAACTTTTAATTTGAAAGGGACTGCAGAGTGGGGGAGGGATATGAAGGGAACATTCTCTTCATCCCAGGTCTTTTTTTTTTTTTTGTCTTTAAACAATGGTTTAGAGAATTGTTCAGACTTCCCCAGCTGAGGCCTCGTATTGTGATGTGACACCATCATCTTTCATCAGTCATGTCCCCCTCTGATCCATGATGTCATGTAGAACAATGTGACTGATGCAACCTGACACACCATGTCACAATGCCAGACGTGCCAGCTGGGAAACTATGGAAAAAAACCAAGCTGAAGAAAAGGGCAATTTTGATGAGGAAAATATCTATTTTTGTTAGAGAGGTTCCACTGCCTGCAAAAAAACAAACAAGGAAGCAAAGAGACAGAACAACACAGAGATTCAGGCTGAGGGCCCCTCAATGAACAAATGCTCTCCTGTTTTATCAGTTGGTTCGGCAGACCCTTCAGTATGAAGAGGAGGGACAGAGTGATGCAGTTACCCCCACTCTCTGCTGTTTTAGAGACTATGCTTTTCTGCCTCTGAAAAATGAGTAAATTTAGCATTTCAGAAAATGAAAGACTAATATCCCTGGCTTGAGACACATAGAATGTACATGCACCCACTTGAGGAGAGACGCTAACTTTACTTCATTGTGACATACCTCAGTTTTCTAAAATGAACAAATAAGGACTAAACTGAGACCAATTAACTTATTTTTTTTACTTGAGATCCGTGACAGAATTAACTCCAGTCTAGTGGTGCAAGTCTATTCTACTTCACTACCTAGTCCCCTCCAATAAGTACCTGCCAGACAGAGGGCCCCCCAGAGGATTCAGGGGACCTGGGGCAAAGCGGGGGAGCTGTGGTGCTTGTACTCACCCGGCGGTCTGGGTCTTCAGCAGCATTTCAGCGGTGGGGAGCCCTTCAGTTGCTCCGCATCTTCAACAGCACTAGACCCCTCCCCAGGCCAGGGCTCACAGGACCCCTGTGGGGCCCGGGGCAAATTACCCTACTTTGTAGAACTGATAAATGAAATTGTTTTTAATTGTTCACTTTATTAATGTAACTTCTGTTCACCATTCACTACACTTGCCTACACTGTAACTTCTGTTCCATATTGTAATTCAAACCCCATTTTAAAACACTCCATTTTGTAAAACCTTCCTCCAACCTTCATTTTTGCAAACCCTGCTGTAATCTTATTAGTTTAGTTTAGATGTGTGAATGAGGTATGTATGAATGACAGAATCGACCTCCAGCCCCAGCCTGTCCTGATGAGATAAAGTTCAAATACCAACAGCTGAAGACCTAGACAACAGCCCTAAACAAAGTAAGAAGCATCCACCCTAAAAAGAAAAGGGCAACAGAACAACAGAAGGAAGATCAAAGCCAGGTTCAAGGCTGAAAATCACGCTTGCAATTGATGGGTGATCAATCTAAACCCAGAGGCAGCGTGACACAGCAAGACCTATAGACTTTGAATCCAAACTAAAAGCCTATAAAAAAGAAGGGTGAGCTGAGAGACTCTGGGGGTATGGCTATACTTGAAATTTGGGAGCACTGCCGCGGCAGCGCTTTGAAGTGTGAGTGTAGTCGGAGCGCTGCACGTAAACCACATCCCTTACGGGTGTAGCTTGCAGCGCTGATTACACTGAGGCTTTACAGCGCTGTATCTTGCAGCACTCAGGGGGGTGTTTTTTCACACCCCTGAGCGCGAAAGTTGCAGTGCTGTAAAGTGCCAGTGTAGCCATGGCCTGGGTAACATTTTGCTGCCAACATGGAAGGACATCAGTGCCTGCCCAACAGAGATCCAGCTCGGCCTTGTGCCCGGCTTTCCTGGCCAGTTAGCCGCCACAAGCTATGAACCCAAGCTGCAAAATCAAGCCATGAACTTAAGCTATCTTCAGGACTGGTAACTATGAAGCAGCTGCAGAACACCTGATGAATGTGGGCGTGTGTGTGAATATGTGTGTGTGTGTGTGTGTAGGTATTAGGTATAATGTGAGTGTGTGTGTGTGTATAGGTATTAGGTATAATGTGTGTGTGTGTGTATAAGAATTAAGATATTAATTATTAGTCATAAATCAAATTGTTATCATAATAAATGTGGCATCTTTGTCTTGTCCCCTTTAATAAGATCCTGCTGGTTTTTACTGGTCTAGTATAACTGGTATAACAACTTCCCCCGCTCCCCTGCAGTCCCAGCCAGAAATTATCTACTTATATGATGTTTTGGGGAATTTTTCCACATTTCCCACTACTTCCTTGAGCCCCGAGGAGTCATTGCAGCCACAGGGGGCACCCTGGTAGCATGGGTTCATGGGTTCACAAACTCTGTCCCCCTTCTCCTCCCTGAGGACATGCTGTGAGGGTAATCTGC
Source organism: Gopherus evgoodei (assembly GCF_007399415.2). Classification (NCBI taxonomy): domain Eukaryota; kingdom Metazoa; phylum Chordata; order Testudines; family Testudinidae; genus Gopherus; species Gopherus evgoodei. Next base: position 117,705,228 of record NC_044326.1, on the reverse strand, counting down.
ACAAGAAAATCCTTACATGGTTTTCCTTGCAAAAATCTCCCTACCTGCAATCTGGGCCTGGGTTAGAATACTTGAAAAAAGGCCTCCCAACAGCAAATGCCTCAGCTAACCATGCCTCAGTTAAGGCCACTGCAGCTAGTCACATCAGTGAAGAGAGCACCGCTAAAACGATTTCACATAGCTGAGGTGGCTATGTAGACACTTAGGTCTAGTCAATACTACCAACCTATATCTAAGGTGACCATGTGTCCCATTTTTAAAGGGATAGCCCCATATTTAAGCCCTTCTGCAGGTGTCCTGACTTCTTCTTAAAAACAGACAAATTGTCCTGTATTTCCTCTCTTCCTTCATCAGTATTGGTGGATCCCTGCTCCTCGCTGGATCCCTGCTCACCAGCCACCTGCCCACCAGTGCTGAGGGGTCCAGTGGGCAATGATGGAAGTGGGTGTGCAAGGCTAGTGGTGGGCAAAGCTGCAGAACTCTGCACCGGCCACTCCCCCTACTAGTCTGTCAGTGCAGGCTATTGGCTAGCCAGGCCCCGCCCCACCGTCCTGTTTCCAACTGGCACTGGCTGTGCACTGTGAGCTGCAGTGGCTGGTGAGTGTGGGCAGGCACCAGGCAGTGTCCAGTTACTTGTCGCCTCTGCTGCCCACCCAGAAGTGATTTATGTGCTCCCCTTCTTGCTGTCCTCTCCCTGCTTTGCCTCTTAACCCCTCCCCCACCATCCCACTGCTTCTCCAAACCCCCCCAGCAGGGCACATCCCACTCCCAGCCCTGTGCTGGGAACCAGCCCCTGGTCGGCGTGTTCAGCTTACCAACAGCCTGGTCAGCAGACTCCTTCCTTCCCCCACTGCCTCTGGCTAGGCTGGCACCGTGGCCAAGAGGAGCCAAGCCCTGCATGTTCCAAAGCCCTGCACAGCACTGGCCTGGGAAGCCTCTCCACCCCTCAGCTAAGCTCTGGATTGGCCGGGGGAGGGGGAAGAAGGGGGAAGAGAGAAAGAAGCAATTTCCAGCCTGTTCGTGCCCCAACAATGCAGGCTCAACAGCAGCACCTGGGCAGAAGCTTAACACCCTCTTCATCCCCCCCAACCCTGCTCTGGGTCCTGCCCCCATGGAGCACAGGGCTGCTCCATCCCTTAGGCACCCTGCCCTGTTGAGCCACATCTCTGGCTGGGTTCGCTGAAGCCCCTGCAGTCAGGTTCCCTAGGCCATGGTGCACAATTCATCCTTAGGGTTTAACCCCTTCCTGCCTGCGCTATAGCCAGGGGACAGGAGGTGGCTGGGTTATGTCAGTGGCCGGCAATAGCCTGAAGGCGTTAGCTGTCTTTTGATACTGCAGGCAGGAAGGGACAAATTGCTTCCAGCCAGAGGGGAGTGAAGGGGCGGGGTAGAGAAGAGATGAGCTCTACAAAGACACAGGCCAAGTCATTCCTTCCCTCCCACTCCTCTCCTGTGACTGGAAGCAGCTCCTGTCCCTTCCCTCCCGCAGAGTGCCGAAAGGCTGCTGCTGGCCACATTCTGGTGTGAACCCTGGCAGAAAGCTGGGGAAGGGGCATGTGGCCCTCCACACCTTCCCCCCGACACATGTTGCTTCAGAAAGGTACCAGGAGAGACTGGTCCAGCCCAGGGGCCTAGCCAGGCATGGAGGACAGAGAGCACTGGGCAGAGAGGGTCCGGTTGGTTGGTCACCCCCAATGCATGAGAGAGGTGTGTGGATGTGGGTGTAACCTCTTGTTTGTGTCACCCCTCCCTTTGTGAGCCTGAAAGCCTTAAAGATAAGAAGGTAAATATAAAGAATCCATCTGTGCAGTATTTTTAAACGGGCTCAATCAACTTGATGTTAATTTGAATGTTTGTACTGCATAGTACTGTGATTGCTAATGAACCCACCTGAATACGAAAAATTTTATCAGATGTCCCTTAGTTAGCATATGGAAATATGGTCACCCTACCTATATTGGTATAACTACTTTGCTCTGGGGTGTGAAAAAAACCATACCCGTGAGCAACATAATTATGCTGACCTAACTCCCCCAATGTTGACAGTGCTATGAAAGCAAGAGAGCATCTGCTGCTGACATAGTTAATACACCTCCCTGAAAGGCAGTAGGTAAGTTGAAGGGAGAGATCTCTCCCATTGGCTTAGTGTTGTCATTAAAGTGCTGCATCTACACTGATGCAGCATTTTAAGGATAGACTTGTCCTTAGCCAAGTTAATGCACATCTGCAGCCTCCAGTCAAATTGCAATGTTCAAGCAGTGCTTATTCCTTTCATTCTCTCCTTTGTTTCTTTCTTTGTTTAACCACCTTGCTCTGCCACTCTTCAAATAAATAAATAATAATAATCCTGGAAATTGAATGTAAAGGTTTGTATTAGAGCAACACTAAAGTTGAGAAATCAAACCTCAGATGTCAGGAACCTCCTAAATTTAATGTTTCTAGCACAACTTTAACTAAGTTGCACTTTACATGCTTAGCTACATGTTCAAAAGCTGAACCCCATTTTTTCACCCACATTTGTTTGGCATAGAAAATGCTGTCACTTAGATGCCTAAATGATTATTTGTGGACTCAGATACTTCGACGTGGAAGTGACAGATCTTGCACCTGCTAATGATCACCAGTACAAAAATAAATAGTGATAAGATCAGGGAATTTCAGGCTAAAAATTTGTCCCATTGCATGTAGAAATTTCTATTTTCCTTGTTAAATGTAAAACAACGTACAGAGGAATCTATACTGTAAAATTCACACCAAGTGCAGTGTGGCTGGTTTAATGCTGCAATGCAGACTTTAACAAAGGGAATTTCCAGATTTTTAGGCCCTTCATTCTTCACATTTCATTGACACTAATTTTTTGTACCTAATAAGCATCAAATGCAAATATCAGGAAAAACAACAAATCTCTCTTCCATCCTCCCTAAATGGCATTGAAACACACCATTGTCCTAAACTGCCACAGCTTATAGCTTGGTTCTGACAGGCAGGCATTGCTATCCAGCCCTTCTCACTTATCGCTTGGCTTTGGCTAGTTGAGCTGCTTATGCCAATCACTGAGCGAGAGGTTCTGTGGTGGCATCTGCCTGTCAGTGGGTCTGTCTCTACGTGTCTATCTTCCAGGACATTTCTTTTTCTTTTTAAATGTCAATTTGTTTAACTATAATCCAGCCAGTCAGCTACAGTTGCAAGCCTATTACAAGGGACCGCTTCCAGTAGAAAATTAGACAGTTTTTTTCCCTTTTCCACTATTAAAAAAACACACACACACCACACAGAAGCATTAAACTCTGGCTTTGCCTCAGGCTACCCCCTGCTCAGGGACTAACACAAACTGATGGTTCACTGCTGATATCAGATTTTTTTTAGTAGTCTTGTTGCTCTTTTGTTTTAATTGATTTTGTTGTTAATGTTAATATCACATGGTTTGTAATTTGTTGATGACCCATAGTTACAAGCAGGGGTGGGCAGGAGCTCAAGTATCTCTCCCCTTGACAAATTCCTGTAGAGAGGATTTTCAGCAGTCTGCTTTCAAAATTAAGGCTGAATCTGCTTAGTGGTAGAAACCCAGGTCTTTTCCTTGCTACAGAAAAGCTTTTTTCAAAAGAATTTAGGCCCTGATCCAGTAAAGCACTTCTATACTTGTGCTCACTTCAAAGCATGTGAGTAGTTCAGTGGGACTACATACATACGGTACTTGAAAGTTAAGCACATGTTTTCACATTTTGTTAGATCAGGCCATTGGTGATTGTGGTAGGCTGTCTGCCCTGAACACAGAACGGAACATGTACAAAAAAATAGGCATCAGTACAGCATGTATGATAGGTGTCTATCTTGGCTGGGGTGGCTCCAGGCCCCAGCAAGCCAAGTGCGTGCTTGGGGCGGCAAGCCGTGGGGGGCACTCTGCCGGCACGGCAAGGATGGCAGGCGGGCTGCCTCCTGAAGCTTGCCTGAGGAGGGTCCACTGGTCCCATGGCTTCGGTGGATTGAATCTGGGATCTTAAACTGTTGCAGCTCATGCTTTTATCTCTGGAGACAAGGGACAAAGCTCATATCTGTAGACTGGGCAGGGGAACCTACAACACACACTTCCCAGTGGGTTACACAGGCTTCCCACAGGTGGTCCCTATCAATGCATTTCAGTGCTGTTCTGGAGGATTAAGAGGATGTCTATCTATACTAGATCATAGAACTGGAAAGGACCCCAAAAGGTCATCAAGTCCAGCCCCCTGCCTTCACAAGCAGGACCAAGTACTGATTTTGCCCCAGATCATTAAGTGGCCCCCGCAAGGGCTGAACTCACAACCCTCGGTTTAACAGGCCAATGCTCAAACCACTGAGCTATCCCTCCTATCAATGTTTAGCTATTCTGCAGAGATTGCCAATACAAACCAGTTATGGTGGTGATTTTTGCTGTGTGGAACAAGTTCACTAGGAACAGGATCACCACCAAGCGTATTATCACATAGACTGCTGAATAGTCATCCTGATCAGTTACAGCGTTCCATCATGAACTGAGCAACTGCAGAGACATGTCCATGAAAAGTCAGATAAATTTTTAAACAAGTTGTGTTTGTGCCCATTCAATGTGAATATTTTAGCAAACAAGTTTACTAGCAAGAGCAATCACTAAAATAGAGAATTTAAAGTGAAAATTGCAGAATATTCCTAGAAATTGTGCTTGAGGGTTATTTGTGACAGAGACCTGGTCCTAAGTGACATCCTCAAAGAATGTAAACATATTATGTGACTTGCCTATCCAATAAGAAAAAGCAGAAAGTGCAAATGTTGAATAATCACAATTAACTTCTTGCAATAATTATTTCTAGAAATTATTTGGCAAATAACTTATGAATGATAAATAAGTTGCAGAAAACGGTGATTTATTCACATACAAGATAAAGAGGCAGTATGGATTGAATAAATCATTTTAATTACTTGCCCATCTCTAGATATTACCAATTACAGATGAGTTAATTGATTATTAAATATCTGGGGGGAATAAATAACATGGCTACTTATTGCTGCAGTACATTGCCCAAATATTCTGGAAGTAAGGTGGCAGACCTGGGCCTGTTTGGAATATGTGAGGACAGGTCCAGGTAACACTGGTTCGAATAGGCCTGTATGGAAGAGGATGATATTCAGAACAGGTTTCAAGGTTCAAATATCAGGAACCCCAAATATAATTATCTTACTCCATCATTACCGCTGACTTGGGCTAGATTGAAGCCAGCAGTCTAGGCTGAGGCATCTAGTCAGATTTGTTTTTGGTTTTCCTTCTCCTCTACAAATGTTTTGCCCTCTTTTCTTATTTTTTTTTCTCCTTTGTAAAAATCTACACTCTAGATCAAGTGGGTTTTCTTTGTTTGTTTGGTTTTTGGCAACCAGAGAACTCATCTGCGTGTGTATTTTGTGCTAGACTGAGATGAAAATAAAGTAACCTGTTTGAAAAACGTGAATGTGTGTCTGTGGGCCAGAGAGAGACAGAGAGAGAGCTCTTGCCTGACAGACTTGTCTATCAGTATTATCTAATTAGTGAACTATTTTCCCCAGATTGTACTACCTTTTTAGTTCTATTCATTACCAGACCTACATTGCTCATTTTACATTCCAGAACTATTGCTCAGGGGCAAATAACAAATAGGGCCCCAGAGAGAATGCTGACTACCAACATACCTGTGTGGTACCTTCCCCATCATTAAGCCATTCACTCTTTTCCCGTTCCGCTGTTTATGTCACCACTTGGATTCACTTAGCTTTTTTCTTTAGGAAACCAGCTGTCTGTAAGTCTTCCCTCCCAGATTCCCCATTTTTTAAATTCTCTCTCATATCAACAAATGCTACATAGCAGACAGATTCATTCATCTCTACCACCTTATCTGGTGGAGCATACGTTTCTTTTCTTTGAGGTCAGATTAACTATTCTTTATAACATGGTACAAAGAAGAAATGTGTGTTGGCAGCAAATTCTGCTGCTCTTAGCCATCATTTCTGTCAACTGCATTAAGCCAATTTAACATGCTTAAACATGCCTTTTGTCAACAGCAACAAAAGCAAAACGCAGTTGAACTCTGGTTAATAAATCATCTTCTGGAGGTAGAGACTGGCTGAGAAATATGATGCCAGACAGTTACTGCAGCTATTCTTACACAGAGGAGGAAAAACTGGAAAGTAAAAGTTCAACCAACTTTCTATCACTTAAAAAAAGCAATCTGGAAGCAATAAACTGTAGCTGTTAAAAAAACACCACCATATCCCATACTGAAAGAGCTAATGGCCATTCGATTAAACCTTTGCCTCCTGATAGTCTCTTCCTTTCCCCTTTCTTTATTGACATTGCTGCCTGCATTCAATCTAGTTTAGGCTCCAGTAGATCAGTGTGAGAGATTAGAGCCCAAAGCACCTCAGGGCAAGTACTTGTCAATTTATTTGTCTGTAAAGTGCCATGAATGCCTGGGATGCTGTATAAATTAAACTATAAATAATTATAATGGTAATTGATAGTGAACACGTTGTTGTAATAAGGTCAATTGCCGGAGCTGCCAACTCACAATTTATCTCAAGTCACATATTTGATGGGGTTTTTTTTTGGTAAAGTTCCTGTACCTGGAGTCAGGTGATCATGAGAGAATTGCTGCTTTAAAAAAATAGAAGTAAATTTCTAGCCCTCCTGGTTACAAAGCAAAGTTTGAAAACATGAATCCAAAAGGTTCAAAAATGAGTAAGCAAATGAAAAGTACTCAAGATTTATTATTTTCTGGAAAAAAGATTTTAATCCCATTTTATGATTCTATAGGCCTCAGTCATGATTTTTGATTGCTTGTGGGGGCAACATTGGAATTTACCCCTGTGCAGAGGACAGGCACAAGGTCTAGACACCTCTTTAGCCCAGATTCAGGTGCCAGAAAGGAGTTAAAAGCTACTTTGGCCTCCCCCACTGCCCATCCTCCACTAAAAGCAGCTTGGCTCAATCAGAGCAGAGAATCTGGCCCATAATCTTTTAGAAAGTCCATTCCCCTGTACAACCCTCAAACCAATAACCATGAAATACACTTTCAGCACACAGACTTATCTCTGCAACAGGCATTATTAATAATGCTCCTCACATGGCACTAAGGGCCAAATCATCACATGGGATTTTTCCTACCACACTGCACAAAATGAAGCAAATTAGGGTGAAAAATGAGGGGAAAATATAAGTGGAATAAATATTTTACAGTGCATCTATAATCTGTGCTGCATATCCAAAAATAATTAGAATGATTAATCCATATTTAGAATATGGATAAAGTCAGTGCCAAAGGAGAAGGAAGAGATGAGAATTATTGTAACTGCCCCTTTCTCGTCCCAAATAACTCATGTGAGAGATGTACACAGAAGTTAGTCAGGGTAGGTAGCCATGACAGCTGAATCACAAGCCCTTCAGGGCAAGCGCTGTATGTGCTCCAACTATTAGCACCATGGGAGCATCTAATACAGAGGGGTTCCCCCAGCAGTGACACTCACTCACAGAAAGAACAGGAGTACTTGTGGTACCTTAGAGACTAAGGGTATGGCTACACTTACAGCTGTACAGTGCTGGGAGTTACAGCTGTCTTCGTACAGCTGTGTAGGGAAAGCGCTGCAGTGTGGCCACATTTGCAGCATTTGCAGCGCTGTTGGGAGTAGTGCATTGTGGGCAGCTATCCCACAGAGCACCTCATCCCATTTTGGCACTGTGGGTTGTGGGAAGGGTACGGAAGGGTGTGGGTCATTCCGCTTCCTGTCCAATGCCCCGTGGTGCATCACTTCACATCCCAGCAGTCACTGTTTTTCCGTCCACGTTTGGTGCCATTAAGAGTCTCCCAACAGTTTCTGTACAGCGCGATTTCTGTGGGAAATGGAGCCCGAGCTGCTGAGGACTTTGCTGATGAGTCTCACCAGCACATCACGTTTGGCAGTTGAGCTATTCCTTCAACTCCAAAGTGACAGTCAGGAGTCTGACGATGATATCGAGTCGCCTGACGCGTGTGACACTAAATTGCTTGTGGCATTCATGGAAATGCTCAGCACTGTGGAACGCCGCTTTTGGGCTAGGGAAACAAGCACTGAGTGGTGGGATCACATCATCATGGAAGTCTGGGATGACGAGCAGTGGCTGCAGAACTTTCGGATGAGAAAAGCCACCTTCATGGGACTGTATGAGGAGCTTGCCCCCACCCTGCGGTGCAAGAACACAAGATTGAGAGCTGCCCTGCCGTTGGCGAAGCAAGTGGCTATTGCAATCTGGAAGCTGGCAACTCCAGACAGCTACCGATCGGTCGCAAACCAGTTTGGAGTGGGAAAGTCGACCGTTGGAATCGTGTTGATGCAAGTTTGCAGGGCCATTAATCGCATCCTGCTAAGAAGAACCGTGACTCTGGGGAATGTGCAGGACATTCTGGATGGCTTTGCACAAATGGGTTTCCCTAACTGTGGAGGGGCGATAGATGGGATGCATATTCCTATTCTGGCACCACCCCACCTAGCATCCGAGTAAATTAATCGGAAGGGGTATTTCTCTATGGTTCTCTAGGCGCTTGTGGATCACGATGGGCATTTCATTGACATTAACACAGGCTGGCCTGGAAGGGTGCATGATACACGCATCTTTCAGAACAGTGGCCTGTTCAGGAAGATGCAGGCTGGGACTTTTTTCCCAGACTGGAAGATCACAGTAGGGGACGTCGAAATGCCCATTGTGATCCTTGGAGACCCCGCTTACCCATTAATGCCTTGGCTCACGAAACCATATACAGGGAAGCTTGACAGGAGCAAGGACCAGTTCAACTACAGGCTGAGCCGGTGCAGAATGACTGTGGAGTGTGCTTTTGGCCGTTTAAAAGGGCGCTGGAGATCTCTGTATGGGAAGCTAGACTTGGGGGAAAGCAGCATCCCTGCGGTTATATCCACGTGCTGTACCCTCCATAATATTTGTGAAGGGAAGGGTGAAACATTCAGTCAGGAATGGACCTCTGAGGTTCAATGCCTGGAGGCTGAATTTGCACAGCCAGAGAGCAGGGCTACTAGAGAGGCCCAGCACAGGACTACAAGAATTAGGGATGCCTTGAGGGAGGAATTTGAGGCTGAAAATCAACAGTAATGTTTGGTGCCTTGCACAGGAGTGAAGTGCAGTGGTTACAATGTTAGTAAGAATCTGTTTTTCCTAAAATGATTTGCAGTGGCTGTTTCTTTCCTGGGCTACGGTATCTTTCACTTTCTGCAATAATAAAGACTGTTTTCAAAGCCAAGAATTCATTTATTGAAAAGAAAATAACTTCTTGACTGACACACAACATTTTGGGAACCTAAAAGGGCAGAGGGGTGGGGTGGTGAACTGTACAGTCACAGGTTTGAATATGTCCTGTCTGTAGTGCTGTGCAATGACTGCTGCACTCCAGGATGCCTATACTGCATGGTGATGGGGGTTGAGTGCAAAGGGTAAGGGTCGTAGTTCTCAGGGCTGGTTGGTGAACATACCGGTGTTGGGTGCAGCTGGTGGTGGTAAGAACCTGGATGCTGGGGAAGGGGGTTTGGAGCTGACATTGGGGCACAAAGGAAAGAGCTTTGGGATGGCAAGGGGGCCGGCATGGTAATGCTTTGCCTGCATGGCTAAGAGTGACTGGATAGAGTGTGCTTGGCACGCCAGGATGCTTATCGGCTGCTTTGTGCTTTTCTTCTTAGCCGCTGCGTTTCTCTGGTGGAGCCTGCTTTCCCTTTCCCTCCAGTCCTGCAGTTTTTTCCTCTCTCTGGCAGAATGATCCATAACTGCTTTCAGCATGTCTTCTTTGCTTTTTCGCGGCTTCTTCGTGAGGTTTTGTAGCTTCTGAGCAGTGAATGATACGGGCAGTCGAGTAGTCAAGGACACTTTTCAAAAGGCAAAAATGGCAACAGTCAACATAGGCTGCATTGTTTATAATCTCACCCAGTTATTCCCACACAGTGAAGGAGTTTACAGTCTTCACTTTAGCATACTTTCCCCATACCAAACAGAGCGCACATAACCCACAGGAGCCAGGAAATGGTGAGTAAGGGAGACTGATTGCTTCAGGGATGTGCAAGGGTTTCTGTGCCTTGGGGAAAGCAAACTGCTGCAGGGGGCATCTACACTGAACACTCTCCCAAAATTTTACACAGGAGTTAATCCTGGAAGATATCTCGCTGCTACGGGTCACCTGGGAAGAGCGGGAGGGTCTTCTACAGCAATGCGGATTCTGCCCTGGCTCCTATGCAGCTTGCCTGTGTGCAGCAATGGTCCCCCCACCCCTCGCGGCACAGTGGCGCGAATGCGTTAGCCTGACTGGGACAAGGACCACAGTGGCTCTCCCTATAAACTTGCGCAAGCACATTGCCCACACTCTGGCTGAAACTTTTGAAGAGATTACCAAGGCCGATTACCGCGACGTGATAGACCATATCAGTGGGCTATTCCACATCTAAGCATGCATGCATGCATGCATGCATGCAGTCTTAACCCCCGCTCCTCTCCTGAAACATTTCCATCCTGAAAATAAAAGCCACTTACTGGGAACCCGCTCCTCTGCTTGTCCTTCACCAAGTACCAGCTCCTGCGACTGGCTACCTTCCTCCTGGCTTGAGAAGAGCTCCTGGCTGCATGCTTCCTGGGACTCCGGGGTGTCTCCCTCCACCCCAGTACCCTCAGTCTCTGTTTCCTCTCCCCAGCTCTGAAGTGTCCACCATGGTCGTCGCATTGGCAGTGGGGTCACCCCCAAGTATTGCGTTCAGCTCCTTGTAAAAACGGCAAGTTGTGGGGGCAACATCAGAGCAGCGGTTTCCCTCGCGGGCTTTGCAATAGGCACTCCGCAGCTCCTTTACTTTAACCCTGCACTGCACCGCATCCCGGTCATGGCCCCTTTCCAGCATGGCCCTTGAGATCTGCCCATAGGTATCGTAATTCCTATGGCTGGAGCGCAGCTGTTACTGCACAGCTTCCTCACTCCAAACACTGATGAGCTCCTCATACCTTCTATGGGTCATCTTAATTATCACCATTGCTCCATGCTGGGGCTTGTTTGGCGTGTGGAGGCATGGTCACCCGGAAAGAGTCACTGATTGCACTCCACATCTGGCTGAGCAAACAGGAAGGGGATTTTTAAAATTCCCGAGGCATTTAAAGGGCGAGTCACCTGAGGCCAGGCAGTAGAGTGCGAACTGATGAGCAGAGTGGCTGAACAGGCATTCTGGGATACCTCCGAATACTCTGGAGGCCAATTACAGCGCTTTTGGTCGCCACACTGGCGGAGCAGCGCTGCATCACCAGCGCTGCAATCCTTATACCCCAGGCAGAGCAGGAGTATAGCCAGCACTGCAGCCAGGGAGATGCAGCGCTGTATGTGCCTTGCAAGTGTGGACGGTGAGTAAGTTGCAGTGCTGTAAACCCACCACCAGCGCTGCAACTCTCCAGTGTAGCCAAGCCCTAACAAATTTATTTCAGCATGAGCTTTCGTGAGCTACAGCTCACTTCTTCGGATGCATAGAATGGAACACACAGACAGGAGATATTTATACATACAGAGAACATGAAAAGGTGGAAGTACGCATACTGACAGGAAGAGTCTAATCAATTGAGATGAGCTATCAGCAGCAGGGGAAAAAACAACAACTTTTGAAGTGATAATTAAGATGACCCATAGAAGGTGTGAGAACTTAACATAGGGAAATAGATTCAATTAGTGTAATGACCCAACCATTCCCAGTCTCTGTTTAGGCCTGAGTTAATTGTGTCTAATTTGCATATTAATTCGAGTTCAGCAGTCTCTCTTTGGATTCTGTTTTTGAAGTTTTTTTGTTGCAAAATTGCCATCTTCAAGTCTGTCACTGAGTGGTTAGAGAGGTTGAAATGTTCTCCCACTGGTTTTTGAAGGTTATGATTCCTGATGTCAGATTTGTGTCCATTTATTCTTGTGTGTAGAGACTGTCCAGTTTGGCCAATGTATATGGCAGAGGGGCATTGCTGGCACATGATGGCATCTATCACATTGGTAGATGTGCAGGTGAATGAGCCCCTGATGGCATGGCTGATGTGATTAGATCCTATGATGGTATCACTTGAATAGATATGGACAGAGTTGGCATCGGGCTTTGTTGCAAGGATGGGTTCCAGGGTTAGTGTTTATGTTGTATGGTGTGCGGCTGCTGGTGAGTATTTGCTTCAGATTGGGAGGCTGTCTATAAGCACAATTAACTCAGGCCTAAACAGAGACTGGGAATGGTTGGGTCATTACACTAATTGAATCTATTTCGCTATGTTAAGTTCTCCTCATACCTTCTATGGGTCATCTTAATTATCACTTCAAAAGTTTTTTTTTTCTCCTGCTGACTGTAGCTCATCTCAATTGATTAGACTCTTCCTGTCGGTATGCGTACTTCCACCTTCTCATGTTCTCTGTATGTATAAATATCTCCTGTCTGTGTGTTCCATTCTATGCATCCGAAGAAGAGCGCTGTAGCTCACGAAAGCTTATGCTGAAATAAATTTGTTAGTCTCTAAGATGCCACAAGTACTCCTGTTCTTTTTGCAGATACAGACTAACACAGCTGCTACACTGAGGCCTTGGCTACACTGGCGCTTTACAGCGCTGCAACTTTCTCGCTCAGGGGTATGAAAAAAAAACACCCCCGTGAGCACTGCAAGATACAGCGCTGTAAAGCGCCAGTGTCAACAGTGCCACAGCGCTGGTAGCGCGGCTCCCAGCGCTGCAAGCTAATCCCCATGAGGAGGTGGAGTATGTGCAGCGCTGGGAGAGCTCTCTCCCAGCGCTGGCGCTGCGACCACAATCACACGTCAAAGCGCTCCCGCGGCAGCGCTTTGAAGTTTCGAGTGTAGCCAAGCCCTGAAACTCACTCACAGCAGTCACAAAAAGAATAGCATTCCTTACACCCAGTCTGGGGGGCATCATGAAGGGGAATTCAATGGAGTTGCAACAATGGAGAAACACAAGCAGAGGTAACAGGGCTGACACAGCCCTCCACTGACAATGAAACCGTGTGAACCCCCATCAGTCGAACTGGCTGACATTTTTCAGATGAATAGTTTATTCACCAAAAATCCAGTTTGGGGTCAATCAAAAATACTCATGAATTTGGGTTAGTTCTGCAGAACAGTTTCAGCAAAAAAAAGAAAAAAAATTTTTTTCAACATTTTATTTTGAACCATTGCATTTCAAAATTGAGCTTATTTATTTTAAAAAGAGTGTGAGGTGAAAAAAGTTGTTTTGGGTCACACAAAACATTGTTTGACCCAAAACACCAAATCAAAAAAAAAAAAAAAAATCAGTTATTCACTCCACTCTCCCCATGAGTTCCTGGGTAGCTCTGAAGCAGTGACACTGTGTCACAAAGCCCTTCCCAGTCAAGAGTTCTTATGTCTCTAGGCTAAGGCTCCCCACTCACCTCTGGCCCTTTCCTACTCAGAACCCCACCTCTCCTAGCCAAAAGGCACCTTACTCAGGCCTAGTCATACTCCGGCAGATTCCTGAGGCTTCTCTGCTCTTCTCCAGACCAGAGATGCTGTCCAGCCTTCCTTCCTTCCCAGATGGCTCCTAGCTTTTGCTTCACTCACAAAGTGATCTGATTGGCTGAGGAAAAGGACTCAGCTATCTATTAAGTGTCAGTCTCTGGTAAGTCCCAAAGCTGCTGCAGCTGAGCCCCTGATGGAAAGAGACCGTTATTTTGTGCTGTCTGGAGCTGGTCTAGCAGCTCCAGATGATGAAACAATCCTTCCCACCTTACCTTTTGCTGGCTATACAGCTAGGAGGCAAAATGGCTCCAGTACAAATAACTGAACTGATTCCCAGTAAATCTGCAGGACTGCATTGTACTCATGCTGTGGGGTACCTAAACTGTGCCAACTACCTGGGGTCACATTGTATCTATGCAGTTTACTTTGCTGCATTCCTCATATGTGCTACATCCCCTTTGTGGGGCTTTTAGGCCAAGTCTCTTGACTAAACCTGCTCTCCTCCTGGGGGTATGATGCATCATGACTTGCAAGGGTTCTAACCAACGGAAACTTTGCATTCATTCTTCCCCTTCCACAAGTTGGCCCTATACATTTACCATTTGGCTTCTACACTAACAAGTGAAAAGCAGATTGCAAGGTAAAGTTTTAAAGGGTGCCAAATTAATCTATACTAAATATATTAATTTCCAAAATCCCAACATGCAGGTTGGATAAAAGTTTTTTATTTTAAAAAAGAAGCATCAAAGAAAAGGATTTTGGTTTCATCTGCATGTGAAACCACTTGTATCTCTAGCTGCAGATTTTCCCCTCAGCTGGCCCCTTTGCAGTTTGGAATAAAATTAAAAATGAGAAAATGACATGAGCACTGATAAAGAAAAAGAGAGTCAAGACATTTAATAATCTGCAAGCTCAAGGCTTTTTCATTAAACATATCTCCTCCTGTATATACAGCACTTTCACATATTTTATCCAGGGAGAAGAATGTGTTTTTTCCTTGCAGTTTGCCATTCCCTTTCTATGGCCTGGTCCACACTACGCTGTTAAACCGATTTTAACAGCGTTAAATCGATTTAACCCTGCACCCGTCCACACTACACTGCTCTTTATATCGATTTAAAGGGCTCTTTAAATCGATTTCTGTACTCCTACAAAACGAGAGGAGTAACACTAAAATCGATATTACTATATCGATTTAGGGTTAGTGTGGACGCAAATCGACGTTATTGGTCTCATTCTTTTACAGTAGCTACCCACAATGCATCGCTCCAGAAATTGACGCTAGCCTTGGACCACGGACGCATACCACCAAATTAATGTGCCCAGTGTGGACGCGCACAATCGACTTTATAATATCTGTTTTATAAAATCAGTTTTAGCTAATTCGAATTTATCCTGTAGTGTAGACGTACCCTAAGTGTATCACAGCTGCACCACAGAAATGATTGGTTTCAGAGTAGCAGCCATGTTAGTCTGTATCCGCTAAAAGAACAGGAGGACTTGTGGCACCAGAAATGATTGGTGCTACAAAGCTGGGGTTCCAAGCAGGGCAATTATTTTGGTGCCTACCTGCTGTACCTGAGGGAACAACAATTCACATCAGTAAATCAGCATTTCCAGATATGAATCTGAAAGCCCTGTCACCACAGAAGCAGAACTTGGAGAAGATGATTTATAGTGGAGGTTCACCTAGCAGCTAGGGGCAGATGTACTTATATATGATAAAAATCAGATAAATTAGAGCTACAAATGCTATTACTGGCCCAGTTTCCAATCAATGCTCATAAAGTCGTTGGTACAGCTCAAGAGAAGGGTGTGCAAATATGTTTTTACACACCTCTGTGTTTCCATCTTTCTAGGGCACTGTGCACCAGGCTGGTCCAGTGTAAATCAGAGCAGGTTTACCTCTGGCAGCTGAGGATTCAGCAGAGTTAAGAGTGCCCCAGCCAAGCTCCCTTTTCTTCTGTGGCCAGTAGTGGGAGTTAGCATAGTAGCTACTGTGCCTCCATGATGAGAAATCTTCCAGTGACCAGATACACCAGGTTTAAAGCGTCTTTGAGAATCTGGCCCAATAGTCCAGACAGTCCATTCTCCCAGCCAATACCACCTTTTCCCAACCAGTACATTCTGCAGTGATTGAACCAATTTAGTTTTAAATTGACTGAATCCTGTTGCTAAAGTCAATCTCAGCTTTTTTCCCCCTCCTCCCACAGTTAATTAAGTGATCACTGCCCAGTTGTACATCACTCATTCAACATGGATCTGTCAATCTGTGCTCCAGAAATGCCCCAAAATGACCTACAACTGCATAGTTGTAGCAGGCCAGTTTCTGAAATACACTGGTAGATACTTGTCCACAGTACCCACGTGAAGCATGCATGGATTATGGGCACTGTTATCCACCCACATCATTTTTACGTGATAAAAGAAAACATACAAATGAGAAGAGAGTCAGACACATTTCTAGGTCTTACACGCTGTTCTTAGACAGATCTAATTTAACAATGCAAACTTGCATAAAGGGTTAGAAGACGCTGCAGAGGAAGTTACTGCAGCAGAGGGACATCAGTAAGCCATGTGTCATCAAGTTACAGCCTGTGCAGTTCACAGGGATCAGTTTACTGTGGTTTCCGATTAAAAAATGATAATCATTATGTCAGCCCAGTGTCGCATGGCTCATATACAGTCTTTATGAGCTACACACAGAAAGTATGTGTGTATTGATGCATTATGTGGTCTGAAGGGCAACAGCTACAAGGGCGACTGCTAACTCCATTTCCAAGGCAGAAGTTCAGCTGCACTTCAGAGTGATTTCTTAGCCATTTCTGTAAGGAAGATCACAATAGGAGGACAGCTCCATTTAGTTTTCCTCTCCCCACCCCTTGCAAAACACAATCCAGGATTCATTAGGCAATTAGAAAAAAAATACCTCCCCTTACACTGCCATAGGGTCTGGGGCTTATTGATATTGTTCAACATTAACTGAGATCAAAGCTGGAATGGTAAGGGGCTATTTTATGACGCTTGTCCTATGTCAGTCATGGAAGGTTAGGATAGATGGACATTTCATTTTTCTCAGCTCTAAAATCCAGCCTTTGATGTCCACATTTAATTAGTGTTACTCTATTGTCAGTTGCCTGCCTAGCCCAAAGGACATGTATTAGGATGGCGGTGGGTTGGCCAATAAATCATCTACCGGTTTGGCTAGCGAACAGCTGGATTTGTGTGGGTAGCCTAGATAACACTACACTAGGTGCCATATTTCCTGCAGAAAGTTCTCATGCTGTGACTAAAATGCCACACTGACAACATATTCTCCTTAGATTGTGCCACACCTGTAGTCACTAATGTGCCAAAATACAATAGCTGAACAGTCACGAACCCTTGGGTCAACCAATTACACAAGTTCTGATTGCAGAAAGCACTTGGGAAGCCCATGAAAAATGTCATTATAGCAACAGACAGGGAAAGCATTGGACACAGACCCATGACAGGCTGTCTAATATATTCACAGATGATGCAGATGACATAAAAACCCCAAACAGAAGTTGTATGCTTATTCTGGGAGGAGGACAAAGGACAAAAACATATCATTCCAGCTAGTCCCCACTCTTGATATTATGTTGATCATTTAGGAAGAAAGGGAGTGGGGAAAGGGGTGGAATTTTCAATATACTAGCTCTGAATGATATCTTCATTGCTGATTGTGTGGTCATGAGCTAGAGTAGAGCACAAAAGGATTGCCTGTTACCCACAGTCAAGCAATCAATGCAAGTGTATCATCACAGTGTCACAACCCTTATGATTCAGAGCCTGTTAGCAGAGCTTTCTGGCTACGTCTACACTACAGCATAAAATCGAAATTACTAAAACCGGTTTTATAAAACCGATATTATAAAATCAATTTTATGCGTCCACACTAGGGCACATTAATTCGGTGGTGTGCGTCCATGGTCCGAGGCTAACGTCGATTTCTGGAGCGGTGCACTGTGGGTAGCTACTGTAAAATGATGAGACCATTAACTTCGATTTCCGTCCACACTAACCCTAAATCGATATAGTAATATCGATTTTAGCGTTACTCCTCTCGTTGGGGAGGAGTACAGAAATCGACTTTAACAGCCCTTAAAATCGATTTAAAGTGTGTTGTAGTGTGGACGGGTACAGCGTTAAATCGATTTAACTGTGTAGTGTGGACCAGGCCTCTAAGGCATTTACAGCAAACCTATGTTTTTCTTTTGAAGGGTGATTAACAAATCCACTACAGTCTGTCTCCATGCTTCCGCTGAGAAACTTGTCTTCCTCAGCAGCACATGCTCAGTTCAAGTATCAGTACCATATCTATGGGGCACATGTCAAAGTAGCTTAGGAATGAAGATGTAGCCAAAGGAAAAGTAATATCCTGGGTTTCTGAACCAGGATGTGGGTTTGTGGCAGCAAAGCACCTAGAAATCCTTGTACTCTTTGCACTAGTAGAGTGATTTTTGCTGGAAAAAGTCACGTTTTTTCAGCTAGGGTAACTCTGGACACATCCTTGCTGACTGGAAATAAAGGCATTTGGTGGATATTCTGGTCCTGACACATGTCTAGTGTTATTGGAATCATTGTCCCTAACTAACCTTTCATTTTGATCTCCATCTCTGTCAAAGTATTATGTATTTTCCTTCATCCAGTTTAGCTGATGTATGTATTTGAGAAGAACGTCATGTTCCTTTGGTAGTGCAGACCAGGGAATATTTGCAGGTACTTCTAGAAAGCAGGAACCCTCATAGATAATAAGCAGAAATAAAAGATAATTGGTTTGCAATTTTCAATCAAGCCAAGATTTTTAAAAGTGACTTAGCTGTTGGGTATTCAGCTTGAGGGGTGTTCAGATCTCTGCTGGAGACATAACTATACACCTTTATTCTAAGGAAAATAGCAGCACTTCAAAGGGCACTAATCTATACTGCCATCTGCAGTCACAGTTCCCATTGCCCTCTGTGGGAGTTCCATATGCAGAATTGTCTGGGTCTGAAGAAGAGAACTCTGCCTCTATCTTCTATTACACGTCTAATGAAATGTTGAGCACAAGGTTTTGCTTTCCTGTTGTTTGTACACCTCTGTAATGTCATATATACCCTAACTTTTCCACAAAACTCCATATCGACAGCAACAGCAACATGTAGTTTAACTTTTCAACAAAGAAGGTAATTAATATTAATATTTTCAACTATATTTATTATAGCAGTACTGACCTCCAGGTCCAGCATTTCCTAGCTTGCTTAAAGGCCTAGTCCTCCACCTGGGGTTTTGATATTTTCCAGCTGGTCATTATCTACAGGAAATAGCTTTCCTCCTCAGTCCTTGTAGCTTAAATGGAAAATGGACTGATATTAAAAACAATCCCTCCTCTCTCAAGTAAAAGACTAGGAGGCACTTCCTCAGTGGGTGACTTCAACAGAGCAATTGTGATTTATAACAATTGAGGATCTAGTGCCATTCACATGTACTGCTTTCAGTGACAAACCCTCAACAAAACTAAGACAAGTATTAAATCGTACACAGAGTAAATGTCCAAAGGTACATTTCATTTTTGTGCACATGCAAAATTTTCACCCATGTTAATTTGCATGCCCAGTGACCGAATGTGTGTCCCCAAGTCGGTCAACTAGGCATGTCATAAACAGATAGTTAAGGGTTAATGTCTCAGTGAACCTGGCTGATGCCTGACCAAAGGACCAATCGGGGGACAAGATACTTTCAACTCTTGGTGGAGGGAAGTCTGTGTTTGTGCTGTTTGGGTTGTTCTTTGTTCTCTCTTGGGATTAAGAGGAGCTAGACGAGCAACTAGTTTTCTCCAATCTTTCTGAAACAGTCTTTCATGTTCAACATAGTAAGTAATAGCTAGAAGGCAGAATAGTCTGTTTGTTTTCTTTATTTGCAAATGTGTATTTTACTGGAAGGATATTTTACCTCTGTTTGCTGTAACTTATACTTAGGCTGGAGGGGAGGGAGTCCCTCTGGTCTATGTAAAGCTGAGACCCTGTAAACATTTTACATCCTGATTTTACAGAGATAATTTTTATTTTTTCTTTCTTTAATTAAAAGCTTTTCTTTTTAAGAACCTGATTGATTTTTTCCTTGTGTAAGACCCAAGGGGACTGGGTCTGAACTCACTAGGGAGTGGTGGGGGAAAGGAGGAGGGGGAAGGTGAATTCCTCTCTGTTTTAAGATTCAAGGAGTTTGAATCACAGTAAACTCACCAGGGCTAGGTGGGGGGAAAGGAAGGAGGGGGAATGGTTTATTCCTCTTTGTTTTAAGACCCAAGGGATTTGGGTCTTGGGTTCCCCAGGGAAGGTTTTTGGGGGACAGAAAGTGTACCAAACACTATATTTTGGGAAGTGGCAGCATTATCAGATCTAAACTAGGAATTAAGTTTAGAGTGGTAACATGCAGGTCCCCACTTTCTGGACGCTAAAGTTCAAAGTGGGAATAAGACCTTGACAAGGCATGTAACGATCATGTTTTTTAAAAAGAAGCCCTTTTAAAAAATGAACAAAGTAAGCAGTATGCATCTTCCTGTTTTTTGTGTCTTTTTATGGTGAGATATGACAATCACAATCATAGTGCTTTACAACTACTATTGTATATTAATTGATAAGCAACAATACTGCTACAAGACATAGACCAAGAAAGAACCTGCCTCAGAGTGCTTAAAATCTAGAAAAGAAACATGTACTGGCAGGCCCAGATGAAGAAGTTACTTTAGATCAGTGGCTCTCAACCTTTCCAGACTAACGTAGCCCTTTCAGGAGGCTGACTTGTCTTGCATACCTCCCCCGCCCCCCAAGTTTCATCTCATTTAAAAACAACTTGCTTACAAAAGTGTCACAGCACCCTTTTACTTAGAAATTGCTCACTTTTTCATTTTTACCATATAATTATTAAATCAAATAAATCAAATGGAATATAAATATTGTACTTACATTCAGTATATAGAGTAGAATAAACAAGTCATTGTATGAAATTTTAGTTTGTACTGACTTTTCTAGTGCTTTTTATGTAGCCTGTTGTAAAACTGGATAAATATCTAGATGAGGTGATGTACCCCTGAAAGACTTCTGCATATCCCCAGGGGTACACATACACCATTTGAGAACCACTACTTTAGATCACATTAAAAAAAATTCTTTTTTTTTCCTATTGTCAATGTTGTGGTTGAAGTGGGTCTGCAGAAGGCTTTTAAATTAGATAGTGAGGCCTAGGGCACTGGGATTTTGAGTACATTTGTGTTTACACTGTCAGAGTTAAGCCATTTATTTGAAAATGCAAATTTGCTTCTTTACAGCAATTCTCAAAACATCTTTTGCTATAACATACTTGAAAAACTGCCCTATAGGTCATACTGTCATGACCCTACACCCATTTCCACCTCTCTGCACTGAGATGTGGCTACATGAATTTATACCATTTATTTTAGCATTCAAACCGTTTTTTCTCTCCAGTTGACCTCTGAATAATTTCAGTCAGGCTAAATCATCGCATTGAAACTGCCTTGGAGTCAAACAATTATCTCCTGGGTTCTGCTGTGTCTCTGACCTTTTCTGGACATCATAGTTGTAATTTATATACTTAACTACAAACTCCCACTGCAGTCTCATGAATCCTCATTGGTTAAGCAATATTGTCTCTGGAATTGAGGTCCCAACCAACTGGCAAGTTACAGTAGATATCTTGCAACTGAATCCATGCTGATTGCTATTACTGTTAGAAACATGTCCTATAGCACATAATGGGAATGAAACGAGAGATATTCAGAGAAATTTCCAAATCATGTTATAGAATAGGATACTCTTTCCAGAGATTTGAACCATCATATGGAATTTAATAATATCTCAGCCAGGGAATCCTGTGGGTAGGTTTATGAATTATACAGAATGATTATAATACTTCTCAATAAAATTTTAATAGGAATTTTCCAGAGATTTGGAGAGAAGAGCTGTTCTGCTGTTAAGACTGTAACAGCATTGCACTACAAAAGAAATGTTGCCACCCCACTATAGTCATCAAGAAAAAAGCTTCCCAGGCTACAAACTGACAAGCAAGTAGTAGAATTGGAGGATATGTTTGGTGTTAAACTTGGGATGAACTGTCAAGCCATTTTAAAGATACTGAAATGTAAAACTTTCAGAGTTTTCCTTAAGTAGAAGATTCTTACTACTATGTATTTGATCACATTGCATCTCCACGGGGGTGAGGCCTAGAAACTGAATTCGTTTTGTTTTCATTTCAACAAGAAACATTGAAGAGCTAGATCACCATATTTTGGAACTTCTAAAATGAAAACATCAGAACACAGCAGTCATGTCACAAAGTTATCAAGTTACAAGTGATAATTCTTGCATAACAAAAGAGGTTCATAAAAGACATGTCAGGTTCAGCAATTTCATATAGCTATTGTTTGGTTTCAGAATACCACTAGAATATCTAAGGTACATATTGTAGCAGACAGATCTTTAAAAAGTCAAGCAGTTTATACAATTATCCCAGTTTGGACCATCCCCCCCATGTAGATTTTTATATAGCAAAGGTTAATCCACTCAACAAAATTGTGTTTTTAAGATACAGGAGTTGGGGGAGGAATTCAGTTTGTAAAAAGTTTCACAGTTCATAAAAAATTCTTCATTACCTTTTTGGAGAAGCCCAGAACTGCTAGCTAAAACTACTGTTGGATATGATGTGCTGTACATTTACAAAACAATTGCCAAACAAAAAACTTCACTAATCTAGAACTAGTGTCCTTCCTATGTATGAACAGAAAATGTATCTGGGGGTTCAAATGTCCATAGCAAATAGCATCACACTTGAACATCCTGCCTTCCCAAAATACTCAGTCACCTCTCACAGAGGAATTGGCTGCAGTTGGACATTTTAGCCTAAACCATTTTGGAGATGTGCTTTTCCCAAAATAAATGCTAGAGACTTCACAAAGAGGAAAATCTTTTGAACTTCCATGTTTTAAAAACAGCATGTCCAATTCCACTCAAATTTGTCCCCAAAATATTCTCACCTAGAAGAGGATTGTAAATAAGAAATTTGAGGTGGATTAATTGAGTTCAGTGCAGTGATAACAGAGATGAATTTGGTCCTAAGTCTGCATCATTCTGTCCTCCACAGGGCTTCGAAATAAGGATTTTCAATTGCATTTTCAATACATTTCTATTCAAATGAATTTTGAAATCTAGGGAAGATCTTTCTATCTGCTGAAGAATCCAGAACTCTGTGCATCTTGTGTTCATTATACCATTAATGGTATATCGATTTGCTGATGGATGGTGTCTCCATATCCTTCTCAAATTTCTGCTCATTGGGCCCCGATGGACGTTGGTCCTACCCACACTTGTCTGATACGTGAACCATGGAAAATCCTTTGAGGGTTTTTGTTGTTTTTTTTTAAAATCTCTACTCACTTCTGATGAAACAGACAAAGGGCTCCTGACAAAAGTGTGTTCACAATGGTGTGCCCAATGGTGATTGTGAGATAATTGTGTCACTCTTAAAGGGCTTCTATAATTTCTCAATTCAGTGGTAGTTACTGAATGAACTTCCAGTGAAAAGATCTATTGTTTTTCCACCAGTTGTGTTGTACATAAGTTTTTCAAAAGCAGAAAAATAATGTTTTTTTCAGTAAAGGCCCAACTGTACCAAATTTGCTAATAGTGAGTGGTAACTTTCTACATGAGTAGCCCTACTGAAATCAATAAAACGATGTGTATAGTAAGATACCTCATCTTGAATAGTAAGGGTAGCACAACTGGCCCTAAATCAACTGGTGATCTCCGAGAGCTATTAACTTGTAATCTGGTAAATAAAAATAAAAAAATTAAAAAAATTTTAAAAAATCACAATGGTTTTCTTAATGGAAAACATAAATGTTAAAAAGTTAATCAAGCGCCAAAATGTAACCCGGAGGCAAAATCATTCATGTGACCCTTCAATTCTATTCTATTATGAAAAGCTAAAGCCAACTGTCAAGGTTTTCCCCCCCCACACTTTGAACTTTAGTGTCCAAAAAGTTGGGACCTGCATGAACCCTTCTAAGCTTATTTCCTAGCTTAGATCTGATAACGCTGCCACCAGCCAAAATATAGTGTTTGGCACACTTTCTGTTCCCCCAAAACCTTCTCTGGGGAACCCAAGACTCAAACCCCTTGGGTCTTAAAACAAGGAGAAATAAACCATTCCCCCTCCTTTCCCCCTCCCAGACTTTCCCCTCCCTGGGTTACCCTGAGAGGCTACACTGATCCAAACTCCCTGGATCTTAAAACGGAGAGGAATTAACCTTTCCCCCTCTCCTTTCCCCCCCACCAATCCCTGGTGAGTTCAGACCCAGTCCCCTTGGGTCTTAAAACAAGGGGGAAAAAATCAATCAGGTTCTTAAAAAAGAAAGCTTTTAATTAAAGAAAGAAAAAAGTAAAAATTATCTCTGTAAAATCAGGATGTAAAATGCTTACAGGGTATTCAGATTCATATAGACTAGAGGGACTTTCCCCCGCCCCAGCCTGAGATTCAAAGTTACAGCAAACAGAGGTAAAAATCCTTCCAGAAAAATACACATTTACAAGTTAAGAAAACATACATAAAACTAATCTGCCTTTTCTAGCTAGTACTTACTATTTTGAAACATGAGAGACTGATTCAGAAAGATTGGAGAAAACCTGGGTGCATGTCTGGTCCCTCTTAGCCCCCCAAGAGCGAACAACAAACAAAACAAACAGCATAAACAAAGACTTCCCTCCACCAAGATTTGAAAGTATCTTGTCCCCCCATTGGTCCTCTGGTCAGATGTCAGCCAGGTTCACTGAGCTTCTTAACCCTTTACAGGTAAAAGAGACATTAACCCTTAACCATCTGTTTATGACACCAACAATGAAAGAAGTGCATCCCCCCACCCCCGGTTCCTTGGATGAGCAGCTACCTGATATCATCCAGCTCTGCACACTTACACATTGTATTATCCTAGCCCATCGTTCTCCCTGTTCAACACTTACTGTTGCCATGCTTTACCCTGCTCCAGGGAAGCAGCAGAAATGGGCTGCTGAGTGGGAAAATTCTGATCCAAATTTCCCCAAGTTCGTGCTGTGCAGATTCAGAATTCTGGTTTGGTCCCTTATAGAAACAGGAGCTATTTCAGAGGAATATCTGAATGTCCCCAAAATTCAGAGACATTTGATTCCAGGTATTTTGGTTTGGGCTCAGAGCTATTAGAAAAGTAAAACATTACAGATGTTGCCATGAAGAGAAAAAAGAAATAATACAAGTGGAATTTACAGACACTGGAAGGACAAACAGACATGCTCCAATGGCAATACACTGCTGGACCTGATTTGCAATGGATCTTAAACCTGGTTTCCATTTGTGCATGAGCCATTTTGTTCTAACAGAGTTCAGTATGCATGGTTTTGGTGCACAGAACTCATATGGATTTTGCATGGAATCCCTGTGGACATAGATGTGTATGTGGATACATGAGCTTAGCCAAAGTTATGCATACACAAGTGGACGCTTCCACCTTGGGGGGGATGGGAGTAACCAGAATCCATACTTATCTCAGTCCACTTTATAGTCAGGTAGACTTTAAAAAAATATATAGTCAGCAAACTAAGGTTTCCTATTATTGAGTCATTTAACCACTGAACATCTTTCTACTCCCTTTCTGTAATGGCATAAAATCCCTGCAAATTGTGTCACATCCATCCAGTGACCCTACTAATTACCTACTGTATCTTTACAACAATGCACATGCAGCATCCAAAGGACTGTACCCCAGAGTGCAAAATATTAGTTAATATCTACTGCCGTTAATTTAATTTGAACCTTTTCATAAGGAGACCAAGGTTAAACAAACTCCTCTAGAGTCAACTTCTTTTCTTTACATTCCTTTCTCCCCCACACTAAATTATACCTTTTGTGTTTCTCTTTATCTCAGTGCAAGGCATCTAGGGAAATTTATACCAGTGTAAATGTGAAAAGCCTTAATGAAGGACTTTTTTTTTTTTAAATAAAATCTTGCTTTTAATTTAAAACAGTTTAACTTCCTTAACCTTTCCTCATAATTGAAATATTTTCAGTACTAGCCTATTTCTCCCCATTCATAATGCTGGGGTAATATCCAGTGCTCTGTGCTTCATGTCCCAACAAAATCTCTTCTCTTCAAATTCAAGTCTAATTAGAATTCATAAATGGCACTAACTTACTTCCAAAAGTAATATAAACACAAGGCTAGATACTACATCTTGAACCTTTATTCCAAAGCATTGGAAAAATAGTATAGTATTGTCTGTCCAAGTTTTGGAACAAATTTAAAAATGTAACACTAATAAGTCACCTGAACTAGATGGTATTCATTCATGAGTTCTGAAGGAACTGCCATGTGAACCTGCACAACTATGGTATATAACCTATTGGTTAAATCAGCCTCTGTACCAGATGGCTAATGTATAGTTAATGTGATACCTAGGTTTTCAAAAGGCTGAACGGCAATCCTGACAATTACATGCTGGTAAGCCTAAGTTCAGTACCATGCAAATTGGTTGAAACTTTAGTAAAGAACATAATTATCAGACACATAGATGAACACAATTTGTTGGGGAAGAATCAACAAGGCTTATCTAAAGGGAAATTATGCCTCTCAAACTAGAATTCTTTGAGGCTGCCAACAAGCATGTGGACAAGGGTGATGGAACCTCCTCAAAGGATCTTAAGCAAAGTAAGCAGTCATGGGATAAGAGGGAAGGTGCTTTCATGGATCAGTAATGGGTTAAAGAGACAGGAAGCAGAAGATAGAAATAAATGGTCAGTTTTCACAGTGGAGAAAGATAAATAACAGGATCTGTACTGGATCAGTGCTGTTCAAGACATTCATAAATGAGCTGGAAAAAGGGATAAACAGTGAGGTGACAAAGCTGGCAGACAATACTCATAGACTCTAGGACTGGAAGGGACCTCGAGAGGTCATCGAGTCCAGTCCCCTGCCCTCATGGCAGGACCAAATACTGTCTAGACCATCTCTAATAGACATTTATCTAACCTACTCTTAAATATCTCCAGAGATGGAGATTCCACAACTTCCCTAGGCAATCTATTCCAGTGTTTAACTACCCTGACAGTTAGGAACTTTTTCCTAATGTCCAACCTAAATCTCCCTTGCTGCAGTTTAAGCCCATTGCTTCTTGTTCTATCATTAGAGGCTAAGGTGAACAAGTTTTCTCCCTCCTCCTGATGACATCCTTTTAGATACCTGAAAACTGCTATCATGTCCCCTCTCAGTCTTCTCTTTTCCAAACTAAACAAACCCAATTCCTTCAGCCTTCCTTCATAGGTCATGTTCTCAAGACCTTTAATCATTCTTGTTGCTCTTCTCTGGACCCTTTCCAATTTCTCCACATCTTTCTTGAAATGCGGTGCCCAGAACTGGACACAATACTCCAGCTGAGGCCTAACCAGCGCAGAGTAAAGCGGAAGAATGACTTCTCGTGTCTTGTTTACAACACACCTGTTAATGCATCCCAGAATCACGTTTGCTTTTTTTGCAACAGTATCACACTGTTGACTCATATTAAGCTTGTGGTTCACTATGACCCCTAGATCTCTTTCTGCCATACTCCTTCCTAGACAGTCTCTTCCCATTCTGTATGTGTGAAACTGATTGTTCCTTCCTAGGTGGAGCACTTTGCATTTATCTTTATTGAACTTCATCCTGTTTACCTCAGACCATTTCTCCAATTTGTCCAGATCATTTTGAATTTTGACCCTGTCCTCCAAAGCAGTTGCAATCCCTCCCAGTTTGGTATCGTCCGCAAACTTAATAAGTGTACTTTCTATGCCAACATCTAAATCGTTGATGAAGATATTGAACAGAACCGGTCCCAAAACAGACCCCTGCGGAACCCCACTTGTTATACCTTTCCAGCAGGATTGGGAGCCATTAACAACTACTCTCTGAGTACGGTTATCCAGCCAGTTATGCACCCACCTTATAGTAGCCCCATCTAAATTGTACTTTCCTAGTTTATCTATAAGAATATCATGCGAGACCGTATCAAATGCCTTACTAAAGTCTAGGTATATCACATCCACCGCTTCTCCCTTATCCACAAGGCTCGTTATCCTATCAAAGAACGCTATCAGATTAGTTTGACACGATTTGTTCTTTACAAATCCATGCTGGCTATTCCCTATCACCTTACCACCTTCCAAGTGTTTGCAGATGATTTCTTTGATTACCTGCTCCATTATCTTCCCTGGCACAGAAGTTAAACTAACTGGTCTGTAGTTTCCTGGGTTGTTTTTATTTCCCTTTTTATAGATGGGCACTATATTTGCCCCCTTCCAGTCTTCTGGAATCTCCCCCGTCTCCCATGATTTCCCAAAGATAATAGTTAGAGGCTCAGATACCTCTTCTATTAACTCCTTGAGTATTCTAGGATGCATTTCATCAGGCCCTGGTGACTTGCAGGCATCCAACTTTTCTAAGTGATTTTTTACTTGCTCTTTTTTTATTTTATCTTCTAAACCTACCCTCTTCCCGTAAGCATTCACTATACTAGACATTCCTTCAGACTTCTCGGTGAAGACCGAAACAAAGAAGTCATTAAGCATCTCTGCCATTTCCAAGTCTCCCGTTACTGTTTCCCCCTCCTCATTGAGCAGTGGGCCTACCCTGTCCTTAGTCTTCCTCTGCTTCTAATGTATTGATAAAAAGTCTTCTTGTTTCCCTTTATTCCCATAGCTAGTCTGAGTTCATTCTGTGCCTTTGCTTTTCTAATCTTGCCTCTGCATTCCTGTGTTATTTGCCTATATTCATCCTTCGTGATCTGACCTAGTTTCCATTTTTTATATGACGCCTTTTTATTTTGTAGGTCACGCAAGATCTCAAGGGTAAGCCAAGGTGGTCTTTTGCCACATTTTCTATCTTTCCTAACCATCGGAATAACTTGCTTTTGGGCCCTTAATAGCGTCCCTTTGAAAAACTGCCAACTTTCCTCAGTTGTTTTTCCCCTCAGTCTTAATTCCCATGGGACCTTACCTATCAGCTCTCTGTTACTAAGTTATTCAAAATAGTTAGGTCCAAAGCAGACTGTGAAGATTTACAAAGGGATCTCCCAAAACTGGGCAACACAAAGGCAGAAGAAATTCAAGATTGATAAATGCAAAATAATGCACATTGGAAAAGATAATCCCAACTATACATACAAAATGATACTGTCTAACTTAGCTGTTACACCCAAGAAAGAGATTTTGGAGGTCATCGTGAATAATCCTCAGAAAACGACTGCTGTGGACCGTGGAGCAGATAATAAGCTAATAGAGTGTTGGGAACCATTAGAAAAGGGATAGATAATAAGATGGAAAATAACTTAATGTCACTATATCAATCCATTATAAGCCCACAATTTGAATACTGTGTGCAATTCTGATCACCCCATCGCAAAAAAAAGCTATATTAGAATTGGAAAAAATATAGAGAAGGGCAACAAAAATGATTAGGGGAATGGAACAGATTCCAAATGAGGAAAGATTAAAAACACCAGAACTGTTCAGCTTAGAAAAGAGATGACTAAGGGAGAATATGATACAGGTCTATCAAATCATGAATGGTGTAGAGAAAGTTAATAAGAAAGTGTTATTTACCCCATCACATAAGACAAGAATCAGCTGTCACCCAATGAAATTCGTAGGCATCAGATTTAAAAACAAACATAAGGAACCACTTATTCATTCAATGCAGCGTCAACCTGTGGAATGCATTGTCAGGGATGCAACCCTACTCACCGGCTGTCCCTAAACCTCCAACTGCCAGAAGTTGGGACTGGATAAGGGCAGGTGGATCACTTGATAAATTGCCCCATTCTGTTCACTCCCTCCAAAGCATCTGGCACTGGCCACTGTGGGAAGACAGGATACTAGACTGAGGCCATGGCTACACTGGCGCTTTACAGCGCTGCAACTTTCGCGCTCAGGGGTGTGAAAAAACACCCCCCTGAGTGCTGCAAGATACAGCGCTGTAAAGCCTCAGTGTAATCAGTGCCGCAGCACTGGGAACGCGGCTCCCAGCGCTGCAAGCTACACCCGTAGAGGATGTGGAGTACGTGCAGCGCTGGGAGAGCTCTCTCCCAGCGCTGGCGCTGCGACCACACTCACACTTCAAAGCGCTGAAGTTTCAAGGGTAGCCATAGCCTAGATCACTCTGACCCCGTATGGCCATGCTTATCAGGGGTGAAAGTAAAATAAAAGATTTACCAGTGCAGGGGCCAGGCTCCAAGCCACCAGAAGGGGAAGGGTCTCAGGCAGAAGCAGCGGGGCTAGGGAATCAGCCTCCCTCAGCCAGCCCATCCATGCTGCCTGGCCTAGGCCACCCGGGGCTCCATCGGTGATTTAAAGGGGCTGGGGCTCTAGACACTGCAGATACCTAGACCCTTTTAAATCTCCAGCCCCCGGGGCAGCTGCTCCTTTTGCCCTGCCCCCATTGCCAGCCCTGCCAGTACTGGCAGGGCCACTAACCGGCGGGCGGAAGGGCAGTGCTTTAACTTTGGCCGCATATGGGCCAATAACAGTGGCCACTTCTTCCCGGTACGCTATACCGGCCTACTTTCACCCCAATTCGTATGTTCTTAACCCACAGGCTCTAGTTTGCTGGTACTGAAACACTACGAAGTGATTAGGGGAAAAGCTGAAGGTGTGAAAATGCAGCAAAGAAAGTGTGCTAGACATTAGGGAGGAGGAAGTGGATTAGGAACTGGGTAAGGCTTATTCAAATTTGTTAGGATTATGCATAAGGCTTCTGATGTTTGGTTCAAACTGATAACCAGCACCGACAGAAAAACAATTAAATCAGTGTTTATCGAGTAAACACCAGAAAAGGTTACTTGTATCTAAGTGCTTGTCTATGTGCACATACCCACAAAAATAAACCACTTGTTACTGTATATACAAAGAGAAAGCCCCCCTCTGAACACAATTTTTGGACATCTACATAAAACACAAATTGCTAAAAATAAATCCCAAAACACAGAAGCCCTAATTATGTACTAAGGCCCAGATCCTCAAACATATATAGGCACCTAATTCCATTGGAATCAGAGAGTGATATCCCTAAATACCTTTGAGCTTAAAGCCCTGATTCAGCAAAACACTTAAGCAGATGCAGAAAGTTAAACATATAATTAAGTCCATCCCTATGCAGCACAGCACTTAAATGTGCTTAATTTTAAGCATATGCTTTAAGTTCTTTGCTGAACAGGAATGGACAAACATAATTTTAAGCATTAAATTTGTGCTTAACTGTTTTGCTGAATGGAGGCCTAGAACTGGGGAAAAAACAGGGTTAGGTATGCTCCATCCCGTATTTTCCTTATTTCAAGCAGCAGTAATTAGAAATAGGAGCATATCATATACACCTGTGACTTACTATGGAGGTTATGGCTACCACCCTGTTAGGGAAAAGGACAATGGTGAAGAAAGGACATGAGAGGGTTTCAGGGAAACATTGGTGAAAATATACCGCTATGCATTGCCACAGATACTCTGAATTCTCCAAAAAGTAATTAATATCAAAGGGATGTTTCCAACTACTGTTAATATCTGCACACATCAAAAGGCAATAAGTCCTAAAAAACTGAAAAAGGAACAGAAGGAGTGGCCATTCCTTCCTGCCCTGTTGACCTTCTGAGAACAAGCACATAGCGATTTCCTAATTAGGTAATGCACAGCCAGACATCTCAGGACTTTTTATATTCTTTATTTAGAGAGAAAATCTTAGAAAGGAAAAGCTAAAATTGCTAACCTCTTTCCAAGCTCACTAGTTATGCTCCACTGATGGGGAAACATGGCTGGACCTTCTACGGGCTCTATTCCATAGTAAGCAGCAATTATGGCTGGATTTTCAAAGGGGTCTAGGAGATTTAGGCACACATCTCCTGTTAACTTTCAGAGAGATTTGGGTGCATGACTCCTTTAGGCTCTTTTGAAAAGTCTATATGGATCTGTTTACATCATTAATGCCATTTTTAGAATGCAGGCATTTGTCATCACTGTTGACATGGACATGAATATTCTTATTTGCCAAGAATTTTCGGTGAAAAATCATAGGTTTTATGCACAGAGTTATTTGGCTCCACCTTAATATTTGAAGCAGAGAGGGTGAATGGATGTGTCAGAGTTGACAAGGGAATACATAGCATTCCACCTCCAGATCTTTCGTTCAGCTCTAGTCTAGCTGGTTGTTGTAATGGAAAGTCATTACTATTTGATGAGACAAGGTGGGGTGAAGTAATAGCTCTTATTGGTGAAAGAGACAAGCTTTTGAGCTTAGACAGACCTCTTCTTCAGGCCTTTGTCGAGGCCATACAAGATATTACCTCAGCCACCTTGTCTCTCTAACATCCGGGACCAACAGAGCTACTGCAGCAGTGCAAATTACTATCTGATTGCGCTCAGTGGCCTTGATGAAATGATTTGGTGATGTCTATTCAGTTGGCAAGAATCCATAGCATAATACAATTGACTCTGCCTCAGGGCAGAACCCAAGGGCTGAACGGCCCGGGATCCTGAGCTAATCACCTCCTCATCCCCCCAGAGGTTTAGCAACCTGGCATTTTCAGGACCCCAGATTTGCCCAATATGTTTCGATAAATAATTTTAGAAACCCTCAGACACACTCCCTTGCTCACTTACAAAAGTCACAAGTGATTGTCTATCTCAGTTGTGGCAACAAAGAGCAGATCAGACAGTAAAAAATAAACTATATTTAAAAGTGAATTTCAAGGCAAACAACCTAACAGCAGCAGTTTAAAACAATTTTTTACAATATTAAGCATCTCAGTAGCATTTCTTGACACATTTGGGCCTGATTTTTAAACCTTGCTTCTATTTGTGAGAATACAATTTTGCACCCAATCAACTGAAAGCACAAATGCTACTAACATTTGGATGTCTAAACTGAACTGCAAGCACAACTGAGTAGTGAGGTACCCAACTGCTGACTTACATCTACAAAAATGAAAGCTACATTTAAAAGTCAGACCCACTGAAAATCCATAACAATATTTATGTCTATTGACCTTATAAATCAACTAAACCCACTCAACCAAGAACAAAACCATTAAACAAAATGAGCATTAATACATGAAAACAACAGTATCAATAAGTCCAACAAACTCAAATTCAACCAAGAGAATGCATAAGGGAAAATATATGCTTAAATTGTTTGAAAATCCTACATAAGAGTGAAAAATAGTACACTGGCAAGTATGCAGACAGATATCACTAGCTGCATAACTCATTGCATGACAACTACAACCTTTCAAGAGGGCACACATTTTTCAAACACACACACACACAATTACATATATACATTATGCATCCTGAGGAAGCAAAACAACTTACCCACAAGCTATAGCAATGTCACTCCACCTCCTGCAATAAAACACATAGAAGGAGATTCTAGGGGATGAAGTTTCTATGAGATGTTCCTCTCATCATTCCATCATTGGGGTTGGGAAGTGACAAACCCTTCACCCCTGAAATAGGATGAGAACCCGTTAGCAAACCTGGCAGAATCTCTTGTGACCTACAGGTGACTAAGGACATCTTCACAATGGCTATGCATTTCCAAACTGGCTCTAGCCCCAGGGCCTGTCTCCTCATTCACAAGCAGTGCAGTTTGACTAAATTCACCTAGTTACAGACTATCCCTGAGCAAGGCAGAACCCAGGATGCCACCTCATTGGCATAAGACAAGATAAGGAAGAATGGTCCAGTGCTTAGGGTGATAACCTGGGACCCGAGCACCTTAATTCATTGCTCTGCCTCAGATTTCCTGTATGACTTTGGGCAAGCCACTAGTCTGTGTCTCAGTTCTCCATCTGTAAAATGGGGATAATTGCACTTCCTCACCTCACAGAGGCCATGTCTACATCTAAAATTTTGCAGCGCTGGTTGTTACAGCTGTATTAGTACAGCTGTATAGGGCCAGCGCTGCAGAGTGGCCACACTTACAGCAACCAGCGCTGCAAGTGGTGTTAGATGTGGCCACACTGCAGCGCTGTTGGGCGGCTTCAAGGGGGGTTCGGGGAACGCGAGAGCAAACCGCAGCGAAGCTGGTCTCCTTTCCCGGTTTGCTCTCGCGTTCCCCGAACGCAAACCGGGAAAGGAGACCAGCTTCGCTGCGGTTTGCTCTCGCGTTCCCCGAACCACCCTGCAAACCGCAGGGAAGGAGACCTGCTTGCTCGGGGTTCGGGGAACGAGAGAGCAAACCGGGAAAGGAGACCAGCTTCGCCGCGGTTTGCTCTCGCGTTCCCCGAACCACCCTGCAAACCGCAGGGAAGGAGACCTGCTTGCTCGGGGTTCGGGGAACGAGAGAGCAAACCGGGAAAGGAGACCAGCTTCGCCGCGGTTTGCTCTCACGTTCCCCGAACCACCCTGCAAACCGCAGGGAAGGAGACCTGCTTGCTCGGGGTTCGGGTAACAAGAGAGCAAACCGGGAAAGGAGACCAGCTTCGCCGCGGTTTGCTCTCGCGTTCCCCGAACCACCCTGCAAACCGCAGGGAAGGAGACCTGCTTGCTGGGGGTTCGGGGAACGAGAGAGCAAACCGGGAAAGGAGACCAGCTTCGCCGCGGTTTGCTCTCGCGTTCCCCGAACCACCCTGCAAACCGCAGGGAAGGAGACCTGCTTGCTGGGGGTTCGGGGAACGAGAGAGCAAACCGGGAAAGGAGACCAGCTTCGCCGCGGTTTGCTCTCGCGTTCCCCGAACCACCCTGCAAACCGCAGGGAAGGAGACCTGCTTGCTCAGGGTTCGGGGAACGCGAGAGCAAGCCGGGGAAGGAGACCAGCTTGATTACCAGAGGCTTCCTCAGGTATGCTGGGATACCTGCTTATTCCACGGAGGTCAAGAAAAGCGCTGGTAAGTGTCTATACTTGATTACCAGCGCTGGATCACCAGCGCTAGATCCTCTACACCCGAGACAAAACGGGAGTACGGCCAGCGCTGCAAACAGGGAGTTGCAGCGCTGGTGGTGCCCTGCAGATGTGTACACCTCCTAAGTTGCAGCGCTGTAACCCTCTCACCAGCGCTGCAACTTTCTGATGTAGACAAGCCCAGAGTCTCATGAGGCTGTCAAATACTATGACAATGGGGGCCTACTAATCTGAGCACCTAAGGTAAATAGTAACTTTCAGTCACTCCCGACCCAGGATAGGTTCAAACAGGCAACCCAAATTCTCATCATCATTCTCCTGAGCCTTCCACCTTCTATAATGTCATTTTTGAACATTCCGCAACTAGGGTGATGATATAAAATAATTTTCTTGAAGCTTGCTGTTTATAAAGGCCTATCAGACTAATGAGAAGCTGTTGATATTTAATTTTGCTTATAAAGCATATGTGAACAGGTGCATTTGAAAGCATGAAGCAAAATATTAGAGGCAAAGTATCTGTTATTTATTACCAGAAGCTTTACCAGATTTAAGAGATACCCACTAGTGTGGGGATGGAATCTTTGTCACTCTCCCCAAAGAGCTGGTAACATTTAGCTAAGCTCTAGGAGTAACCTTCAAGATACTGCTTGCAAAAAAGAGTCACCAGGGATACCTTGAAGAGGTTCAGGCTGGAAACTTTTCCTTCTCTAACAAGAGAGAAAAGCACTGTTCATTATTTGGAGCGTACTATGAGCAAAAGACCAGTTAAACTAAACCAAGACATATTGTAGTTAAACATTTTAATTATGTCTCCTAGGTATGTCTCTCCAGACACTCAGTGCAAAGACAATGGTACCAGATTCAGGAACAGGAATAATCACTAACCGAGGCTAGACAGACACGTACTGTTTAAGATAAAGTTTCTTTCACAGGAAATGTTCAGTTAAGAGAGAAATGTATGAGCTCTGTAAGTCACACAGAAGAAACAACCCCTCAGCAGAGCATCAGACACAGGCAAGGAGGATTGATCAATCAGTTATGGCACAGGGCTTCAGTCCATTCGCTGCTTCATTTTAATGAGTGAGCCATTATTCACATTTTCAGATCTCATCTAAACTTTCCTGAAAAATTTGCACCTGCAAGTTTAGAAGCCAGATTCAGGTCTAAATTTGGCCCAAAGAGACTTTGCTGTCATGCAGGTTGGAGAGTTGATTTGGTTGCTGATGATGAACAAATGCTGCAAATAGAAGTCATTAACTCAGCTTGTAGAGCTACTGTAACATTCTATACTCAGAGAGCATCCTGGAACCCCCGCATTCTCCATTTTTACAGAATTGTGATCTTATATATACAGCATGCCTTGTAAGGTATCAGGGGAAAGGTTATGATCTGCTGAAAATCTTTTTGCTGTCCCATATATGTATATCATTAATGCATGTGAAATTATGAGAATTGTATTGTATGGCGCTCACTAAAACATGCTGTAAGTTAAAGAATCAGCCAGATATTAGTTCCCCAGAGGCAACAGCAAGGAAAGTAACCAATGCCCAGGTGGGGTGTGAAACCCATCACCAGCCATTGTCCAGCAAGCTACAATTCAATGACTCACCTGCATGAGGCCACAGGGTGGGCTGCTCAATCTTGCCTGAAAACTCAGGAATGCCCACCCCAACATGCCTAAACTTGTACTCCCCAAGCACATGAACTGAGGTTATAAAACAGACACAGTGGCTACATGGGGAGCCTTTTCTCCTGTCCCTACTATGCTTCAAGCAACTAAGACACTGAGGAGAAGACAAGACTCCAGCAGAGGACACTGGCCCAGGTTTAAGGGACAAACCTGTATATTAAGGACTGCAATATCCAGTGGGATAAGAAAAAACTGCTTAATCTGGATGTTGCCCAGTCTAATAGGGTTGAGAGTTTAGAATGTGTGTTTACAATTTTATTTTGGTTACTAATTCTGACTTTTTGCCTAACACTTAATATCACTTAAAATTTATTTTTTGTAGTCAATACGTTAAACTGTTTATATTTACTAGTGAGTTTTTCATGAAGTGTTTGGTAATCTAATCAGGTTTGCAAAGGTTGGTGTATATCCACTTTCCATTGATGCAGTGCTGAACCAATTAGTAAATCTGCACTGCCCATCTTGAGCAGTGCAATATAGTATATTCCTGAGGTGCAGTGCTGGGAGGATTTGGCTCTGGTGCCTTTTTCTATGTGATTCATGAGTAGCTCTGGGAGCATTCATGCAATATATGTGGGTGTGGGGCTTCACATTCTGAGTGATCAAAGCACCTGGAGAGGTTTGCTGCTGGTCACTAGCAAGGCATTGTGAGAGACAGCCTCGCCTGGAGAGAGTTCAGCAGTCTGCACCCCAGGGAATCCTATCACAGCTACTATACAAATAAGAGACATCATTTGCCCTCACATAGTAGCTTTCACCCAAGGAACTCAAAGCCCTTCATAGATATTAATTAAGCCTTGCAATACCACCGTCAGTATTGTTACTCCCAGTTTTCAGAAGGGTATATGGAGGCACAGAGGTTAGGGCTGAGCTTTTCAAAGCCATCTCTTGGATTTGGATGCCAAATTTCCATTAAAATTAATAGGAATTACATGTCAAAGTCCACTAAGCAATTTTGAAAATCTCAGCCTGAATGTCTTTCCAAAGTTCATGAAAAAAGCAAATAGCAGAATTGGGAATTAAATCTAGGATAAGCCACTGACATTTATTCATCTTCTCTGGCCTTCAGGCTATACTGCCTTTAAATTTATAAAATATAGTGCTGAGGAAAGGCCATTAACATCTTCTATACTCTTCAAGTATGCAGGTAAGTAACATTCTTAATGAAGGTGAAAGTTTAGTTTATGACTAGAGTTTATATGCTGGAAAAATATGTTAAGAAAATGCCTTCCTTGGGGTAAAGCAAGCATCTCACTGCCCCTCCACCACCATTCTCCCAATATCAGAGAGGGCTGGCTAACCTTTACAAAGCTCTTGTAGGCCTTGTCTCATCAGCTTCATGTTCTCTCTCTGACTCCCTGGTCATTTTGCTTTATACCAAACTGCAGGTATGTCTGCACAGGGATAAAAAAAAAAAAAATACATGGTTAGCCTGGGTCAGCTGACTTAGGCTTCAGGGCTGAAAAACTGGTGTGCAGACTTTCAGGCTCAGGCCGGAGCCCAAGTTCTAGGACCCTGCGAGGGTGAAGGGTCCCACAGCTTGCGCTCCAGCTCAAACATCTACACAATGAATTTAGCCTGACAGTCAGAACTTGAATCAGCTGACCAGGGCCAGCCATGGCTGTGCCATGAGTCTTTTATCCGTGTGTACCCTGTGAGACAAGTACCATTACACCTGTGGTGTTAATGCATCTACTCATTGTATCATTTCTTGTGGTTTCCATCCACCCCACTATTCACAAAATTAATGGCCTTCCTCATTAACTCACAAGGATTTTACTTGCAGTACATCTACAAACATGTATTTGAAAACAGGCATAAACTGGCTCATGCACATTAAGGGTAGAATTCATACCATACACCCACACCTTCCACAGATGTGGAAGTCCAGAGAAGGGAGCAGACTATAGTTTATTTAGTTGGTGTTTGGTCCTGCTTTGAGCAGGGGGTTGCACTGGATGACCTCCTGAGTTCCCGTCCAACCCTGATATTCTATTATTCTAGAGAGGCAGTGATGCATTTGTTTTCAGTAGTGGACTATACTCACTCTCTTTCTGAAACAACTATGGGCCAGCCTCATGTCACTCCTGGCTCAGAAAATCTCTCTGCTTGCCAGGCTACTTCACAAGGTGAGGCTTGGACACCTGTGCCTCAGATACACACAGCTGTTGGTGTGCAGCTTGCTAGGGCTGATCCTTCTGTAAAACATGCTACATGCTGATTTGCTTGACTTGCATGCCCTAGAGTGATTGCTAGACCATAGCCATAGCAGAGAGACAGAAACCAACCATGTAACCTGCCCTTGTTTTTGTTTCCAAGCAATCAGTTTGTTCCATTCTCAACCAGCTACACTGATAATACATACAGCATAGACTATTCAGGCAGGATGGATGTAGCAATATGCCCCTACCTTAGTCAGAGCCAGCCTTGGGAACCCAGAAGTCCCCCTTCCTAGCCTTGATTTGGGGGATGCTCTATTGACATGAAGGCTAATCTCACCTTTCATTTTAAAAGTCACAAAGCAGGCCTCTCTCTGCACTTTGCCCTCACACACTCCTACACAGGTTCCCCCCCGCCCCCCATGTGGTTTTTTTTACAATGTGCTGAATGAGTCCTTATTCCCCCCATTACATAAAGCTTTTACCTTCTCCTTGGAGTCTAAACACAGGATGAAATCTCTCATCTCCCTGAAAGCCTAGGCTTCTTTAGTCCTTTCTTCTAGGCTCCTCCTGCCTTCCTGGCTCCCTTTTAATTGTCCTCAGCTGAGGAGCTGAGTCACCTTAATTGCTAATTAATCAATTATCTCATGAATCTGTCCCATGTGGAAACACAGCCTTCAGCTACTCTCACTCTGCCACAAGGAGTAAGTTGCTGGTCCTTTTTGTTGTGGAGATCTCTTTGACAACATACATTCTTAGCCTTAGCAATTGGTTTATCACTGGCATTTTTCCTAAAAAGCCTAAGTTATTCATGTTCTTCCCAAGAACTATCTGTACTGGGGCCCTCAAATTTATGGCTGTGAATCCCTTGATTTTTCAGGAGACCTGAGACCTGTTTGCTGTATGAGGAGCTGTATGGACAGCCACTGTACGCTTCAAACACCAGACCCCAGCTGATTGCCTGGCAGTGAACCAGTCTCTCTGCTGAGCAACCACTTTTTAGTGTCTAGGCACAAGGAGAGACAGCTCAATCGCCTGAAAGGCAGAATAATCTGAGGGGACTAATGACAGGGCTGAGAGCAAGAAACTCCTGTGTTCTAAAGCCAGCTCTGATGCTGACACCCTCTGAGATCTTGGTCTAGTCCCCAATCCTTTCTGCCTTAGTTTCTCTGGACAAGATTCACCAAGGAAGCCAGTACAGACTCTGGCAGAGTGCCTCAGTGGCAGAACTTCTACCTACAGTGAGGGTTGTGATGCTGTACTGTGTCCAGAACCTTTTCCTTGGCCGATCCGCATAGACTTTGATGAAGTAGTGCTAAAGAGGGAGACCAGCCAGGCACCACGGTACATACACTGCTAGCACAGTCCCTGAGAAGCCTGTAAAACCAGGACAGCAATGCTTACAGGTATTATTAGTTAGGGACAGATTATCAGCTTCTCTCCCTTTGTGCACCTCACACAAACATCAGTCACAATTACAGCCCATGAACTCACACCCAAGCACAAGGACTGCTCCTCATTAGCAACCTCCAAACTGGGTCAGAAGTAAGGCTGCAAACCTGTCACAGAGCTCATGGAAGTCACCACTTAGTCATAAGCCACTCCAAAAAGAGAAAGGAGGAGTGAACCAGCCATGGGTAAGGCTATGTTGTAGTCACGGGTATTTTTAGTTCAAGTCATGGACAGTTCATGGGCAATAAACAAAAATTCACGGCCCTGTGACCTGTCCCTGACTTGTACTATATACCCCTGACAAAAACTTGGGTGTTCTGGGTGGTTTTGGGGGCACTTCTGATTCTCGGGGGCCCACCAGGACTGGTGCTGGGGGACTCCAGGGTGCCCACTGGTGCTAGTGGAAGGCTTTGGGGTGCCCGCTGAAGCTCGGGGGTGGGGAGAGGCCCAGGACCACTGCTGCTGTCAGGGGCTGCCAGGGACCACCTCCGCTGGCAGGGGATGGCCCAGGACCGCCGCGGCTACTGGTGGCTGGGCCGGCCCAGGACTGCCGCATCTGGCACCACCAGCCCCAGAACTGCCATTGCCAGCCCCAGGACCATCAATGTTGGGGCGAGGAGTGGCCCGGGACTACTGCCAGTGCTGCGGGGGCGGGCAGGGGCAGCCCGGGACCGCCACTGTTGCTGGGATGGAAGGTAGTGCAGCTGGCCCCAGGGCTGCCCGAGCAGCCCTAGGTTCAGGCACACCTGCAGGCTGAAGAACTCATGGAGGTCCCAGAAAGTCACAGAATCTGTGACTTCCATGACAGACTCAGAGCCTTAGCCATGAGGCAGGGGAGTTTGGGCTACATTGCACAGGCTGCTCCTATATAAAAAGTGGTAAGTATTATCAAGTAGAAAATGAGAGAGAGAGGCTGCATTGACACAAGGGAGCTCGGGTGACAGCAAAAGACTAGAGACCAAACTCTGAGGACCAAAAGAGAGACAATTACTGGGAGGGGAATGAAGCACTGGATGAATATGAAGGAAAGCAGATGAGAGGAAAAGAGAGGTTGCATTCAAAGAAACAAGGGGAATGATATTAAAGAAAAGCAAAAAAAAGAATAGAGAGAGAAAACATTAAGGAGACAAACAGAATGGGTCAGCCTTAGACAGAGAGAAAAGAAAGGCTTTAAGAAATAGGGAGGAAATAAGGAAGAAGAGCAACAATTTTAGATCATTGAATTTTATTTATGCTCCATTATTTCATTGTACTTTTCTGGCAGACATCCTAGATCTCTGCTTCTGAGGGGGAAAAAAAAGTATAAAACTTTTTTGAACCCATATGTTATATTAATACTTCTGGTAACTTAGGATTCTATAGCTACTTAATTAGAGACAAAGAGACACTGAAACCCAGCTCAGACTCCCTCACCCTCCAACTGGGACATGGCCAAGTCTCCAAACCTCCAATTAATTCCAAGAATGATTCCTTAAAAATGCCTTTCCAGCACTAGCAGCTCTCTCCCTAGATGTTTCCATGGCCAACATCAGTCTTATCATCCC
Source organism: Gopherus evgoodei (assembly GCF_007399415.2). Classification (NCBI taxonomy): domain Eukaryota; kingdom Metazoa; phylum Chordata; order Testudines; family Testudinidae; genus Gopherus; species Gopherus evgoodei. The sequence goes on along the minus strand of NC_044326.1, from coordinate 117,663,926 downwards.
TATTTTAAATTTTAAATGGAGGAACCAGCCCTGGGAGCCTGATTCGTGCTCAGTGCCAGTACAAAGTGGGTGTGTGGACCACACCCTGGGCAATGCACCTAGCACAAAAGATCTTCCCCACCAGGCACAAAACCTCTGGGCCTCCTTCCCGCTGCTGGAGTGCTCTGGAGGAGGCAGGGGACATTCCAGGTTAGGAAGGGTTGGTCAGAACCCATGTAATGTTCTAGCTATTGCAAGGTCCATAGGGGAGCAGAAATAGCCAGGCTTGAGTTAGGGAAATCCTTCACCCTGAACCCAAATGTCTACTAAACAGCCCTGTAGCCTGAGCCCTGCAAGCCTGAGTCAACTGACCTGGGGCAGCCACAGGTATTTAATTGCAGTGTAGACATACCCACAGTCCCTGTGCTGGATTCTGCACCAGTATGAGGATTAATATAGCACAGAGTTTAAGTGACTTACCCAAGGCCTCACACGGGCTGTGGCAGAGCCATGGACTTAAATCCATATCTCATAAGCCCCAATCCAGTGCCTAAACCATGAGACTGTGCACATTAGGGAGCTCGTGGGGGTGACCCAAAGATTCTTTCCATTTCTTGTATAAAATGAGTCAGTGACCTTCTGAAAGTTCCAGAGAATCTTCTCAGTAGCTTCCCCAAAATCGTCAGAGAAGGCTGGAGCATGGTGATGGCAAGGGATGTGAGTCAGTTAGGTTGGGAGTGGGATGGGGCAATGGATGAACTGATTCACGGCCTCCATGCAAAGATTGCCATAAAGACCAGAGTAGTGAAGAAGTGAGTATGCAATGATATTATAAGCACCAGGACCATCAGATCAGCTGCTTAACAGCAATGCATGGAAAATATGTATGTCTATAGAACATGCAACCAACATGTTCGGTCACATCAGATAACATGCATCATCAGAGAGGACTTTACTATACCAGATACAGCACAATAAAATGTAAATTGTAATATATTTTCAATATATTTCAGCGCTATCAGAGTCACAGAGCCAGAATCCATTTAAGTTAAGGTAATAAATAATGGGATGTGCTTTTTACTCCCACTGTGATTCTTTATCAGTAAAAGTACCCTAATGCAGCTGGATGCAGAAGACCAGTTCCTCAGCTGGCATGAACGGGTGCAGCATCATTGCAGCCTATAACTTTTAAGCATTTTCTTTTGGAGGAGTAGGGTGAATTGGAATTTGTGCACGTGGCACCTGATCCAGAACATTCTGGTTGGGTTAGCCTAGATTTCCTTTTTTCCCCCTCTATGACTACAGATTGTCCTGATGTGCAGATAACTCAGCACTACAGCTGCAGCTAGCTCCCAACACCGTGATCAGTCTCAGTCACTGCAATGTAACTTCTTTTCTAAATAATGACTGAATGGGATTAAACAGTGTCTGCTTTATTTGTGACGCACCAAACAGGGCTGTCATCCATCCACTATTTTCCTATTCAAACTGATTAACTGGTTCTTTAACTCCATCTTCTTTATCTTTTCAAAAGCTTCCAATGTGATTGGGCTTATGAACAGTGCAACACAGCAAGGTGATTAAACATTTATTACTGTGCCCCAAACCTGAATCAATTCTTCCCCAGAGCTGCCCACCCCCACACACATACTCATTTTTTGTTAGCATTCTTGCTTGATTTCCTAGCTTTAAGTCCATTGTATCCCTTTGCATTCCAGCAATCACATTACTGTATACGGCTATCAAGCAAGTGAGACACACACCGGCATAATGGTCTCAAAGCATTGTTAGCCAAAAATATATACATCATTCATTCCTTTCTCATAAACTGCTTACTCATAGGCTCACTGAGACTAATTACATCTCTGTTTCTTTCAAACCAAGTTTGGAGTGGGTTGGATTTCCCCCATCCCTTCCTCCTCAAAAAAATGGTTCACAGCCCCAATTAGGAACAAAAATTAACCATCATCATGGGATGGATAATTCTTTTCACAGAATCTAAGTCAATTTGCATTGCAAATACTGAGGCCCCTAAAGAAAATGAAGGGGGGAAAATAAACAGTGCATTTCTCCATGAGCAGCAGCAATTCATTATCAACCAATTAGCTTGGTAATAAGCTCCCATTTCTCAGTTTAGGATATTTCCTCAAATATTGGTAATATAATTATGATAAAGGTTGAAGGCACAGTACAGTACTCAACCACTAACAGCCTACAAACAATTTGTCTTCTACTAACAGACAGGAGAGGCTCTAATTACACTGAACATTTCACGAAAAGGTTGAATGTTTGCCAGACAACATTCCATTGATTGCCTTTAAAGCATAGTACTGGGTTGCTAAAGGGAAAATATGGATTCTTGGCTCCAGGTAATTAACTTTCACGCTGTTCCCGTCTTAAACCCTAATGAAGCCCCCTTGAAGTCTTCATTACCAAAGGGTATTTGTTAATGAAAAAGCAGATAGTCAGCCAAAAGTCCACCCCATAACTTTCTCCTTTTTCATTTCTTAAGGCTCAATAACATCTTTGAAATGAGTAATGATGGGCTGAAAAGTGCAAAGGGTGAGAACTGCTTAATGAGACAAGGCCAGACAGCAGGAAAGGAAAACCCTGATAGAAGAGAGAATAAGGGAAAGCAGGGGGAGGGACCATGATTGAGAAGTAAGTGGGAGGAGGCTAAGTAAGGGGAAGAGAAACCAATATCAAAATTTTTGCCATGTGACATCACCCTTGAAATCCAATAGAGCAAACTGTAAACTAAGAAGGTAAGAAATATCCCTTCAAAAAAGAAAAATACAGACAGACCCATGTTGCTGACTTAGTAGCTGAACCTCCTGGAGACTAGAAAGGGAGACTGATTTTTGATATTTCTCTGACATGACAACTGGATGAAATGCACTCTTCACAAATTAGGGAGCAAGATCTAATCTGCTTGATACTGATGGAAGGGCTCCAAGGCACCATCTGCTCATATCTGTAAACTGCTTGCTACTGTTGGCAGGGTCCTTCACAACAAAGAGTCCATCCTAGGACAGATGGAAAGCCTTGCGCTAGTAGATGTATATCAACCATCTAAGGAAATGTGATCTGTCCTGTTGGCTCTATTAATGAGGAAACCTTGGGACTGTGGTGTCTAGACTGAGACATATCAACATATTCTTGTCCCATCAAACACAGCACTAGACTGTTTTTTACAAGGCTTCAGTAAAATTGAAACCACAATGAGAGTGTGTTTCAAGATGATCTCCTAGTTCCTGGGCCAGACAAATATAGAACAATCTGACCAATCTGCATCACAAAGGCCTATAATATTACAGCTGGAGAGCATGGCTGCCTACTGGTGCTTCTTTGCAGAACCAAACTCAAGATTTGCCTCCTCATTGCCCAATTCAGGCTCAGGGCCAATGGTAGCAAGCAACAATGATTTTAGTGCTCTCATTTTGGCCAAAAAAGGCTGCTATATCAGGCCTTACAGGTTATTAATTCACATTCTTCATCGCATCCCAGATGTGCATAGGGAATTAGAGATCTTCATCCCCTCATAGTGCTTCCATTGGAGAATCTGGCATTTGCAGGATTTTAGTTTCTGAAGATTTTTTTTTGCACCATTCATTAATTAGGAAGAGTCCCAGGTACAACTAAGTTCACAATAGTGGCCTGGTATGAGGAATCTTGCTGAGCTCTGTGGTGAAAGCCATGTGGGTCCTGCCTAGGCAGGGATCCTCTTAATAACATATTTTAAATTTCTGAAACTCCATAGGACTCCTGATGTCTTTTATCCTGTGAACTCAGCAGGTAAATTCTTGATAGCACATGCAGTTTGTAAACAAGCAGCATCCAAGTGATTTATGAGAGAATTCAGTATACATATAGTCCTGAAACCTGGCTATTAAGTGCTATAGGATGCCAAAGAGCCCTTTGAGATACTAAATATTTGAAGGAAGAACAATGGCTCCAAGTTTTGAATTAATATATTGCCCAAACTAGTAAGTGGCTGCTTCTAAGACACCTTTGGGTAACACCAGTGTTACATTTGCACTAGAAGAGGTTGCATTTTTAAAATGCTAAAGATTGTCTCTAGTTCAGTGGTTTATCCAGCTTTGGAGAGGGTGTCTGAACTCTCCATGAGTAAGTGTCTTAGGTTTCCTGAGCTTTTATGTCCTATTAAGATATAGCAAAGAATGCAATTATTGATTTCCTTTGTTAAGCTTCTGCTTATGTCTATGATTTCTTTCTATAGCTTGCTAGAGTAGTTAAATCCTTCTAAAGCTGGGATTTATATTTCTAATTTCAGGACTCCTAGGCTGCAGCTGTCTCCAAAACAGTAGCCCTCTTGTGTTTTTCCTTACAAGAATTTTTTAGAGTAAAAGACTGATCTAAGCCCTTTACCTGTAAAAATGCTCTATTAGAAATACAGAGAGAGTTAAACAGATCAGCTTCAAATTAGAATTAGAGCAGGATCATTCATCTAAGGATGTATTACAGATTACACTGATACAGATTCCAGCATGCCACACAAAAACCAAACACACACACACATGCATTATATAAAGTCCCACTGCTAGTAAGAGATAAGATAAAAACTGAACTTGACTGGATGGTAAAATTAGATGTGACCAAATGAATTCAGACATCAACTGACTGAGTTAATGGTATGGTCATCATAACTAAAACCAAAGTAGTTAAGGAGTTTTATACATCCAAGAGATTTTAATAAGACCATCAGATGAGAGCACTACCCCATGAGAACACAAGCGGAGGTCACATTTTGACTTTAAATTCAAGATCTTTGAGGATATGGATGAGATAGAAGTAATTATTGATGACCTGCTGATTCTTAGGGAAGAAAACATTCAACTACAATGAGAGATTTCGAAATATTTTGCAGCGTCCCAAAGGCAAGAGACATAAACTGAACAGGAACAAATACTGGATCAGGCTGAATGAGATTAACTATGCATGACACATATTCGGTGACAATGGTATTCAGCTGTACCCAAGAAAGGTGGAGAAGTTCCTATTTCTACACAGTGACAGAAATATAATGAACTTAAATGGAGAAAACAACTGGACATAAGAGGAAAATATAATTAAGTCTACTTAACATTATTAAGCCACCACACACCCTTTTAAAAGCAGTTACAGTCGTTTCTGTTTTCAACAACACAGGACTTGGATGGCCTCTTACATTTATCTGGGTTAGGAAACTAGGTTAGGGAGCTGTATTTTGTTTAATTATTGAGAAGCCATTGAACTTATTGACAAAATATTTGATACAGGGGATGACACAAACTTTAAGGTTCAGTGTTTCAGGATTTGCCAAAGCAACAAAACATTTGAACAGGGTAGCAGCAATGCAGACAGAACAAGGACATTTTTCTAAGCACTCCTTTTTTTTTTAATGTTCAGAAGAAAACTGTTTTGATCCCTCAGTCCCAGCAGCACTGCTACTATCCTTAGTGCTATCACCATCTGTACCTTTCAGCCACAACCTCCATCACTATCACCCACCTGCAACCAGCAACCACAACCCCTACAACTACCACCCTCTATTCCCAGCACCACTCACCAAGACCACCAGTAGCAGATGGGGGAAGAGGGTGGTTATCTGCCATGGATATGAGATACATGCACTGTGGCTTGTGCTTGTATCACAGCATCTTGATCTGGTCCCAGACAGTCAACCTCAATACTGCCCATAGTTGGTTTCTCAGTAGTGTAATGCCCCAGAAATTAGAGTATAATAGTGACAAATGGACCTTTAATATGTGCCTCTCACAGAACACTTGCTGACATCTACAGAAAGTGTTATGGCAATCTGGCTGGACAGTTCCATGGCTGGTGGGGAAGAGTAGATAGAGCAGAGCTACCTGCCTGGTCCCAAGAGAGGAGTGATGCTGTAGATTAAGGAGATGGAAGGTAAACAAACAACCCATCCCCCTCTGCCAGATGGAATCAGAACTGCTTATGTATTTGGGATTAGTTCTCTTTCTACTAGTTCTACTGTGAGGAGGAAACAAACCTTAGTGACACTGACAGCTAGATAGTTCTCTCTAGATCAAAGTGGTAGAAACCTGTGCTTCTGCAAGAAGAAATGCCTGAGTCTTGTTACACATTCTGCATGTTTGGGTTTTAACTGCAGGCTGTCACAGCCACAGGAGGACCAAGTGTGAAAATTAATGAGTCTTGCATCCCTGGAGAGGGTACATCAATAAGATTATATAAAGGAGACATGTTTCCTCACACACCTGCTCCCTAGTGGTTGCATTTATGCCACAAACAGATTTTTACAGCAGGGACCAAGACTTTTCAAATCTTCAGGCTCAGCAATGGGAAACTGTTCTGTTTAATAGAGAGTTTGTGCAGTTCCTCAGGAATGTACACTCAGAAGCTATTCAGGTCTTAATGCCAGGGCGTGACATTAAGCACCACCATATCACACCCTACGCACTGCTGTAATAATCTTTGTACAAAATATGCCCTTTGAGGTATCATTTGAACACTAGTAACTCACTGATCATCAATATTCTTGCATGATGTATGTATGCAGTATGTATTAAGAGTTATGAATAGGCTGGACTCACAACTAAAGTGTGTGTAAACCAGGTATGGCAGATGTTCTGCTCACCACTGGAGTGCCTCCTTGTGGCCATGGCTGGGGATTAGCTCTGCCAATATGATGCTCCTTCCTGCAGGTGCTCACTCCGTCTCTCTTTCTCTCTCAGGGCTCAACTGCTCCCTCTTCATGGCTCGGCCTTCTGGCCAGGTCACTTTAGTTTTGCCTTTCCGAGGGTGTGTGTACCAAAGTCTCTTTGTACCAATTGTTCCAGGCAGTTTTCTAATTCACTGCTCCTCAATGGTGCCACTTCCCCAGTGGCTGGTAGGGGAACATAGGCCCACCTCCTCTCTGGGCTACAGCCCAGGGACCCTGCAACCAGCAGCTGAGGTATGCACAGTGCCACACCTTGCTACTGTTTCCCTGCACTACTTCCTACATTGCTTCCATGAGGCTCATTCTTCACCCTCCTCCAGGTATGCCCATCTCTCCCTAGCTCAGAGAGCGCTTCTCCCTGAAGGAAGTCTCATATTAGAATTACTACTGCATGTTCCCACCCTACCAGCATCTCTCTGTTTTCCCATATAGTGTTAAATAATTCCAAGACAGCACTCAAACTGCTTTCAGAAATATATTTAAATATTATGTTAGATATACTATCTTTACCTGGGAATATATTCTGCAGATATCAATGGATTTCTCAAGTTCTGAGACACTATACTAAATGGTTTTGCATCTTCATGTTTATTCCAACTACATAATAGATCATGATTCTCTTCGATGAATTGTTTTTGAATCTGGTGGAAAACTTCACTTTGGTTTTCATCATAACTCACCCCTCAGAAAGTTTCTGCTAAAACTTCTGCTTTCTCATTACCAGAACTATGTTGTCAGTCCCAATAACACCTGGGATGTGGCTCTTAGTCTGAATTCCATTCATTCTTCTAATTTTCCTGCATATTTCTGATGTCTTGGTAGCTTTGTTTATCTGTCCACAGTACTTCCTCTGGCTCTCTTTCTTTGATTTTCTTATCATTCTTTGTGCTATTGCCTTACTTCTTTTATACTTCATTAGATCTTCACCATTCATTCTTTTTTTTTTTTTTTTTGCTTTTTATAGACTTTCTTCCTTTAACTGCATTTTGCACTCCTCATTCCAGCCATGGAAGTAAGTTTTTAGTATTGGGGTACTTTAATATCCTAGGTATGGCTGCTGCTATTAATCCATTTGTGACATTATCATTAAAATTCTCTGTATCATCACTCACATAATGAAAAATTCAGTACATTTTCTTGTAAATAGCTCCCAGTTAGCTTTCTTAAAATTCCAGGTGGGTAATTTTCCATTACTGTCAACCGTACTTTGTCCTTGAAAAGTAATAAGTATAGGGAAATGATCACTCCCCATTCCTTCTTCCTTGTATATTTCCCAGTTGCATTTACTTGCTGTATCTGCTTTTGTAATTCCCAGATCTAAGCAGGAAAAAGTACTATCTGCTGCATTAAATCTAGCTGGGTTACTATCATTTAAATCCACTAGATTGTTCTCATCAATGAACTTTTCTAAGCATGCACATTTTTAGTAGCTGTCTTACTTCCCTACAATTTATTATGACTATTTAAGTCACTGTATATAATATATGGTCTTTTAGCATTCTTCACTATTTCTTGTAGCTCCGAAGCGTCTAATTTCCCACATGGGTTATAGATATTATAAATCCTTAAAGAAACATTCCTCTTCTACGCTGAGATCTCAATAGCATTATCGCCTAGGATTACTTCTTCATTCTCTACTGCTATGTACTTTTACATTTCCCTTATAAAGTACAAACACTGCCTCTTCCCCTTCCTAGTTTTGAGTCTTGCCTAAAGGCAATATATACTCTGTGATTTTAAACGCGAGCATTTCAACAAACCATTTTTTCCTAGATACATTTGACATCTGGTTTAGCTTTCATTTCCAGGATATTTTCTTTTAGTTCTTGACCAAGAGAAATCAGACTGTGCTCATTCCAACAGAAGATTAAGATCCCCATACTAGTCATATTTCACCATTAACTTCATTAAAAATGCATGAATATGGTCCATTGACAAGTTGCCAATATGTCAGTATTTTTCCACTGCCCTTGCTATAATTTTCATTTTTTCAGATTTTTTCCCCAGTTTGTGAGGTACAATTTATCACTTCCATCCTAAATGCAACAAACCTTTTTATTTTCATTACTAGTTTAGCATCACATATTTCTTCCCCACTGTTTATGATACTTTTCATAGAATGAGACTGTCTGCAGTTCCCATTTTCCTGTGCTGATTGTCTCTTCTTTCTCCACCTGATGCTTTGAGAGTCTCCTTACAGCTTCCGCATAAGATATGTTGTTAACAATTTGTGTATTTTGTATGTCTTTAGCTTGTCTTCCTCTTTACACCGGCTGGATTCTGGAATGCAGTTACCACATTTGACCTCTGTCCCTTCTGTACGATTTGTCTGTCCAGGTGAGCTACATCCTTCAGTCAGTCCTCATTACTCCCTGGTTCCTCTTCCAGGTGCACCCTAAGTGGATAATTGGCCCACCTAATCATCTTAACCCCTTAGGGACTGGTGTAGGTTGAACACCCCATCATACACAGGGTTATTAAACAGGTCTATCTTAGACAAAACAATATGTATTGGATTCTCGGACCAGCCCAATATTCAGGTAAACACAATGAAGGTCCATATTTATATAGAAGCAGAACATATAGAATATGTTATATAGAAGCTAACAGGGAGTTTTGCAAGGGAGTTCTCCAGGTGAAGGAGGAGCACATACAGCATCTGTGGGGTAAGTGACTGTCTGCAGTGTTTGGGTTTATGTGTGTGTTTGGGGGTTACTTGCTGTGTGCTGAGCTTGTGTTTGTCAGTCTGTTTGGTTTGTTTGTTTGAAGGACCGTGTGCTGTAGCTGGCAGTTGGAGGTGGAGCTACTAGGAAGGTTTGAAAGCTAGAAGCCTCTGGTAATTGGCTGAACCTTAACCAGTGGGCGGGGCATTCACTCAGGCCAGGGCTTTATAAAGCTGCGCACAAGCGATCAGGAGCTGCTAACAGGGAGTTTTGCAAGGGAGTTTGGAAGGAGAGTAGGAAGGGGGGGGTCCCTTGTCGGTCTCATCTGTGACCCATTGGTCCGCTGAACCCATAACCTGAGCCACATCGAAAACCTTTCTGTTTACAGCAGAGAGGAGCGGACAGGGAGCTGTAGATGGGAATTTGAGAGAGTTTGACAGAGGGAGGCTTACAATGGTGAGGAGGACCCGCAACACCTGTGCCAGCACTGCTTCTGTCTCCTCCACCTGTGCCTGTAGCCAGACAGAGCACCAAAGCATGGATGCTTTTACCCAGATTCTGGTGTGGGCTTGCAAAGACTGTAATTTGCAATTTCCACTTACTGATATCCAGGCTAGGGGTGGCATCCAATGTGAAAGGTGCCTACTGGTGGAATCTCTCAGGCAGCAGGTGGGAGAGCTACAGGAGGAGGTGGCCAGGCTGAGGAACATCCATGTCCATGAGCAATTCCTGGACAGTATCCATGTGGAGACAGCTGACGGTGCTGTCCCAGTTGACAGGACTACTGACACTCCAGTGGAGGAGGAGATGCCTCAGGGTGTATCTGACACACCAGTGGAGGAGGAGGTTCAGGGTGGACACAGCCAGCTGGTTACTTCTAGCAGCAGGCAGTGCTCCACCGCTGCTGCGAACCCTCCTGTTGTGGTAAAAGATAACCATTATGCTCTTCTTGATACAGGAGAGAAGAAATCACCCCCAACAGTTAAGGGGGTGAAGCCTCGTACCCCTAAGGCTGGGAGGTCTGCTGCCACCACTGATAAGAAACGTAGGGTAGTGGTGGTTGTAGACTCTCTGCTGAGGGGGACGGAGACACCCATCTGTCGCCCTGACCGTTCATCCCGGGAGGTATGCTGCCTGCCAGGAGCCCGTATCCGAGATGTTACAGAGGCTTTGTCGAGGATTATCCGGCCTTCTGACTACTATCCCATGCTACTCATCCATGTGGGCACAAATGATACTGCGAGGTGTGACGCTGAGCAGATCAAGAGTGACTACAGGGCTCTGGGAGTACGGGTTAAGGAGTTTGGAGCGCAGGTGGTATTCTCTTCGATTCTTCCTGTTGAAGGTAGGGATCCGGGCAGAAACAGATGCATCGTGGAGGTGAATGCCTGGCTGCGAAGATGGTGTCGCCAGGAGGGCTTTGGCTTCCTCGACCACAGGATGCTATTTGAGGAAGGACTGCTAGGAACAGATGGCGTTCACCTTTCGAAGCGGGGAAAGGCCTTATTTGCACACAGACTGGCTAACCTAGTAAGGAGGGCTTTAAACTAGGTTCGACGGGGACAGGTGAGCAAAGCCCACAGGTAAGTGGGGAACAAGACCTGGGAGATGGGTTGGAAACAGGAGGGAGCACGGGCTATAATGGCAGAGAGGAAGGAGGGTCAGGGCAAAGCTGGGAGGCGAGATCAAACCAGTATCTTAGATGCCTTTATACAAATGCAAGAAGTATGGGTAATAAGCAGGAAGAACTGGAAGTGCTCTTAAATAAATACAACTATGACATTATTGGCATTACTGAAACTTGGTGGGATAATACATACGACTGGAATGTTGGTGTGGATGGGTATAGTTTGCTCAGGAAGGATAGACAGGGGAAAAAGGGAGGAGGTGTTGCCTTATATATTAAAAATGTACACACTTGGACTGAGGTGGAGATGGACATAGGAGACGGAAGGGTGGAGAGTCTCTGGGTTAGGCCAAAAGGGGTAAAAAACACAGGTGATGTCGTGCTGGGAGTCTACTACAGGCCACCTAATCAGGCGGAAGAGGTGGATGAGGCTTTTTTCAAACAACTAACAAAATCATCCAAAGCCCAAGATTTGGTGGTGATGGGGGACTTCAACTATCCAGATATATGTTGGGAAAATAACACTGCGGGGCACAGACTATCCAATAAGTTCCTGGACTGCATTGCAGACAACTTTTTATTTCAGAAAGTTGAAAAAGCTACTAGGGGGGAAGCTGTTCTAGACTTGATCTTAACCAATAGGGAGGAACTTGTTGAGAATTTGAAAGTAGAAGGAAGCTTGGGTGAAAGTGATCATGAAATCATAGAATTTGCAATTCTAAGGAAAGGTAGAAGGGAGTACAGCAGAATAGAGACAATGGATTTCAGGAAGGCGGATTTTGGTAAGCTCAGAGAGCTGATAGGCAAGGTCCCATGGGAATTAAGACTGAGGGGAAAAACAACTGAGGAAAGTTGGCAGTTTTTCAAAGGGACGCTATTAAGGGCCCAAAAGCAAGTTATTCCGATGGTTAGGAAAGATAGAAAATGTGGCAAAAGACCACCTTGGCTTACCCTTGAGATCTTGCGTGACCTACAAAATAAAAAGGCGTCATATAAAAAATGGAAACTAGGTCAGATCACGAAGGATGAATATAGGCAAATAACACAGGAATGCAGAGGCAAGATTAGAAAAGCAAAGGCACAGAATGAACTCAAACTAGCTATGGGAATAAAGGGAAACAAGAAGACTTTTTATCAATACATTAGAAGCAAGAGGAAGACTAAGGACAGGGTAGGCCCACTGCTCAATGAGGAGGGGGTAACAGTAACGGGAGACTTGGAAATGGCAGAGATGCTTAATGACTTCTTTGTTTCGGTCTTCACTGAGAAGTCTGAAGGAATGTCTAGTATAGTGAATGCTTACGGGAAGAGGGTAGGTTTAGAAAAGAAAATAAGGAAAGAGCAAGTTAGATGCCTGCAAGTCACCAGGGCCTGATGAAATGCATCCTAGAATACTCAAGGAGTTAATGGAAGAGGTATCTGAGCCTCTAGCTATTATCTTTGGGAAATCATGGGAGACGGGGGAGATTCCAGAAGACTGGAAGGGGGCAAATATAGTGCCCATCTATAAAAAGGGAAATAAAAACAGCCCAGGAAACTACAGACCAGTTAGTTTAACTTCTGTGCCAGGGAAGATAATGGAGCAGGTAATCAAAGAAATCATCTGCAAACACTTGGAAGGTGGTAAGGTGATAGGGAATAGCCAGCATGGATTTGTAAAGAACAAATCGTGTCAAACTAATCTGATAGCGTTCTTTGATAGGATAACGAGCCTTGTGGATAAGGGAGAAGCGGTGGATGTGATATACCTAGACTTTAGTAAGGCATTTGATACAGTCTCGCATGATATTCTTATAGATAAGCTAGGAAAGTACAATTTAGATGGGGCTACTATAAGGTGGGTGCATAACTGGCTGGATAACCGTACTCAGAGAGTAGTTGTTAATGGCTCCCAATCCTGCTGGAAAGGTATAAAAAGTGGGGTTCCGCGGGGGTCTGTTTTGGGACCGGTTCTGTTCAATATCTTCATCAACGATTTAGATGTTGGCATAGAAAGTACGCTTATTAAGTTTGCGGACGATACCAAACTGGGAGGGATTGCAACTGCTTTGGAGGACAGGGTCAAAATTCAAAATGATCTGGACAAGTTGGAGAAATAGTCTGAGGTAAACAGGATGAAGTTCAATAAAGATAAATGCAAAGTGCTCCACTTAGGAAGGAACAATCAGTTTCACACATACAGAATGGGAAGAGACTGTCTAGGAAGGAGTATGGCAGAAAGAGATCTAGGGGTCATAGTGGACCACAAGCTTAATATGAGTCAACAGTGTGATACTGTTGCAAAAAAAGCAAACATGATTCTGGGATGCATTAACAGGTGTGTTGTAAACAAGACACGAGAAGTTATTCTTCCGCTTTACTCTGCGCTGGTTAGGCCTCAACTGGAGTATTGTGTCCAGTTCTGGGCACCACATTTCAAGAAAGATGTGGAGAAACTGGAGAGGGTCCAGAGAAGAGCAACAAGAATGATTAAAGGTCTTGAGAACATGACCTATGAAGGAAGGCTGAAGGAATTGGGTTTGTTTAGTTTGGAAAAGAGAAGACTGAGAGGGGACATGATAGCAGTTTTCAGGTATCTAAAAGGGTGTCACCAGGAGGAGGGAGAAAACTTGTTCACCTTAGCCTCCAATGATAGAACAAGAAGCAATGGGCTTAAACTGCAGCAAGGGAGATTTAGGTTGGACATTAGGAAAAAGTTCCTAACTGTCAGGGTAGTTAAACACTGGAATAGATTGCCTAGGGAAGTTGTGGAATCTCCATCGCTGGAGATATTTAAGAGTAGGTTAGATAAATGTCTATTAGGAATGGTCTAGACAGTATTTGGTCCTGCCATGAGGGCAGGGGACTGGACTCGATGACCTCTCGAGGTCCCTTCCAGTCCTAGAGTCTATGAGTCTATGAGAAACAGGATCTTCAAGACAGCAGGGGGAGAAGATGGCAAGAAACAGAAGAATTTGTATTTCAGCAAATACAAGTAGGGAATAAAGAGCATGATGCTTCCTTCACCACCATACATCATGTTGTGTTCCTCACAGCTTGAATAAACTTTACTATGAGGGGTAACCCCTAGAAGAACCCTTTTCAAAGGTTTACTGGTCTATAAAGACAGAGGATCTGAACCTGAAGTAATATGCAATTGAATCAACTGATTGTATACAATATTACTGTATCAGAAGAGTGTATAGAATGTGGTCTTTTCTGAAGGTAATGACACACCGGTGATTGATGTCACAGTGGAATGTCAGTAACATCACAGGAGGAAATATGGACACTTAATGACATTATGTTTTAGAGTCTGTGGCCAAAAAGGGAGAAACAGGTTCCCTCCCAGACAGGAGAGAAAGCAGCTATTTACCTTCTCCTATATAAATTAAGTAATGTGGTAGAAGCTCCATTTGTATATGGGGGAAGAACAGACTTTTGACACAAAGTTACTGAACTTTGGAAGATATAAGCAAAGAGAGAAGCCATCTTTGGCATCCATCACTAGACTGACAAAAGGGAACAGTGCTCTTGCAAACTGAGGAAAAATGCGTTTTTCAAACAAGAGGGGGTTGAAGTCTCTGGAAACTGAATATTGGTGATAAACCATCTTGATCCAAGCCTGAATCTTTCTAGATTAAGTTTTAGACTTAGATGTATGTTTTCACTTTTATTTGCTTGTAATTCTTTAACTTTATTCCTTTTATTAGGAATCCCTTAACCTGTGTCCTATTGTGAATAAAGTTGTTTTATTTTTATTAGAAACCAACTCTGTGGGGTGTTTAAAGGGAAGGGTGTATTTACCCCAGTTAATGAGTTTTGTCTGTAGAAGAACAAATAAACCCTATTATTTCTCTGAACTTTCCAGGTCATTACAGACTGTACCATTTTGGGAATATTCGGGACTGGTAGTGTGTTGGGGTCACCTTGCTGGTTGTAACCCAGACTGGTGGAAGCTGCTGTGGGGCTGTAGACAGGCCATGGGGATCAGAACTCCGAACCAGGGCTGTCTAGCACAGAGAAAATACAGCGTGTGACGTATATGCTTGTAGACTGGCTGTGAGTGTTTTAAGCTGGCAACTGAAGCAGAAAAACACTTAAAGTTGCAGGGCAAGTGGTGACACAACCCCTCACTGTTCCAGACTGCACCCCAAGCCATCACACAGGACTAACAGAAATAGAAACACTGGCCGATTTTCTATTCTGGTGTAATCAGTTTCTTACACCATGCTCATTATCACCACAGTAGCACCTCCCAGTAGTGTATTAAGCCAATGTGACTAACATCTGTTGTTTGTTTTTTCAGATTCTCCCCAGGGGGAAAAATGGGTACAAGGCAGAGTTCTGTTTTGGAATTTTTATATATACACATATACATACATACACACGTTTCTATACACATCTTGTTGTATGTTTATGTTACAGAAGGCAAAATGTGAGAAATGCCCTCTTGCATTTACAGCAGACGGGGGCAAGGTTTGAGATGGTGTTTAGGTCCTGTAGGAGTTCATTACACAGTCTTAGGCTAGTCCTCACAAAAGCTGTATGGTTTGTATTGTGTTGGAGTGTTTAACAAAACAGTGTAAAAACTATTTTCATGTCTCTCATAAACTTCTGGTTTTCCTTCTTGCAAAGTCAGGGGGATTGGTTTTTTGTCACGAGAAAACATGGATAGAGGGTGGCAGAGGAAAAAAGAAATGTTCAAAATAAAGATAAAACTTAGGTCAGCTTAGAAATTGAATTTCCATATACAAAAGTGTGTGGCAATAGCACCTCTATCTGACCCCTGCTCAAAGCAGTCTCCATTTAGGGACAGTGTGTGGCTTACACTTACGGTGGTGCATAAGGGAAGGGCACAACGGCCTTTCCTGCCTTTGCAGACCCCACAGATGGGCCCAGAAAAGTTGTAGTTCCTGCACTTCCTTGACCACACAAATAGACCTCTGCTAGTGCTCTTCAGTGCCCCTCCCCTTCCCCTTCCCCTTCCCTTTCTCCTTCCTCTTTTCCTCCCCTCCCCCTCTGGCAAGTGCTGGGAGGAGACAACGCTATGGTCTCACTCACCCATTGCAGTAGCCAAGATACACCAGGGGGAAAACACTACCCTCTTCTAAGGGATGTTGCATCCCTGCAGCAAACTCCTCCAGGAGCTCTTGTGGGCCAGTATGGGCTAGTGACTGTCTAATGTGCGGGCTATACTGATTTTCTTTCCCATTGGCACAACTTTGGGCTAAGACTCTCCGCAGGTATTTATTGCTGTTAATTTCTGTCTTCCAGAAACAGAGGATCCATTTCAGTGTCTGTCTTCACATGCCCTGAATTACCTGTCATCTCAATCCTCTACTTCCCCCAACCCTCTACTTACCTTGTGTCACAGGTTATGGCATTTACAGGTCATCTCATTTTATGCTGAATTGTAACCTAGATCCTTCAAAGCACAAACCATCTATCACACAACATTATCTTTTTCCATTATAAGTTATTATACCGGATTTGATCCTAACACCGGATTCATTACAAAACAAGGGCAAAATCCAGCTTTTTTCCTAAGGGTTTATTATCAACAGAAAAAAACCTGGTGAGATTTGAAAACAAAGGCAAGTGAAGCTGACCCATTTTTTAAACGTTAAAGTAAAGCACCAGCACCCTCTATCAGGCTTTTTTAAACACTGGCAATAGTACAGTGATTTATTCTGAATGGGAAATATGCCTTTGCTAGATACTTGTTATGTATTGCAATCTTCATAAGTCTGCTTTAATTAAAGTGCAATTTCTTTTTTAAAACTGACACACACCACTGCCATCCAGAGCTCTGCTTTGCATAGATATTTTTCAGCACTGTGCAGTAAGTTGTTATGCAGTACCACTCCGAGAAAGCCTCGCAATAAGAGAAGTGATAATGAAGACAGCAGTTGTTACTAAATTACTAAAACAAGACAGATTTATTGGCAAACACTAATATTCTGGGTAAGTTTTTTGCAAGTTCAACACTTCTGAAAACAGCCATTGTCTGGGCTCCTCATTTGGTGTGGGACGGTACCAGTTGACAAAGGACTTACGGCTTTGCTGACACCGCCAGCCGCTCCATCAAGTGATCCCCATCACAGGAATGTAATTAACAGTCATCTTGCTATTCCACGTCACTTCTCATCTCTTAGAAAGTGAATTCTAGTGCTTGGGATAGGGCCAGAATGACACCCTAAAGGCCAAAGTCCTCTGTTTTCCCACATAAGAGGAATCACAGTCAGCAGCAGAGCATGCTTCCCCGTATTGTCACACCAAGGTGCTACAACTACAACCTAGAGGAGAAAACGTTCTATTTCAGTCTCTGTGCTCATTCAGTCCTTGACCTCTCAGTTAAGACAGCGAACCAATGCCCAGTGGAGTCAAGTTCATTCCATGTAACACAATAAATAGCTGTCTGACAGTGACTGAAAGATGTTACTACCAATCTGGACAGGGTCTGAACCAGAGACCTAAAGGTAAAAGGCTACATATATATATATAGGGCCAGATCCTAAGCTGGTGTAAATTACTGTAACTCATTGGAGCTACACTGACTTATACCAGCTGAGACTCTGATCTACCAAGTCCCCTCAGATTATTGGATGTGTTTTATCATCCACAATGACCTTACACGTCTGAGAAATTTCCATAGAGAATCAGTCATTGATTTTTCTGATCATTATACCATATAAAGGAGCACAATAGCTGGCCATTGTTCCATCAGATTTATATGTTTTTGCCAAGTTGTCCATATGGGTACAGGTGTGCAACAGGCATTTTGAATTCTGGTGCATTTGCTTCCCTCTCTTTCCCTAGTGCGTGGTCTGAAATAGTCAGCTCCCTGGATGGAGAAAGCCAGAAAGGAGGCATTTTCCTCTACATCATTACTATTATTGCTAATTTTACAGTGCCCAAAAGTGTACTAGGCACTCTACAAACCAAACAGCCACTGCCTCGAAGATGTTACAGCCTAATGTTCAATGTGACGCCATTAGAGAGGGTAGGAAACAGTAATGAAGGGAAGGACAATGGAGATCGTGTAATTATTCATTTTATGTATAGTGGTGTCCGGCTGAATGTGATTCATAGATTTTTAAAGTCAGAAGTGACCATCAGATCATCATCTAGTCGGACTTCCTGTACATCAGTGGCCACAGAATTTTACCACTCACTCCTGTATTAAGCCTAATGAATTATGTTTGGCTAAGAACTTCCAAAAAGTCTTGAATTTTTCCTATGCCCCTTCAGCGGCCAGTCCACAAAGAGGATGAGAACCTACTATTGCTCCTATTAATGGAGTTTTTCTTTAGCTAAAGTGAAAGAAGATTATGCTTTGATTGTGGGCACTGTAGCAAAGATGAGGCTTAAGGAGGGATTTGAATTAAGAGATAGTCATGGCTTTGTGCATCAGAAATGGAAAGCTGCTCCAGGAGTAGGGGGTCAGGGTAGGAGAGAGAGAAGTGGATGAATGGGGTAAGAGAAACCTAGTAAGAGGGATGGTCAAGCATGTAGGCAAAGCAGAACCTTGTTCAGAGCCTTGAAGTGACAGCAACATATTTAAAACTGAGGAGGAGGAGAACATGGGGCCAGCAAGTGGTTTCAAAGTCATAGGTAATGGGTTCAGACTGGCAGGTGAGGAAGATCATTTTGGTGGCCATATTCTGGATGAACTGCTGAGACGGTTTGTGCGAGTGTCTTGTGGTTCAGGGAGGATGACATTGCAGTAGTCAAGATGGGAAACAACCATGGTGAGGAAGAAGGGGTTTGGAACTGGGACAGGTACAATCTTACCTAGCTTTTGATATCTCCGGAGGTCTGAGGGGGTTTTCATTGTGCCTAGTGCAATACGCACGGCAGACTCTGTGTCAGCCTTGCCATTGCCATTCAGATATTCTCTCTCTAGTCCATGATTTAAGTACCAACAGTTGTCTCAGTGCAGAAGGCATGTTTCAACACTGGCATTAGTTTAGCAGGAGATCACATTGCAGCAACAGCTGCACTGGCGAATCTTATGGGACTCTTGTGTGAAAGGAGATGGCAATGTGCCAGAAATGAGGAAAACAAAGAATAGAGGTGTGTGGGTTGGAGCATAAATGCCTCTAACCAGACACACTCCCACCCAAACCACTGCCAATGGGGAAGATGGAGGCTACCTTATCAGATGCCCTGGCCAGGATTGGGTGAATTAGAAACAAATGGGGCTCTCTCCCACAAGAAAGCAAGGAGCAAGACCAATCCCTACAATAAAAAAAGAGAAGATACCCTGCTGTCCAGCAGAGTCTGCCCAGGCATGGTCTTCTTCCCATTACTGTCTAGAAGTGCCGAGGGAGCAGGTGACTCTCCACATTCATTGTCCAAATCCAGCCCTTTTTCTCCAGTGGTGGCTCTGTGGTGTGCAAATGACTGGCGGGTTACCATCAGGTGGATGAGTTTGTTGTTTCTGACAAAAAACTCTTTAAGAAAGAGTTTGGGAACAAAAAGGCCCCAAAATAATATAAAGTGGAAGCTGGAAGCAGATGCCAATGGAGAGTTTCTTCTCTTTTTTAACACAGCAAGTATGTACCACACAGAGGAAAGCAAGGCTAACCTTCTTAGTTCTCTTCAGGGTTATAGAAGAGCTACTCATGCCAACCAGCAAAGGTCAGGTCAGCACTTTCATTAGGAAACCTGGAGGTGGGAGGGGGTGTTGGTTCTTTGGTTTTTAAATTGCACAATTTGGAAAATGTGGCTTAAGATGACTTTTTAATAAATAAATAAATAAAATAAAAAGAACATCATAAATGAGGATTTTTACGTACATGGCACCTGCAACAAAAGAAATGAAACTTGATCAATGTACGGATACAAATAATCCAAGTAGGTTGGATTTAAAATGTAAATTGGGCAAGTCATTCATACATAATCCTGATCACTTTCCCTAACAGCTCCCTTTAACCTCTCCTTCCCCACCCATCCACAAATCAAACTACTCAAGATTAGTAACGCATTCTGCACCTTTTTTCTATCAGTGTTATTTTTGCTATCACGCAGACCATATTGTCTAACCACATCCCAGGCCAGAACAACGCCAATAGAAGAATTTGAAAAATTGCCCAGCCATGTAATTACCTGATGATCTCAGTCTAGCCTTTTGGGAAGTAGCATGTTTATCAATAAACACCCAGGGCTACCTTCTACCTTAATTGATCTTCATTCAGCACTAATAAGCACCTGTTCAGCTTCAGGTTGCCAAGATGTGAGCAGAGAATATGACCCACTGAGCATGGAGCATGCTGGCTCCTGCAGTTTTTACATGTAGCACAGCAACTGGATTCTTGTGTGTATGTCTGTCTATATCTATATAGAGAGACATTCCCCTCCAACTTCATTTTAAGACATCATTTTCATCAACATGTCTTCTTCCTCATCATCCGACTAACTTAATACATCATTAATACATTGAACTAGCTTTGCTAAATAGAAAGCATACTGTGGCAAGTACTGCATGTATATACACAGAGCATAGCAGTGTTGTTTAGTAGATAGAGCATCAATATGGCAGTCAGGATTACAGGTTCTGTTCCTGGCTCTGCTGATGAACTACTGTGTGAGCTGAGGCTAGTCACTTGAACTTTCTGCACCTCGGTTTACCCACCTGTAAAATGGATAATAATAAGATATGAAGTATCTATCTCATAATTATGCCATCAGATATATATGGCCCCACTCCTGCAATCAGATCTGACTCGTGTGGCTGAACAAAGCTCCACTGACTTCAGTGGGACTTTGTGCAGATGTGAGGGTCTGCCTGCAAGAAACCAGTTCCTGTAGGAGGGAGAGAGAGATGGAGAGACAGAATTAGTGAATGTTTGCTAAATGCATAGAGTTCCTGGAATGCATGTTATAATTGCTATAACAGATCCATCCTGAGAGAACAGAATAACATTTCTGGAGCTGTTCTGGTGGCTGAGGTGAATAACATACATTTTATCATTTCCCATCAAATACTCCTTTATCTTTAAAATACAGAAAAGAGGAAATTAAACATAGAAAAAACACCTTATGTTATTACAAAACAGAGGCAACTGTTGGAATCCAGGAAATACACAATTGGGGTTGGAATTCCAGGCTACCCCAGACCAGTTACTGGAGGTGGTCTTTGAATCGAGAGGATTTGATGAATATCCAGGGAGGAGGGTGATTTCAGCCTTATCTCTGAATTCCTTGACTTGCATTATGCACAGCAACAAAGCTACTTAAACAGTGGTGGCTGTATCACCCCTAAACTTTGCAGACTGGACTGGCTCCTCATTTGCTTAACAGCAGATTTCAAAATGTTGGTGTTCTAGAAGATGTTTAATAGGTTGGGACCTAGTTACCTTAGAGACCACTATTACTTCCCAAGCCAGCTATGTTCCATAGGGACAGTGCAGCTGAACAAACCAGGTTCTGGAGGCAGAAGATTTTTGGCAGTAGACCCAAGTGGGAAGCTCTGCATCACAAGGGATCAGAAGGAGGCCAAGTCCAATGAAGAGGCAACACAACACTTTTTCAATAAAGCCTTCCCCTGAAATAATGCTCTTAAATAAAAAATTGAAGCCCCAATGGAACCAGAGAAGAAAACAGCTTTTATTCTAGCTTTTGTGCCTCTTAGTTTCATCCAGTGCTCATGTACCAAGGTGATAGGTGTTATAAAATGCAGCTAATGCTTTCTGCCTGGCTTAGGCTGCTGTTAGCACATCTAGCCCATACTCCAATCCCTTCAGTGGCTCCCCATCCTCATCAGTTGCCAGTGTAAGGCCTTAGGCCTAATCTTTAAAGCAATTTATGGATCAAGGCTTGGCTACACTGAGGATTGAATTTCAATCCATGAGATGCCAAGGTATCTGCACTGTTCTGGGAACATGCAGATCACAAAGCCCAGGGTATAGCTCTTGACAGCTGTGGACAGAGTGTAGTCAGCTGAAGGGATCTGGCTGTGGAAAGAATTCCCATAAGAGATTAGATGAATCCAGAGTCTGACTGTCTTTAGAAAGAACTTCAAAACTTTCCTCTTTAACAAAGCCTCTCCAGCATAGCAAAAAAACTGACACAAAAAAGCCAAACGAACAAGAACATCACCCTACCCAAGCAAAGATTTTTACTCATTCAAGAAGACAATCCAGAAACTCCATCAAGCCTACTAGGGATTTTACTAGTGCTGGTGGAGTTCATGTGGAAGGTACTCAGATATCATGAGGATGTGCAGTAGTACAAAACCTGAAGACAGTTTTGTGCAATCCGATGTACTGTGATCTATATGCTATGAACTGTGATTGCATGTACAATTAATTGTGGGTGAAAAATTGTATCTACTAACATGAAAACTCAAGACTGAGTGTTTTTCTACAAACATATGCTCTAGGAATTATTTTGGGAGGAAGTTCCAGATAATATGCAGGAGGGCAGAGTAGGTGATCATAATGGTCCCATCTGGTCTTAGCATGTATGAAAAGCTGGGGTGAAGCTCTTTTAAAAATTGGAGTGTGTCTCTTTGAACAGCGCCAAGCACACTGTCAGCGCTCAGTAAATTACCATAAGAATGTGTGGCTAAATCCCAGCACTTTACACTGTGCATGCTCTCTTCTACAGTTTTCACATGTTGCACAGTAACTGGATTCTTGCAGATAGATAGATTAGATTAGATATGCAAGAATCCAGTTACTGTGCAACATGTGAAAACTGCAGGAGACAGCACACACTTATGACAGGCAGGCACTTTTTCGGTGTAAAGCGCTAGGATTTATGGTAATTTATTGAGTGCTGACAGTGTGCTTGGTGCTGTTCAAAGAGACACAATCCAATTTTATATTATATATATTCCCCTCCAAGATCATTTTAAGACACCATTTTCTATCTGAGGATCATTTTCATCAACATATCTTCTTCCTCCATAATCCCATTAAAAAGAATTAGGAATGAACAAGAAATTTGTTTAATCATTTTCTGTGAGATCAGCTGAAGTCTAATGCTGTTTGATTACAGCTAGTTGCAGAAATGTCAAGTGCATTTCCATTTAAAGTGCTTGCTTAAACAGCCATGCAAATGGGGAACACCCAAAAATCAGCTTATATCATGAGAGAGCTGAGCTTCCTTATGGCACATACTTGTTTTAATCCACTCTCTTGCTGTTTAAAATAATGCATTTTCCAAGCACATCATTTCCCTAAATGAGTATGATACATCACCGCTGCAGATTGACTCATGGGCCCCATTAATAAAGGCAGGGGATTCTCAGCAGCTTTTCTCACTGGGAAGGTGGTATCTTACTGTCTTCCTTTGTAATGAATATGATGCTCTTCTGGTTGATCCCATCCCACAGGTCCTGCTCCCCTGTCAATTTTGATTGGAGGTTTTCATTGCAGAGGCAGTGGCACCATGTTGGAGAATAAATAATGCACCATTCTTTTCCCTGAGTAAGTAGCTATTCATTTCAACTACAGTAAAAGTGTTTGAATTGAAATGGGTTTCCATTGTTTTATACGATCCACTTCTTTTGAAATGCCTGTCTCCTAATCTTCTATCCCATTATGTCATCCGCTATGACATATCATGGGGCTTTTTTTTAAATGGTCGCCAATTTTGTGCCTGCAGTTTTGCATGCTCGTTGATGGGGCAAATAGCTAAGGTTGGCTGAAAATTTTCCATCAAAACTTTTGGGATAGAAACTATGGTTGTAGTTTGTAGAATAACCTAAAATATTAATGTAAAGCGTCTACTTTCAGAGAACTGAACACCCCCACCAAAATTATTTTAAATTGTTTTTGGCTGAAAATTTTGAGTTTGCAGTACCAAAAATGTTTGGTTTTCATTTCTTCAATGAAAACTCAAAATTTTCTGATGAAAAGATTAATGAAAACAAAATGTTTTGTTGTTGTTGAAATTTTCCATGGGGGAGGATCATTTTTTGAATAGATCTGGAAATGACAGACATTAGACCATATCGGGGCCGGGGTTTTCAAAAGACCCTAAGGGAGTCAGGCACCCAAGTCAATGAGAGTTGGGCATGTCTCATAGATCTTGTTGAGTGCCCCTCTTGGCCACTCAGCCTGCTGTGAAGGGCTCCACCTCACTAGGCTGCAGGTGCTTTAAGCCCCTTGCATCTGAACCATGTCCAGGTACCGCTTCTTGTTTGGGATCCTATGCAGATTCTCAGGGTTAGATCCTCTAACACTGCTCCTGGGAGCTGAGACCTCACGGTTCAACTGCTTAGATCCTGGGATTACTGCTGACCCTTCAGACTCCTCCATAGCTTAAATGTATCCTCTCCTAGAACTTCAGTTGTGTGGGTTAATTCTTAAAGGGCAAATCATTACTAGAACACGTACAAAGCACAGACACTTTGCACGGGATCCTAGCACCATTATCCTTTAATCACATGAGAAATTCATAGATTTATACTAAAAAAAACCTACACACATTTCCTTTCCTTCACTTCCTCACTACTCTAGAGTGTTCTTTGGGCTGCAGAAAGAGTTCTCTGGGATCATCCTTGATCCTTCTGTTGCAACACATGGCTTGACATCTCAGTCATGGAGTCTCTCTCTCTCTCTCTGCATCAATTGCTTTGACCTTGGTTGAACCCACAGCTAAAACACCCCCTCATCGCCTACAAAATCATATACCTCTCCTCCTGTCCAAAGCTTCCTGGGTGGCTCTCTGCTTCTCACAATGTATATATCCTACCATCAACACCTGGTTCCTTCCGAGCTCCAGTCAACCTCCTTAGCACACCTGTTGCCTACTCAGAGTACAATCATTAAGAGTAACTACTCTCCATTGTATCATGTCTGGAAGAGCCATGATTACAGGCTTGTCAGCAATGGTGGATACATATAGACATAGAGGCATTCCATGATACAACAATTTTCATAAGAACAACTTCAAAACGTCAATAAGAATTCATGAGTTGTACAGATAGATTCGCCAAATCACCACAGCACCTGACTCCTTTAATCTTCTTTTAGGCAGTGTTGCTGTAGCCATGTTGGTCCCAGCATATTAGAGAGGTCTGAAGAGGAACTCTGTATAAGCTTGAAAGCTTGTCTCTCTTACCAACAGAAATTGGGTCAATAAGAAATATTACCTCACTCACCTTGTCTCTTTAGTTTTCTTTGACAGTCTCAGCCTGGGCCCACAAATCAGATGTAAAGCACTCTTGTTGCCCTAATCTTACCTATGCTTTGCCATCCACAACTTGTTGCTGGACACAAAATTGCAGATGCAAAATTAGTGGCTGGACAGAAGATCCTTTAAAAATAAGGCCCTGTACTTTGAAGCTATGTATTATTTAGACTATGAAGTAGGAGGTCATTAAAGATTTGGAGGATCAGATAAGAGATAAATTATCTAGATTTGAGACATTTATCTTCAAAGCTTCACTGGGACCCGGTCGATAATACAAACTTATGTCAGTATAACTATATCACTCCGGCATGTGGAAAATCCACACCCCTGAGCTACGCAGTTATACCGACCTAACTCCCAGTATAGACAGTGCTGTGTCGATGACAGGGCTTCTCCTATTAAACACAGCTACCACCTCTTGAGGAGGTGAAGTACCTACACCACTGGGAGAAGCTCTTCCATCTGCGTAGGTAGCATCTTCGCTAAGTGCTACAGTGGCACAGCTTCAGGTCTGTAAGTATAGACAAGCCCTGAGTCTGTTTGGTCTCGAATCCCATGGAAAAAAGCTTCCCAGTGAGATTTACAAGTACCTTTCAATGTAAACCACCTTGAAAGTATTGCAGGAATGGCATCTTTTATGATGGTACTTCCACTTCCTCTTCTGGTCAAAATGAGGAAGTACGGAGAAGTGACATTTAAAAACAACAAATCTTTTAAGTTTTACCTAACTTTTTTGAACCCCCAAAGAATTTACTGGGTTTGAATTTTGAGCAGACATTCAGCCCAGTCCTGGTTTTCTCCGGCATGTTTGTCCAGCTTTAACAATGGCTAGTGCATGTATTATGTCTGATATCACATATGCATGGACTAGATCTTACAAGACATATTAGCCTCCCTCTGATCAGTCCTCCCAATGAAAGCAGAAAAGGAGAAAAGACAGCACTGTTAGAGATTACTCCCTATCCTGTTTTTAGTTATTTAACTATAATGGACTGTAAATAGCTTACGGCCATTAAGACCCCACTGGGGCATGAAGCATTTATAGCAGCTTCAGCTATTACAAAGGCAGCTACTTTGGTTACTGCTGAGCTGTATTAGAAGGAAGATGGTGTGAAGCTGACACTTCGAGAGCCAGGAAGAAAGCCATACATAAACAAGAGAGCACAAGATAAGGATACACAACAGGCAGGCACTCATGGACAGGAAGTGAAACGTCCTTTGGTTGTGTGTAGCTAACACAAAGGAGCAGACAGTGCCTAGAGCATTAATTCAGCAGAAGCAACCAGGATTGAGAGCTGATTAAAAAACAAAGCTAGTGTTGAGGAGGAAAAAATACTGCAGGTTACCACAGCTAACATCCATGTTCTGCTTCCAGGGGTGAAAGTAAAATACAGCACTTACTGGTACGGGTCCCACTCTGACTCCCCCCCGCTCTCCCCAGAAGGGGTAGGGCCAAGGATGGAGGTAAGTTACATTTCTTACCCATACAGTCCAAACACAAGCAACCCATCTCTCCTACATACTTCATGGATCCCTCCCATTGCATGACTTAGATATAGAAAATAAAGCTACTATTACCACTACCAGTACTGTCTGTAATAAAACTTTACTATTGGAATAAGCCTGAAAAACTGAAAATAGTAAAACGGAGGCGATCTTCAATAATATAATACACAAAAAATACCTGATTTTGATTGTATTTTTTGTGAGGCGATCTCCTCATCCAGGGGGCAGAAAAGAACTGCCCCGGCTTTGGTCATGCCCGCCATCCCCAACAACCATGAGTGAAATTAACAAGGATGCCAGAAATAGCCCCAAATCCGGCAGTTCAGACCACAGAATGAACAGTTAAATTTAAACTGTTCCTATGTAGGCAGCAGGCTCCCTGACGAGGTTTCTTCCACAGCCAGTCCTCCTGCTCCCTGCTACAAGCTAGAGGGGAGCTCCTGCTGAGTGCGGGGGTTGGGGAAACGCAGAGCCTAGCCGTGTCGGGCAGCCTGGCTGGAGGAGAAAAAGGAGAGAAACAGCAAACAAACATGACAGTGAGTTTTCCCTTTCCCAGCTTTTATTAGCTTTGAGTTTTAACTTTTTGTTATGCAGCCAAAAGAGGTGAAAGTAAGCCAGTACTGAATGCTCCACTTATTGGCCAATATACTACTGCACCTTTTTTTACCGGTACTCCATACCGGGCCGTACCGGCTTACTGTCACCTCTGCTTGGGTCTAGAAAGAGTATGGCTAGGCAATCTATCTTACAATTCCCTGCAGCCTGCTAGCATTACAAAGCCAGACCAGTCTACTGGAGTTCTACTTAAAAACAATATTTTAAAAACACAGGAGGTTTGACCAACTTTGTAAGAAGCCAGCCTAATAAATCGGAGATCTTGCAAGTCAGTGGACTTGCAAACTACATTAGCCCAGAAACCTACAGGGTAAATTACATCCAGGAGAAGACTAACCAGAAAATTTGATAGACTTGTATTGTACTGCAGGTTGCCTGAAGTTTTGGGAGGAAAGGAAAAACTGGATCCCCTCTGATGTGTAGAAATTTTACCAATTAGGCCATGGCTACACTAGAGAGTTGCAGCGCTGGTGAGGGGGTTACAGCGCTGCAACTTAGGATGTGGCCACACTTGCAAAGCCCGGCCAGCGCTGCAACTCCCTGGTTGCAGCGCTGGCTGTACACCCGGTCGAGCCTCAGGTGTAGGGATTCCAGCGCTGGTCAGCAAGTGTGGACGCCCACCAGCGCTTTTATTGACTTCCGGGGTATAAGGAGGTATCCCAGAATTCCTGTCCACAACAAACCAGAAGAAAGGGAGAGCTCGGAGTTCAGCCAAACTGCTTATTTAAAAAACAAACACAGCTCCTGTTTGCTGAGCGAGCGGAGGCAGGCAGGGGAATTACTTTGGAATGTTCACAGCTGTTTGCTTGAACAGAGAAACAGCACTCTCATACGGCAGAGGGGGAGGGGTTGCGTATCTGGTCTGACGGGTATTTAGGAGTGCATAATTTGCATTTAGTGAATGAGAGAGGAGTGGGGGAAGGGAGTTAGAACTTTTAAAATGATTGAAGGTAGGCACTGTGTGTCTTCCACTCCTTAGAACTTGCAAGGCAGGGAGCTG
Source organism: Gopherus evgoodei (assembly GCF_007399415.2). Classification (NCBI taxonomy): domain Eukaryota; kingdom Metazoa; phylum Chordata; order Testudines; family Testudinidae; genus Gopherus; species Gopherus evgoodei. The sequence continues at coordinate 117,635,694 of NC_044326.1, read as the reverse complement.
AGAACAGAGTCAACTCCAAAAATCCATTCTGTCTGTCTCCTCCACGCTCCCTGTCACATTCCACCCCACCCCCCTCTTTTGAAAAGCATGTTGCAGCCACTTGAATACTGGGATAGCTGCCCACAATGCACCACTCCCAACAGCGCTGCAAGTGCTGCAAATGTGGCCACACTGCAGCGCTGGTAGCTGTCAGTGTGGCCACACTGCAGCGCTGGCCCTACACAGCTGTACGAACACAGCTGTAACTACCAGCGCTGCAAAACTGTAAGTGTAGACATGGCCTTAGAGATGAGCCCAAGCTGTAAAGCTTAAATATAGACTTGAACTTTCCCAAAGTTTTTGGGTGTTCAGATTTGGTTTAGGTCCATTTGTAATTCCAAGTAAAATCCCAAAATGTTTCAGGGGTCCAGGAGAAAAAACAGAAATGTTGGTGATTAACCAAAATGATTACATGATAACATGTCTTGAATTCCAGTGCGAAATCTAACTGTGACAACTTGCAGTAACTCATGGGATGTATCACACAGTAACTCAGAAAGGAAGGCAGCTGTCTCCAGTCTATTCTGTATTTGCTTCATAAATCACTGTGAATTCTTTGTCCTTGCTGTGGAAGGCAAATAGGTTTAAATCTTAATTTAACATTTCCCATTATTCTCCCACCCAACCCCATCCCTTAATGACAGAGAGATTTTAACTGCTGCAGATCAGTGCATGAGCTACAGGTGGTGGTCAGATTTAGTTTCCTCCGGAGCCAAAACTATGTTAATCATTATCAGCAAAGAGAGAGACTTGCCGCCTGACTAGATTAAGATCTAGAAAGCAACATCATCGAAGTGACGTACTGATTCTGAAGTCATCAATGACATTTCATACTGCAAAGTTTCAGTCATTAGCCAAACCCCAGAGCATTGGCACCAACCCTGAAATTTATCTCTCATTTTAATTGAATATCGAGTATTAAAAAAAGGAAAAAAGTGGGAAAAAATGAACTATGTAAGGGATGATTAATTGTTTAATAAGTAATGTAGCTGCATAAAAGTGATATGTGCTGAATGATGCTCCACTTTAACTTCCCGGTAAAACCCTTTTTGTGAAATTGGGATAAAATACAGTAGCTCAGTGATACAGCACATTATTAAAATGTCACTCTGTTCAATGGGAAGGCTGAAGTATAGGTAACAACTGTTCTTCCATATTAAATTACTGCTGAGAATTGATCAAACACAGGATGGATGAATGTGGCTTTTTAAAAAAAAAACTGTTCTTTACTTCATTTTATCTTTAGCTCCCTAGGGACCAGCTATTATTGCATGCTCCTGACTGAAGCACCGGGAAACACTGGGTTAGATTTTATCACAAGTAACCCAAAGGGGGGAAATGCATGTTCTGTCTAACTTTTCCATGTTTGTGAATGTGGAAAGTGTCTGACAGCCTACCTCAGTATGCGGAACACCTGCCTGGAAGGAGAAAGCAAGAGCAAAACCCCCTGTCATGTGACTGGCTACTCTCTGTTTGTAATGCAAAGATCTGTAATAAGAGCCATCTATCTTCTATAAAGCGTTCTCACTCAGAACATTTTTACTGAAAGCCCCAAAACTGACAACCAACTGGGAGTTTTCCTCAGGCTGTCGTTAGAGGAGGAGAAGAAAAGCCCAGATTAAAGATGTATTTTCTAGGGCGCCTGTTGAAGGGGTTTAAGAAGCTGGCCAATAAACCATTACTCAGTAGAGACAATCAACCCAATTTACAATTATGTTCAGGAGCCCAGCCTTATTGCCCAAACTGTGTCCCAACCTTTTCAATATCAGAATCATTCTATCATTTAGCTCATTATGTCTTGCACTATAATCTCCTAATGAATTCCTCTGCTGTTGCAAATATTAAGTAATCACACCATCTTTTGCATGCAGACATGTGGAGCAATCATTCAGAGCTAGTGGGTCCTTACAGATAAAACAAAATAATAAAAATCATCATCATCATCATACCTTGTACTTACATAGATCACATTTTCAAAAGAGGTGACCTCCCATTTAAAATGAACTTGTGTGCTGGGGCTATTTGCAAATCTGGCCAACAGTGTTGTTCCTCTGAAGTCAACACAATGCTTTACAAACCATGGGCCAGATCCTCAGCTAGTGTAAATCAGCATATTTCCATTCACTCTAGTGGAATGATACCAATGTGCAACACTGAGAATTTCACCCATTAATTATATAAGTTTCAGAATACCCCTGTGAGATAGTAAGTATTAGCATAGAGGGGGAAACTGAAGGACATTGAGATTAAGGGTGAAATGTACTCCTGGGTAGACAGCCAGTACAAGGCCTATGAATCGCTTAAGTAGGATTTAAGTGGTGCAAAGCCCCATGCTGCTCTCAGCACAGAGGTAAGTTTCATCCTAAAAGACTTGCCTTGTGTCACAAAACAGGACAGTGTCTGTCCTGGTAAAATGCCCAGATTGCCTGACTCTCAGTCCCATACTATAACCCTTAAATCACAGTTCCTCCCTTCCAAGATAAAGGGCTTGAAATAAGTTTTTGCTTCTTGCCATTGTGGCTGCTCCTGAAGTTATGTGAAAAATTATACTCAGCCAGCAAATTTTGCAATATTTCTTTTTTCGGGTTTTTTTTTTGTTTTTTGTTTTTACACAATTTTGGTGCCTGAAATGTATTAACCATAATTACTAATAGCACAAATCTGTTTTGATCAAGAACAAGGAAATGTTTCCATTTCCGTAAAATATAGCAAACTGATCTCAGGACCTGAATGCCACTGAGACCTCAAAGGGGAGAATGGTGAAGCAAGCTTTTGGAGGAAAACCTGAAGAGAATACTCTTATTAAATTGCAAAATGATAACAGAAGATTCTTTACCTCCTTCACAATTATGTGACTGTTCATTAACTATTCTGCTTTCTGTGATATTTTAGGTAAAGTAAAATGGAATTTATTTGTAAAATTCTACTACAAATAAAAATTACCCAGCCATTGTTACTATTTTCCTATGCTGCTAAGTAGTTTGCCAGGCCTAAGAGGTATACAGAGAGGTATTGTACCAAAATCTCCTTGAGCGCTTACTTAAAATTACATAGACTACTCCACACTGCTTTTACAGAGCCTGATCCAAAACCCACTGAAGTCAAACAAGAGTCCCATGGCCTTCACTGAAATTTGGGTCATGTCCACAGGGCTATACAGATTCTCGTTAGTGGAACATGAAGGTTTACAATATATTTTTATATAACGAGCAGCACCTTGTGGCATAAGTCAGCATCTGTGAACACTGAAGGGTGTAAATAAGTAAATAACTAATAATACTAATTAATAATAAATTTGTAATGCAATAGTGCCTAGGAGCCCCAGTCATGGAGAGCCCCCATTGTGCTGAACAATGTACAAGCGCAGGACAAAAAGATGGTCCTTGACCCAAAGAGCTTCCAATCTAAGTAAATCTACTGCCACTGGGAGTGAAGGCACATTCCAATAACTTGACTTTACCTGGAAGGAATAATTTGGACGAGTCCTTATGTGTCACCCAAATTATGCAGGAAGTGACAAAAAATAAAGCTCACGGGGTGGGGGGGGGAATATATATGTGTGTGTGTCCAAGAGAGAGAGATTGCTGATCAGAGACATTTGGTTTTGCAATGCTCTGTGAATTTCACTAAATATTTTTGTACTGTTTTTACAAAATCATCTGTTCATGATGAGGTAAACTCAAGCAAACATAAATATGACCTTTTAGTTCCAAGGCATGAGTGACAGTGATTCAGTTTTGCCATATTCTGAATATAGCTCGTAGATAATTATGTACTATATTTGTAAGGTATCCGGTCCATAAAGCTTTACATGCAGCACTTTAACCAACTTTAAAAGAATGAACAGCTGGATAGAATTGTAATGATATAATGAGGAAGAATAAAAGTTGAAACCTTATACTCACCTAGTAAATTTTATCCATTTTATATTTATGTTCTCTTCTATATTTATTATGATATCATATATCAAATTATTTTACTTTCTCAGAGGCTCAGTTTTGTCTCTGTGCAGTTGACACCATCATCTATAGACATGGTAAATCTGGAGGAGCTGTAACGGACACAGAAATAAAAGATCGTTAATGATTTTCTTAAACAGTTGTAAAAAGCAAAGTAGTGCTACTTGGTGAACTGGTCAACTGATGCCATATAATTCATACATTTGTTAAGGTCAGAAGGAACCATTAGGTAATCTATTCTGGCCTCCTGTATAATATAGACCACAGAATTTCATCCAGTTACCCCTGCACTGAGCCCAGTAATTTGTCTTTGGCTAAAAAATACCTTTCAGAATGACATCTAGTCTTCACTTCAAGACCACACAAGATGGAGAATCCATCACTTCCCTTTCTGGTTTGTTCCAATGGTAAATCACCCTCTCTGTTAATAATAATAATAATAAATAATAAAAGTGCCTTATTTCTAATGTGAATTTGGCTGGCTTCAATTTCCAGCTATTGGTTCTTGTTATGCCTGTGTCATTGGCAGACTCGATGCCAGCTTTTGCCCAGGCCTCAGGCCTCACTGAATACTGAAAAATGCATAGCTGGAAACCAATCTGGCTCTTCGGTGCGTTAGTATTGTTAAAACAGGATGTTAGAGTTATAAGATGTCTTTAGTGTTTAGACTTTATGGAATGCTCATAGGATGCTGCAAAGTGTTAATCCTACTTATAATATCTGTATCCCATGTTATAAGGTAATGATTAAATGTTTGCTCTGTGACTATACAAATGTTTCCTTAAGACTGTACCTAAGAACATAAGAACAGCCATATGGGTCAGAGTAATCGTCCATCTACCCAGTATCCTCTCTTCTGACAGTGGCCAATACCAGATGCTTCAGAGGGAATGAACAGAACAGGTAATCATCAAGTGCTCCACACCCCCCCCCCGTCGCCCATTCCCAGCTTCTGGGAAACAGAGGCTAGGGACACCATCCCGCCCATCCTGGCTAATAGCCATTGATGGACCTATCCTCCATGAACTTATCTAGTTCTTTTTTGAACCCTGTTATAGTATTGGCCTTCACAACATCCACTGGCAAACAGTTCCACAGGTTGACTAAGCATTGTGTAAAGAACTACTTCCTTTTGTTTGTAAATCCTGCATAGCCAAGGGAGAACCATGACCAAGTATGAAATGCTAGTTTACTACAAAAGGTGTTCTCAGCCCCAACAAAAGAAGGTCTACAGACATCAGACAAGACATTGTGAACAAAAGGTTTTGTTGATTGCTTCACCCATACCCATGAAGAGGGTATGTGCATAAGCCCTCAACCCACCACAGCATCAATGCTGGGGAAGGGAATAAAAATGCCTGCTAGGGAGAAATAGATAGTCACTTCCTGCTTGAATGCTGTGGGGCAAAGATTTCTAAGCATAAGCAAAGGATCCTCAGCTGTTTAGCTTGGGTTAGCCCTAAAGGACACAGAGTTTGTATATTATAGAAGTTTCTATTATCTTTTGAAATTAATTTGTGTATATGTTTATCCACTTTAATCTCATAAATAACTCTCATTTCTTTTTCTTAGTGAATAAATCTTTATATAGTTTTTTTTACAGGACTGGCTACAAGTGTTGTGAGAGATCTAAGGTGCAATTGACCTGGGGTAAAAGAGGCTGGTCCCTTGGGACTGGGAGTAATTTGAACATTATGATTTTTTTAGTGCAAGGGACTATCTATCACAGAGAGAGGCGTGGCTGGGAGACAAGATAGATCGGAGTGTCCAACAAGGCTGTCTGTGGCTCCCTATTAAGGCTGTTATACTGCCTGAGGATTTCAGACTTGTTACTTTGTTGGCAAACAGAAGTATAGAACACACAACGCATTTGGGGTTCATGTCCTGTTTCTTGACAGCTTGCCGATGCTCCAGACATCATGACAAAGCCTTTCTCTTTTGGATGGAAGAGTCCTTTAGTACTCCTTATTTTCTCCCCAAGAAGGCATTTATATACCTCTTAATCCAGTCACTTCTCAATCTTCTTCTCAGTTTAAATGTTGATCTCATGTTTACGGGTATAGATGATGTTTCCTTAGAAAATGGGCAAATATTTGAGTTTGTGACCTAAATAGGCTCTAATGTTTAATTAACCCATTGAAAAGTTGACACCCAGTGCTTTGTTCTTCCATTATAAATACAACTAATACCCACAGACTTCAATAGGATTTACCTGACTGGAAAACCAGGGCCCAGGAGTATTTTACAAACAGAAAGAAAACCTATTCCACACAGATGACCATACTTTTATCTTGAAATAAAAGTGAATTGTAGGTGTCAAACAATATTTATTAGTTACAGAGTAAATTGGCCTGAAAATCATTTTTTCCCAAGTTACTAATTCAACTTAAGATTATATAAGGAGCTGTCCTATCACCCACTACAATTATATTAACATGAGCTATAAACAGCTTGTCACATTTTCTACTTAGTGTTTCACGGCATCGTTTAGGGCGGAGAGAATGCTTATAAAATTTGCAAATGACAGCAAACTGGGAGGGGTGTTAAGCCCACTCTGGAGGACAGAACTAGAATTCAAAACAACCTTGAGAAATTGGAATAATTGGTCTGAAAACAATAAAATGAAATTCAGTAAAGACAAGTACAAAGTACTTCACTTAGGAAGGAAAAATCAAATGCATATCTACAAAATGAGGAATAAATGGCTAGGCAGCAGTTCTGCTGAAAAGGATCTGGAGTTTATAGTGGATCATGGATTGAATATCAGTCAACAATGTGATGCAGTTATGAAAAAGGCTAGTATTCCGGGATGTATTAACAGAAGTGTCATATGTAAGACACAAGAGGTAATTGCCCTGTTCTACTAGGTACTAGTGAGCCTCACCTGGAGTATTGTTTCCAAGTCTGGGCACCACACTTTAGGGAAGATGTGGACAAATTGTAGAAGGTCCAGAGGAGAGCAACAAAATCTATAAAAGGTTTAGAAAACCTGGCGTATGAGGACACATTAAAAAAACTGGTAGTCCTCAAAAAAGAAGACTGAGGGGGCACTGATAGCCTCGAACATGTTAAAGGCTGTTATGTTATAAGGAGGACGGGGATCAATTTCCATGTCTGCTGAAGGTAGGACAAGAATTAATGGGTTTAATCTGCAGCAAGGTAAGTCTACCCAGGAGGGCAATCTACATTTCTGCCACACCTCACTGCACAGAACATCTTCTGTTTCCTCCCCTCCAACCACCTCCAGCTACAAGTTATACAGAGTGGATGAATCTCCTGGAAGGTCTCCTATGCTATCTGATCCAACATTTGGGGACCAGCAGAGAACTGTAGGATGGGTTCACTCTTCTTCCCTAGGCGGATCCTCACATCTATGTCTCCTGGAAGCTGTTCTCCTCTTAGCTGGCTTCCTCTGAGCCCTTGCAGCTGAGAGCTTAATATTTTAAAACAATGGCATTTTCTTCTCCAAGTGGGATTTTTTCCTCCCATCCACAGGCACTTTACAGACCAAAAAAAGGTCTTTGTAGTGAAGTTCAGTTTTGAAACAAGGCCCACGTGCCCTCCACTGGACATTGTTTTCACTATAAAAACTGACATTTAATCACTTCACATTCTTTGCTCTTGCAGTTGCTTGCTTTTTACAAACTACTGTGAAAAAAACCATGAAATACTGTTGTGGAAGTGCGGCACCAAGACAAACAAAATTGCAGAAAATGTTGCTAAAAATGTCCTACAAGTTTTCCCCAACTCATAACCCATTGGATGCATGTTCTGTCTCATCAAAGAGAAGCATTCTTTCTTACTTGTCAAAAGTACTTAACTCTAAACTCCACTTTTCAGGAAAAGAAACTAATACTCAGTTTTCTTTTTTACACACAGGCACTATCTTAGAAATGATGGAGACCCCTTTACGAAAACATCTCCAGGTAGGCTTAACAAAGAGCAACCAGAGATTCTAGTATTTCAGAGCAAGCCGGTGACCAAGGGAAGCCAAATACAGTGAATGTCCTTGAATACCTGTAGTGAGTTTGAGTTGGTCTCCTCTTCTTCCCAGTAGGAGGGGCATATCACCATATAGTTTTCCTTTCCAATAAATCTACCCACAGGAATCTTGTCTCCCTGCAGCTGAGTTTTAAATGAATGAAGTCAGAGAACTGTTCAATTGTTCCGAATTACAAACTGAAATTCAGTAACTTCAGATTTCCAGTTCTTTAAAACTAGGGAAATTAAATGACATTTTACATGAACGTGTGTTTAGAACTTGTAATCTTTCAATACAATAAATCTGAGTGCAAAGCTCCTCAAGGTGAGGGATACTGCTTGCCATAGTATATTGTCCCTAAATCAAGAAACACCACGCTTTGAGTGTGGCTTGGCATCCAGATTCTTGCTCATAAAAAGTTTTATGCAACTTTTTTATTCTTTTGCTTAGAATTTTTTTTTTTAATGATCAATGAATGAGAACAAAATATAAGAAAGGGAGGAAAAATAAAATCAAACAGATGGAGTAGCCTCTACCAGAATGATGCCAGCATGGAGTTGCAGCAAATAATTTAGTTAAAGCACACTTGCCTGGTTTGCTTAGTTGAGCAGAACAAACAATCAGATAAGCCGACTGGAGCATATTCACAGTCTTTCACTGAAATAAAATAATAGAGCCAGATCCATGGAGTGTGCTGCACACTGACACCAGAAGTGTAACAAAAAGAAAATGTGATTTATTATAGCATTTATCTGACAGCGAATGGTATATCAAGGAGCAGCAGTGGAAGAATGCTTTTGTATCATCTGGGGCGTCATGCTCTTTTCTGGCCCATCACTGAAACAGAAATTTTAAAAGTGCCATTGACTCAGAGTTTCCAGTGGTACAGAATGAACTGTAAAGCAGTCAGCACGAGACACTGGTCACTATAGCTACACATCCCGGAGGGGGATCAGAGCAACTTTTCACACTCAATTGGCCAAACTTGCAAACAGAAAAATGAGCAGGGGATAGGTAATGAGCAGGGGATAGGTACTCCCTGGTAATAGGACTCCGTGGATGGTACACACCTCCACAGGAATTGTCGATTGCTAGAGTATCATCATTTGTTCTCCTGTTTGATGCAGCACAGTTGGGGTTAGAAACTGTGCAGAGAAAACCAAACTCATGAGCAAAGAAGGGTACATTGTGTCCCGCTCGTCCATCTCCAATTTATGTTCGAAACTGGGCATCAAATTACAAGGACCATCAGATTAATCCTCATGCTTCAGGACACAAACTGATCAACAATTAGAGTTAAGGATCTTTACCTCATGGGGCAGATATTGCACAATTTGCCCCATTTATGGCACAATGAGGCACCTCTCCATGAAAATGAAGCTCTAACTCTGAAAAGTGACCTCTAGCTGAATGGCATCATGGGTTTCCGTGATTACTGCCTTTCAGACACTTCAGACCCAGTTTGTTTGGCAGATGGTTTTTCTAACTGCTACTATTGTAAACTCCACTGGGGATTTGAGAGGAAAGCTGGGCTCCTTGTCCTTCTGACTCAGGCATCAGCACCAGCAACATAGAATCTACCAATGGAACTTAGAGCATGAGACAGAAAAGGGTCTAGCTCACCCACCCCACCACAAAGTTCTGGTGCCTCTGGAGGGCTAACAGAAGCAAGAGTTAACATGTATTCTTGTCACTACACTTGTTTCTGGCTTCAGAAGATCCCATAGCAGGCATTCTACTGCATGAAGTAGAGCTCAGGGGTGAGGCACACCATTCCACATCAGCTCCCTTCCTACCAGGATACAGGGTGTAAAATGCAGTCAGACGTTCTACTACCATGACTCCTCAGATCCTCTCTCATCTACATAAACACATGGCAGACATAATTAGAGCCAGAGAGACTACTGTATCCTCAGGGCTATGTAGAAGTTGCAGAACAGCTCAGCAGCTACTTCATAGTCCAGTGCGGGGGCTGGAGAGCATCACTCCACTGGCCACCCCAGCAACTCATGCTGGGCACAGAGCTGAAGGTTTGCCTCTAATTGCATTCTTTTGCCTTGCTCTGCAGCATTAGATATTGGCCACTGTGACTGGACACTGGCCTAGATGGAACACTAATCCAGCATACCACATCCCAGAAACGTAATTATTGGACCCCGATCAGGGCAAGAGTGCTTTCCACATTAACAGCAATCTCTGTGATAAGCTTTTTGCTACACGGAGCTCTTATAGACCTAATAGAAGGGCACTATCCCCCTTTAGGCCCATGGTTCCCAAACTTTTTAGTAACGTGGATCCCTTATAGATATTTTAAAACTTGGTGGCTCCCCACAACCAAATACTATATTCTTTACTCACTCAGGACGCTAGATCCAAGAATTCAGGACACTAGATTCAAGAGGGATACTAGAATTTGAACAGGTTTGTGGTTTTATTCAACTACATGTAGTATGTTTAAGTATATAATCTGAACCAAGCCAATCTAGTCCAACTTTTTAAAACTCTGATTTGGCAATACGGATTGTGGGCAAGTTCAGACTCAGTTTAAGATTTCAGTGAGCAGGATGGTCCTCTGACAAATCTCACTCCACACATAAGCTGAGCCATGTTGGCTACATCTATAGACTCATCAATATGCAGTACAAAATATTGACTGTTCTTAACTTGTTCTATGAACTAGTCCTGACCATTGTCTGCAAGGTCATCAGTGCATCAATGGTGGGCATTATATGGCATAGGAATGGTTTTCAGTTCCCTGGCTGCTTGTTTCCCAGTCACAATTCTATGTGTCTGTTGCTGCTAGAAGTACAAGGGTCTCGCCAATGGTGTGTGCTTGTTTATATTTTCAATTCAAATGGTCACAAGGGGCTTCTAAATCTTTTTGAGGAAAAGTTGCTTCTTTAGACAGGACATTTGGCTGTTTAATTCTTTTTTGTTTCCAAAGGGAACAATTGCAGCTCTGTTTTACAGATTCCAGGTGTCCGGTATCTACATTGATCAGCACTTTTCCAGGCCTCATACTTTCATTTACTAACACTTGGAAACAAACACCACGTTGTAGTGGTGGACTTTCTGCAGTAATATCGAGACAAAAAATCCAAATGTAATGTAACTATCCTCATTTAGACTACTTTTCTTCCTTGTCTGCTTAGCTTTATTAAAATCATCATCTTCTTCAGCCAAACATTCGCTACATGCCAGCTCAGCATTTAGTAAAAAACATTCCGTTATAAAGATAAGATAGACCTATCTCACAGCCTCTTTTCCCTATCGACTACTGCTCTTGCTGCCCCCAGCAAGAAATCTCTCTGCCCAAGGTCCCATCAGCACTTCAAACACAAACCCAGAGATAAAATGCAGGTGATCTGTAAACCTTGTTTAGTATTCTCTTAATTAGAAAATAAAACACCCATATGGGCATAATCCATTAACATTTTTTTCCAAACACTTGTGGCTCCCCCAGGAACCTTTCGTGACTCCCCAAACATGGGCAAAGCCACCCTTATTAGAACAGACATAAAACGACCAAGTTCTAGACAGAAGTCTGAGGGAAATCTGGATTCTCTTTTTTTCCCCTCTCTTTCTCTCCCCTTCATCTCCTGTTTTCATCTAGTGACAATCACCATATGACACAAGCACTGCTTATCCATCCCTGCCCTTCCTCCTTTCTACTCGCCTGGACCCTGCTGAGAACATGGGGCATACCCTCCTCTCCCACCACCACGCTGATTATTGTTGCTCCCCATTTGACCTGAAAAACTTGATCCGAACAGGGAGCAGAGGGCTCCTCAGAGGAACATTCCCGTGTGTGAAGCAGAGCAAATGTTATAGGAGTGCGCTATCAAAAAAGAAATGCCTGCATATATGTAAACACTTAATAGATAAGGTACCAGTAGATGGCACTGAAGAATATGAGGCACAGTTCCCGGGGTTTGTAGGACCTATATAATTGCTGTTGTGCTCTGCAAATGACTTCTTGTGTGTAATCCTTTACATGGAGCTCACAGCAGCAAGCAGTGTGTCAAGCAGCCCTGGTTTGGGTGTGTGTCCAAAATCTTCCAACTTCTTTTTTAACACCATTTAAAAAACAATCCCACCCTCTATCTCCATAGTGACTGCTGAGGTGTTTGTCCTAACCTTATCTCCTCCTTTGAGTCCTGCAACCTCCTCCAATCAGGCCTCCCTCCTAGCCATAGAACTCACAGTGCCAAACGCCACAGACAAAATTATCTTCTTTGCCCATGTATCAGGCCACATTACTCCCCTCTCTTCGAACTGCCCAAGGGCTTCCTCTTGCCCATCCTGTCATGCTCAAGTTCATCCCCATCAAAGTCCTGCACACAACTCAGCACCAGCCCACATCTGACAGCTCACCTTCCATCCTGGTCACACACACACCCTTGCCTCCACCAACAATACCAGCTTTCACATCCCCTGACTTTGTGCCTTCTGCTGCGCTGCCTCTTATGCATGGAATAATCTCCCAATTTTAGTCTGCCAGGCCTCCCACTCTATTAAGCTGCTCTCTGTTCACCAACTGCTTCCTTGAGGCTCAGAAGGAAAAATAATAAATTAAAGGCCAGATATTGATCTCCTTACTCACACCAAGTAGTACCTTATTCTGTGAATAGTCCCATTGTCTTTAACATCAGTCAGAAAATGGGGGCTCTATCTCTCACCTGGGTCCTATTGTCCCTCCAGAATGTGATTGGAATGAGATTCTAGACTACTTTTTTCCAATGGCCTTGCGATTGCATCTGAAAATTTGGGAGTAAAATCAATGTGTGTGTGCAAACTCCACATTTGCATATGTAAAGCAACGGTGCATGTAAACGAGCATTCTCACACATACAAAGAAAGAGACACCAGAAAATACTGTGGCTGTATTTTTGGAAGATCATTTGAAATTACATTTCAATATTTGTTTCTTGTATCTCTTGTTTGAGAAGTAAACCTCACCACACGTGCTTCAAGATTATTTACTGAGCCTCATGAATACTTTCTAAACTATGACTTTCCAATGATGTAAAGCAATGGTTCTCAAACCTGGGCCGCGGCTTGTTCAGGGAAAGCCCCTGGAGGGCTGGACTGGTTTGTTTACCTGCTGCATCTGCAGGTTCGGCCGATCGCGGCTCCCACTGGCCATGGTTCGCCGCTACAGGCGAATAGGGGCTGCAGGAAAGGCGGACAGCACATCCCTTGGCCTGCGCCACTTCCTGCAGCCCCCGTTGGCCTGAAGCAGTGAACAGTGGCCAGTGGGAGCTGCGATTGGCCAAACCTGCGGACACGGCAGATAAATAAACTGACCTGGCCCACCAGGGGCTTCCCCTGAACAAGCTGCAGCCCAAGTTTGAGAACCACTGATATAAAGTACACACAGTCACATTTTCTAAGGGGCATAACCCAGACCCTCACATTTGAATTAAAGTTATTGCCATATGTTTTTCTTTGCTTTCTTTTCGGCATCTGTCAAGGCTGATTCCCCACTCGAGTGCAGAAGGTGGGGCCCGCAAGGATTCTAAAACTTAATACTGGCCACTCCAGGCTTGCATTAAACTCCCAAAGTTACAGCTTTTCTCTGACCTTGGATGGGTCGATGATGCCACGATCCAAGTGCAAAAAACCCTTGTAGAACCCAGGAAGGTGCACTTGGGAATTCCTTCCTGTGGAGTACCCTCAAACCCTTTCACCCCCCCACCTTCTGGGGAAGAGCTGAGAAAGAAAACAAAGGAAATCAGCTGTTGCCACCAGCTAATTAAACATAATAGGCACAAACCTCTTAGGAAACAAAATCCAATCCTGTTCTTAGAAAAGATAAATTTCATTAAAAAGAAAAGAAAGAAAATACATTTGAAAACTCAGGCTATTGCTAAATTAAAAAAAAAAAACCACTGACAGGAATTAGGCACCAAGAATAACCTTCTTGAGGTCCATCTTAAAGGTTACAAGCAAAACAAAAGCATTTGGGATTAGCACAGAGGAGTCCACAAGCCATAAAGAAATAAAAATAAATAAACCTAATGCGTCTTCCTAGACATTTCCTGTTCTACTTACATATCTGGGGGTTTCAAGTGAGTAATTTCTAGGTATAATTCAGATGATTTTTCATACCTAGCCCCAAGCTTCTTACAGCATATTTCCAGCCCTGTCTCTGCTTCTCCCCAAGAACAAGAAGACAGACAAAGGGGGAGCTTTTCCCCAATTTTAAAAATGTCTAGCCTTCCCATTGGCTCTTTTGGTCAGGCGCCCACTCCCTTCCTTTTACCTATGCAGGGAGACTTTTTAACCCTTTACAGGTAAAGCAAATAGAGAACAAGTACTAAGAGGGATTTTATGGCTAACTGGCTGGCTGGGTCCATAAGAGGAAGCTACCTCCCGCCCCCCATAATTTAACACAGCATCTATGATTTTGTGCTTGTAAAAAGTCAGGTGTGAGGTCAATGGGAGTTCAGCATCTAACTCACTTAGGCACTTTTGTAATTCCCACTAGGCACCTTGCATCTTTAGGAACCGAAGTATCTTTGAAAATCTGGATGTCACTGTCTCCGAGTATTTAAAGCTCCTAATTATCAAATTTGTTCCAACAAATACAGTTTGCATGCACATACAGAAATCTTGTCTGATTCTTTTTCTCACACAGATCTAGTTCCATTAGAGTTTGGTCTCTTTTAGGCAGTTCGCTAAAGTGACCCTCTGAGCAAACAGTGGATTCTGTGCTGTTCGTACCACAGTTAATAGGTTGGGTAGTATAATCTGCTGTTCCTATTCACTGAAGGAAATGGACTGGGCCAGTTAGAATCAAACACTGGATCTGGAATTTTAAAAGGGCTGGATATCTTTACAAGCAGTAACAAAATCTGCCATTAAGAGTATTCAGATTCCATGCTGATCTGCGTTAGTTAATCTCTGCTGATGTCAGGAAGGATTTCCTTCCTCTGTGTAGAGTCCTCCACAATTGGCCAGGTGAATTATGGGCTCTGGTCACTGTGGAAGGCAAGACACTGGACGTAATGAACCAAGGGCCTAATACAGCATGGCAAATACTGTCTTCCTATAGAGGTGGGTTGATGACCCCTTTGAGAAGGAAGGAAGCCAGTGGAGATTGAAGCAGGCTCTGAAGAGCCCAGCAAAGATTATCAGATAAAATTATTGTCTCAGGGCCTATGCTTATGCACACCGCACCTTGTTGACTTGCTGATACCCCACTGTTACTCACAGCTGCAGAGAGGTCAGTTCCAGGTGCATGTCTCCAGGTAAGCTCCTGCATCTTCACCATTCGTTGGCACAGGCAACACTGAAAAAAAAAGAGCACTTTGCACAGGCTGTACATTGGCATTCATGTGGCCACTGACCATTTATGCTGCAAAAGGTTATTTCTGCAACTTCTGTTTATGTTTGCCACACAGTGACTGCTGAGGGTTTGTTTGTTTAAAGAAAACATTTCAGTCAGTTATCAAGACTTTAATACCCTGAAGTACTGCTCCAAAGGTCTGCAGCTACAGAGATGTCAGGAGAGAGAGGGTTTGAAACAAAGTGTGCTGATGATTGGGTGGTGTGTGGAAAGGGGAGGGAGTTGAAAGGAATGTTCCAGGGCTAAAGCTGTTTCTCAGAGCTGCAGTTTTGTGGCAGTGTTGCTAGATACAGTGGTGGGACCCCATCCAACTGGGGATTTCAAAAACAGTTTCAAAACAAGCAGCACTAACAGGATGGCTCTTAACAATCTATAACTCTGGCAACCGTTATGAATGGTCAGAGAAAATGAACACTTTCCACTGGCTGATGGAATTTTGACCTTGGCTCTACGTAATATAAATGGCTACCAGAGTTTTGATCCCACCCCTACCATGAAGACCTAAAGATTTATTGTGACTGGCCTTCCCTCCTCCCCCAAATCTTTTTGGACTGCTGCTGTTGGCAATCCTCACTGAAGGCCATATGGATGGCAATTAACAAGTATTCAGCAGCTTAGGACCAGTGATTATATTACTGGGGAATTTTATTATGAGATGTTTGATCCTCTGTGTGCTATGTTTTCCGGTGACATGTCTGAGTGCCAGTGAAGGGACTTTGTAAACACATTGCTCATGCTCTTTTGCATTGATCTTGTAATCAAGAAGAAATTGGGCTTAATGGGGTTATATCGGTGGCAAATTTGCCTATGTCCAATGACTAAAAATAACTGCTCCATAGAATCTCACATGGTCTGATGAGCATAGCAAGAGAGAGGCAGGAGCTGTCATAGAAATTTGTTTCCTTTTATAATACACAGAAGCAAATTCAGACCTGCCGATGGCTGATAGAATGCCATTGTCAGCAACACCCACATACACAGGGTTTGAATTTGGCTCATGGATTTTTCAGATTTGTTTTTAAAAGGCATCTCTAACTTGGTCCAGCATCATGCCCTGGCAACTTCAGGACCATATCAGAAGGGGAAAAGTGGTGACTGTCTGATGACTAGAATTGTGTGGGAATCAGAATTTCCATTTCACAGGAAATGCCAGAGTTTCCAAATTTGTTTCATTCTGAATCTGAACTAAACCAAAGAATTTAAAAATTTCCTGTGAAACAAAAGAAAATTTAAAAAGTATAATATAAAATAATACATTCCAAAACAAAGTAATTTCAAAATGAAAAACATTCTGCATATATTCAAATGGACCATTTTGACAATATCAAAATATGTTGGTTGTTGGTTTTTTTCATTTCTATTAATTAAATGAAATTTCATTGAAATTAACATAGTCCCGCCTGAGGCCAAAGTCTGAGCCTCATCACCCCAGGCCAAGGCCAAGGCCAAAGCCTGAGCCCCACTGCCCCAGGCAGAGGGGTTCAAGTTACAGGCCCCCGACCTGCGGCTGAAACCCTTGGGCTTCGACTTTGGCTCCCCTGCCCAGGCCAGTGGGGCTTGGGCTTTGACCCCCACACCTCACCCAGGGTGGCAGAGCTTGGGCAGGCTCAGGCTTTGGTCCCCCCCTCCTGGGGCAACGTCATAATTTTTGTTGTCAGATGGGGGGTTATGGTGCAATGAAGTTTGAGAACCCATGATCTAGTGCGTGGTCCATGCTAATTTGGTGCTATGTTCATGACCAACACTTGTTTTTTTTGTATAAATAAAGCAGTGGCCATAGCCTTCTGATGACAGGTAGGACTCTGAGCTAATGATGAAGCGGGACAGGGAGGGTGTGGGATATGCCAGTGTTAATGAAGATTTATTCAATGGAGACATTGGATCAGATCTACTGGGTGAATTCTTAGATTTCATTAGTTAAAGACATAGAGCAGTTTGTCTGATTAAAGAGAGAAAAAGCAGTGGGGAACTCACATAAATTACTACAGCTCAATTAGGTGCAGACAATTTAGTGAGTGTTTATTACCAGTAGAAAGGAAGATTTTCCAATTAGATTAAAAGGTTTTGAAAACAACAGTTACAGTGCACAGTGATTTAGACCCACTGCTAGAATAATACATTGTGAGAAGTAGCATTGATTAAAAGCAAACTGATAAGTTATTTGCACTGCCTCATTGTTTATCAATGGAGCCCCTGCTGCCTAGGTGCAATTTACCTCACAAGATCAATGTGTGGACTTGGCTAATTTTCTCCTTGGCCTGAAGATTTATATGAATGTAAAGGGCAGCTAAATCACTGCTGAAAATACCAACATGATTTATTTGGGATAATCATCAAGGAAGTGAAGCTGCATAAATCATCAGGAATGTATCTTTCCATGCTGGGCCTTTCAGGCTAGCATTCCTGCTGCAAAGCTGGGTTTAAAAAAAAAAATTTTTAATCAGAAAAGAACTTGATTTCAGTGACATCCCATAAGCTCATTGTGCAAACTGAAAAAGGCATTAAAACAAAAGTGGAAATATATAGAGTGCTCAGAAAGTGGTCAATCAGTATTTCTGACAACCGATTGAAGGTACTCAGTGTATAGTTCGGTATAAGCCCATGATTCATGAATCCCTATGTCCTACGGTGCAGAGTGTGACTTCCAGCCATGCTGAGCGAGCTGGAATTCAGGTCTGCTTTGCCAAAGATTTTTTGGTTATGGGCTATGAGAGGCAGGGGGTCATTCTCCACGACTGTGAATGACTGATTATTTCCCATGTTGAACTGGGGGGTGGGGGGAGAGGGAGAAAGAAAAGAAAATGAATGATATCTAAATTCCTCATTGTCCTACTGTGCCCTTCAGAACACATGCAGGCTTACAGCTGCTTCTAATCCCTGTCTCCCAGAATTGTTTAGAAGACTAGGAGAACCAAGTGAGACCAAACAAAAAAAACCCCTGACCTAAAATGTTCATTTTAAACCAGATACATAGAGTTCTAAGTTTAATTTTTTTTCCTTTGTTTTGTTTGTGTGTGAGAAAAGGACTCGAATCCAAATGTCATAGCATTGATATCTCTTCCTCTCTGTATTCTCCTCCCTATTGCATTAGCATATGCAGGATTTTGCCTTTGTTAACACATTTGCCCTAGCACTGGATTCAATTCAATAGCTATTGAAGATGATGGCAAAAGGCCCGTTGTCTGCCAGGGGAACAGAATTGGGCCCTCTCCTTTTGGTTTTAATGATCAGTCCTCTCTCACTCTCTCTTACTTACACACACACACACACACACACACACACACACACACACACACACACACACACACACACACACACACACACACACACACACCAAGAACACTAAGTGCAATTGTCTTCCATAGAATCATAAAAACTAGAGCTGGAAAGGAACTATTATTATTATTATTAATATATATTATGTCAGCGTGTGATGGACGCTCTCCAAGCACACAGGGATACACAGATCCTGCCCGCAGGAGCTCGCTGGGAGACTTCTACAGAAAGGAAAGGGAGCAGATTCGTGTAAACATGTGAGCACATTTGTTCCTGTACAAATACCCATTTGCTTGCACGAGATACTATTTTCACGCATACGACTTGGAGGGACATGCTGTAGCTCATTATTGCAGTGACCACAAATGGGTCTCAGCATTTTAAAAATGGGGCTCATTAGAAGCAACATTGTGTCACCTACTTACACCAATAATAGTCCTATTGACTTCAGTGTAAGCACTCACCAGCATACTTAAGATGTACACGACAAAGCCTTAAATCATCTGGTCTTCCCCTTGGCCCATGCAGGATTATTCTAGTCTATATTATAATTCTGAGTGCTTTGTCCTGTACAGTTAAGCAATGGGGCGTTCCCTTGGGCATCTTTTACGCATTTTATGAGCTGTCACTGCCCTAATCGTAAATACATTTCACCAAAGCAACCAGCAATAATTTCACATCAGAATAAGGCACATTCATATACCATTCAGCCACCCCATCTGGTATTTTCACCTGATTTGAATAGCTCCTGGTGAATAAACGACATGACATTCCTTCTCACAGCAAATGTCCTGGTGGTTTGCTAAACTGGGCTTTAGGTTTGTTTTCCTTTTAATTGAAAGAGCCTGTCATTTAAGGTAACAATTAACATTTGTTGTGAGCAACTTGATTGTAAATGACTCCTACTATTACACTAAATACATTTAATTATGATGTATCGGTGCATAGCAACCTTTTGTAACGTCGTACTCTAACATCCATTTTTGCTTAATTAAACTCATTATAGCAGCACTTTGCTACATAACGAGAGCAAAAATCAAAATGGTATAACTGACAATCCCATACTTGTGTTCAAAATAAAGGACATCGTGGAAAATAAGCAATATTGATCTTGCTATTATGTTGTTATTTTAATGGTGCTCCCTGGATAAAGGCCTGGAGAAAGCTAGAGTTATAAAGAGATTTACTTACTCAGAGCTGGAATTCTTTGAGAGTATTGCCTCTAGAACATTTACATGAGAGACATGTCATGGCCTCTCAGAGTTCTGGAAACTTCTGAAAAATGGTGCCCATGGAGGCATCTAGAGAATCCAGGGAGAATTATCTATGCCTGTATGTAAAATCAGTTGTACTCAAAGCAACAAACTATGGTTGCTTAGTAAATGTATTTAGTGCTGTAAATGACACCATTTGGCTTCAGGAGCTTTCCAACAGCCCTTGGAATATTTTTGGTGTTCTGTGCTCTGTTTCTGTGACAAATTATGGATAATGGGGCTGATTCTGAGAAGGGCCGAGCAGCTGCAGCTCCCACTGGAAGCCCTCAGAATTCACAGACAGCTTGGTACACAAGACATAAGAATGCTATTGCCTTCTATCTGCAGGTGTTAAGAGCAGTAGGAGCATAATATAGACACTTCCATCTGAAACAGTAAAATGCACACATATACACGCAGGCCTGGTCTACACTACACGTTTATACCGATTTTAGCAGCGTTAAATCGATTTAACTCTGCATCCATCCACACAACGAGGCCCTTTATATCGATATAAAGGGCTCTTTAAACTGGTTTCTGTACTCCTTCCCAACGAAAGGAGTAGCACTGAAATCGATATTACCATATCAGATTAGGGTTAGTGTGGCCGCAAATCGATGGTATTGGCCTCCAGGCGGTATCCCACAGTGCACCACTGTGACCGCTCTGGAAAGCAATCTGAACTCAGATGCACTGGCCAGGTAGACAGGAGAAGCCCCGTGAACTTTTGAATTGCATTTCCTGTTTGCCCAGCGTGGAGCTCTGATCAGCATGGGTGGCGATGCAGTCCCAAATCCAAAAAGAGCTCCAGCATGGATTGTATGGGAGATACTGGATCTGATCGCTGTATGGGGAGACAAATCTGTTCTATTAGAGCTCCATTACAGAAGACGAAATGCCAAAGCATTTGAAAAAAATCTCTAGGCTATGATACAGAGTCCACAGCACAGTGCTGTGTGACAAGCATAACGGAAAGCCAAAGAATCAAATGGAAGCTCATGGAGGGCGGGAGGGGGGACTGAGGACTCCAGCTATCCCCCAGTCCCCGCAGTCTCCAAAAAGCATTTGCATTCTTGGCTGAGCTCCCAATGCCTGTAGGGTCAAACACATTGTCCGGGGTGGTTCAGGGTATAGCTCGTCAATTTGCACACACCCTCGGTGAAAGAAAAGGGAAAAAAATCGTTTCTTGACTTTTTTCAGTGTCACCATATGTCTACTGCATGCTGCTGGTAGACACGGTGCTGGGGCAATGAACAGCAGCATCCTCTCCCCTCCCTTCCCCGGTGGTAGACGGTACAGTGCAGTAGGACTGGTAGCCGTCCTCGTCATCAGCCCATGAGTGCTCCTGGCTGGCCTCAGGTGAGGTCGGCCAGGGGGGCCTGGGTAAAAATAGGAATGACTCCCAGTTATTCCCGGCAGTTGGTACAGAATGGCTGGTAACCGTCCTCATCATAGCAACTGGGGGCTGAACTCCATCAGCCCGCCCCCCCCTTTCATGTCTAAAGAAAAGATTCCATACTGCCTGGACTATCATAGCAGCTGGAGGCTGCCTCCCCTTCAATTTATCTCACTAAAAAGTCAGTGTTTCTTATTCCTGAATTCTTTATTACTTCATCACACAAATGGGGGGACCCTGCAATGGTAGCCCAGAAGGGTTGGGGGAGGAGGGAAGCAACGGGTGGGGTTGTTGGAGGGACACCCCCTAGAATGGCATGCAGCTCATCATTTCTGTGGGATCTGACATGGAGTGGCTGTGCTCTCTGGTCTCTGATACACTGATTCTCTAGTACACTTACCCCATATTCTAGGCAGGACTGACTATTTTTAGATACAACATAAAGATACAATATTTTGTCTTTGCGCCCCCGGCTGACCGCAGCGAAGGTCAGCCAGGAGCACCCATGATAACAGCAGACGGTACAGAACGACTGATAACCGTCATCTCATCACCAATTCACAATGGCACGGCAGACGGTACAGAACGATTGATAACCGTCTCTGCTATCTTGCAAAGGCAAATGAATGCTGCTGTGTAGTGCTGCAGTAACGCCTCTGTCAGTGGCATCCAGTTCACATACGGTGACAGTGACAAAAGGCAAAACGGGCTCCAGGGCTGCCATGCTATGATGTCTGCCAGTGCAATCCAGGGAAAAAGAGCGCAAAATGATTGTCTGTCGTTGCTTTCACGGAGGAAGGAATGAGTGACGACATTTACCCAGAATCACCCGCAACACTGTTTTTGCACCATCATGCACTGGGATCTCAACCCAGAATTCCAATGGGCGGGGGAGACTGCGGGAACTATGAGATAGCTACCCACAGTGCAACGCTCCAGAAATCGACGCTAGCCTCAGTACATGGACACACACCACCGAATTATTGTGCTCTGTGTGGCCGAGTGCACTCGAATTTATACAATCTGTTTTACAAAACCGGTTTATGTAAAATCGGAATAATCCTGTAGTGTAGACGTACCCATATACACATAAACACACACAGACACTGTGCTGTGATAAAAAAAAGAAAACGATACTAGACCTGGCCAATCTACTGACTTGTGAATCTAAGAGGTAATTTGGGGATTAATAATAGTCATTTTTCAATTAGTGTAAGTATCCATTATGTAGAGTTGGAGTTATCCAATCAGGTTACTGGCAGGAGGCATGCTAAAGCAGAGATGATATGGATAAATGTGAGATGAATACATGTCAATTACAGCCTAAACTGATACTAAATGTACACTTACCAGTTCAACAGAAATGGGCATGAACTGCAAAACCTAGATCTGAACTCCCCTGAACTTCAGGGGTGCTAGGATCCAGTGTATTGTTTCTGCCCCTAGAATTCAAACACATTCTAAAGCAACCCCTCCTTTCTCTCATATGGACTCTGCTAAGAGGTGCTGAAAATCACGCAGTGTCCAATCACGTTAGCATTTTGCATTGCTAAGATTGTTTATTGACTGACTTTCAAGTTATAGTATTTCCTTGGTCATCTTAACCACTCCATGTCAAGAATCGAGGCCACATACTAGATTTCCAGACCAAAGATAAATAAACTTTCTCCTCTTCATTAGTGCTTCCCACACATACATACAGCACCTATAGCTGCTGCCTTTATCGCCACAGTTTACACCGTGATATTTTATTGCAGAAAAAACTCACAAGAAACAAAGGAGGTTAAGAAGTGAGTGGGGGGATTTGAATTTTTAATCTCCAGTGAATCTAGATGCTTCCGAAATGAAATCAAAGGGAGCCCAGGCTCAAATAATCTAATCTTCAAACATAGTTTCACATGGAATGAAGAGTGACATAAATATTATTTTATTTTTTATTTACTAACACGGTGGTTTGATGACATTAGCATAAGACATAAATGGGGGCATTTTCAAAGTGATGTGTGAAATGTACAGGCTCAAATCCTGTTATTTATAACAGGATTTCTGTATGTAACTCCTGTGCAGTCACTGAAAATTCCCCCTTCCCTCCCTTCTCCAGCTAATCATGAGGTCAGAGTTAAACTGCAGCCTGTCAGTATTTAAATGAATACATTTTACATATCCTAGTGGCTCCCTTGCTCAGCAACAGCCTATGCTATCTGGAGGCCAAAGATAAGTGCTCAGGGATTACCTTTAAAACAATCACTCAGCTCTTTTGTCAGAAACTCAGAACAAAAACTAAAGAGCTGTAATCCTCTCTTCTGTGGACTGGCCAAATATTAACAATGGCAGGTTCAGAAAGAGCCCTTCAAAGTCAATATCAAAGCTCAACCAAATTTACAGTCGCTGTGTTACAAGGTCAGGCTGGCTGTTCCATAAGATGTCCTGATTTTTTATTTGTATTTTTACTACCTTGGCCTTTTCGTATTGTTTCAGGCTTGAGCCTGTTACAAGAACTGGCAGAATGGACACCATTTATTTTCATTATTTTTTCCCCAGAAAAACCAGCTTCAACTCTTAACTGCTGCCAAATGTAGATTTGATTGACTGTTGCTTTGCACATTCTCTAATCCTTTATCCCAGCATAGAGTGGATGTAGAATGCTAACACATCAGAGTAGCAGCATATCACATCCACTTTGCACTGGGGTAAAGGTCTACACAAGGTGCATCTTGCATATAGAATCAGAGATGGAAAAAGAACAGTCACTATGTAATTTAGTCCATACAGCCACCTGAATAAGGTGGCCCATACCATACTGTGGCCTAGATTTAAGAATCAGCCATTGTGCAGCAGGTGGCTAGCTAGAGAGCAGCACTTCCCTTTTTAAGAAAGCATCCGGACCTTAAAGAAGGCAGAAACCCTCTGACTCAGTTTTGTTTGCAAAGGACCGTGAAGCTTTTCTGTAGCTCTGGGTGAAGACTAAAATTGGTGCCAAGTAAGGGCAGGAAGTTAAAAAACCCTGCCTAGCGAAATGGAGATGGATTTGGCCATCAAAACCTCATGCATGTGCAAAAAAGGCGTTGGATTTTGTTCAGATGATAAACATGGCCACGGGAAGGCTATCTGAACACAGGACTGAGTCAAATATCCACACCCTTGAGCAGCACAGTTCAGCCAACCTCATCCCCAGTGTAGACAGTGCTTGGTTGATGGTGACCAGTACTGACAGGAGAACCCTGCACATCAGTGTAGGAAGTGTCTACACTCAAGCACTGCAGTGGTGGAGCTGTGCCGCTGCAGCATTTGAAGCGTGGACAAGCCCATAGTGACTGATGGATTTTATGTCTTGTTTACGGCTGCTCTGGCCTATTTGATGCTGTATGTCACTTCTTAGAGCCCTGGTCACAGAGAACAGCACAGGCATTTGAGGTGAGGACTAGAAATTAAGGGTTAAGAATGTTTTTCATCTTTACATTTTAGACCTTTAAAAAGTTAGATCCCAATTCAAACATTAATTATTATTAATAATTATTATTATTTTGATTGGAGAATGAAAGAAAACAAAACTCTGAACTAAAATTAGCTGAAATTTGGGAAGCAAAAACAGAAATTCTGCAGCAGTTCTAACTTAAAGGGGTAGGCACAAAGTTATAATCAGAACCATTTCACTCCACGTATTTGCTTGCAGCAAACATTGAAATGCAGCCTCAGGGGGGTCAGAAAATGGTATTCAGCCAGTGCACAGAATACTGCACACCAGTGTGGAGAACCTTTGGATCTTTAATGACCAGCCAGGATGTATTTGCTTAGAAATGTCATTCAAAGGACCCACACCCATTGATGCAGCTGATAGTTCTTTTTAGTAGTAGCACCACAGGGTCCAATTTTCACAAGACGGAGCCTCAGTTGTTCTTGAAAATATATCTGTACGGACAATGTTAGGTTTGTGTGTGTGCCCACTGCATACACATAGATATAAAATGTGGTTTCCCTGATCCAAGTGTGCAGGTGAGAGGGAAGGCACAGGGAGACTCCACGGTCCTGCACTGCACCTGTATAGGAGACAGCCAGACTTACCATCCAAGGAAATGCTAGGCTGTTAAGCTTCCCAGTGCACTTTTTGGTGCTTCTTGCCCCAAAGAGGTCATGGCTGCAGTAGTGGTGAAGGACCAGTCCATCCTGCTTGCCTAGTGGAGTTAGGAAACTGGAGCTGTGGGCAACTGCTTCAAGGATATGAAGAAAAGTAATTATTTAATTGCCTACACACCATCAGTAGAGATAAGGAGATGTTAGTATCATTACACAAGGCATTGGTGAGACCTCATCTGGAATACTGTGTGCAGTTCTGGTCTCCCATGTTTAAGAAGGATGAATTCAAACTGGAACAGGTACAGAGAAGGGCTACTAGGATGATCCGAGGAATGGAAAACCTGTCTTATGAAAGAAGACTCAAAGAGCTTGTCTTGTTTAGCCCAAAAGAAGGATGAGGGGAGATATATCAGAGGAATAAATAGCAGGGAGTTAGAGGAATTATTTAAGCTCAGTACCAATGTGGACACAAGAGCAAATGGATATAAACTGGCTATCCGGAAGTTTAGGCTTGAAATTAGACGAAGGTTTCTAACCATTAGAGGAGTGAATTTCTGGAACAGCCTTCCAAGGGGAGAAGTGGGGGCAAAGGACATATCTGGCTTCAAGACTAAGTTTGATAAGTTTATGGAAGGGATGGTATGATGGGATAGCCTAATTTTGGAAATTAATTTGTCTTTGACTACTAGCGGTAAATATGCCCAATGGCTTGTGATGGGATGTTAGATGGGATGGGATCTGACTTACTACGGAGAATTCTTTCCTGGGTGTCTGGCTGGTGACTCTTGCCCACATGCTCAGGGTTTAGCTGATTGCCATATTTGGGGTCGGGAAGGAACTTTCCTCCAGGGCAGATTGGCAGAAGCCCTGGGAGGGTTTGCCTTCCCCTGCAGCATGGGGCACAGGCCACTTGCAGGAAGGTTCACTGCACTTTAAAGTCTTTAAACCATGATTTGAAGACTTCAATGGCTGAGACACATGTTAGGGGGTTGTTACAGGAGTGAGTGGGTGAGATTCTGTGGCCTGCATTGTGCAGGAGGTCAGACTAGATGATCATAATGGTCCCTTCTGACCTTAAAGTCTATGAGTCTATGATTGAAATGTTAAAATCAACGGTGTGGCAAAGAACCTGTCTCTCCTCTGCTAGCTCAGTCCTTCTCAGCCTTGGAGACATAGGCTTGGGCAAAGCAAAAGCCCTTCACAGTCGCGCACAGGGTCTGGCTGATCCCTTCTCAGTCAGGCCCTTGTTCTGTTGTCCTCTCCTTCTGGGGAGAGTGCAATCTGCCTTGCAAGAAAAGTTTTAGAGTTCAGCTGCCCCTACTCGCTGGCAGCTACTCTACTTCTCTCCTCCCCCCTGCTTCCCTGCCAGGGAGGATTTAAAAAGGTCTCCAGCCATTGGGGCCAGCTGAAACTAATTAGCTCCCTGGTAACCCCTGTTCCAGCTGAACCTTATTCCTCCATGGTTAAGCCTTCTGGGGCTAATTACTACCCCTCTCTTGGTAGCTAAGTGTCCTGAGTTTGCCACAATGGTTATAACCTATTTAGGAAGGATCAACCAGGCAAAAGCGAAGGGGGAGTGGCACTCTCTTTAAAAAAATAGAATGACCTATTTTTGAGTGACTGATGCATTCAGAAGAAAATGATCTTGAATATCTATGGATCAATGTCCTAACAAATAAAGCAAAAGATGGAGTATTAGTTGGTGTCTGCTACAGACCACCAGATCACACTAGGGAACAGGATGACTGGCTCCTTACACACCTATCTATAATATGTAGGGAAAAAATGTGTGAGATCATGGACTTCAATATGAGAGACATATGCTGGAGATTTCATGCTGTCAGTACTAAAACAAAACATCCTTGGAATTTCTAAATATTACAGATGACCATTTCCTAACGCAAAAAGGGTTACAGCCAACATGGAGGAATTCTATATCAGACCTTGTCATGACAGATAAAGAGGTACTGATTAAGGAACTAAAAATTAACGGTAACTTAGGTACAAGTGATCATGACTTGTTCAAATTTATAATATGCAAACAGAATATATTCCAGAATATATACTTGGTGCTTTAAAAGGACCAACTTTACAAAGCTGAAAACAATTATGAGCCATATCAGCTGGGAGAAAGAGTTCAATCAGAAAAATGAGAATGATAACCAGGAAATGTTTAAGAATACTTTACTAGACACCCAAAAAGCCACAATCAAGGGAAAATACTGTATTGGTTTAAAAATGCACCTCCAGCTTCCATCCCAGACACACCACACAATCCATCATCTACAGCCAAGCGCTGAGGTATAACCGCATTTGCTCCAACCCCTCAGACAGAAACCAACACCTACAAGATCTTCACTAGTCTTCACCAAGCATTCTCAAAACTATGATACCCACAGGAGGAAATAAGGAAACAAATCAGAGCCAGACGTGTACCCAGAAGCTTCCTGCTGCAAGACAAGCCCAAGAAAGATACCAACAGAACTCCACTGGCCATCACCTACAGCCCTCAGCTAAAACCTCTCCAACTCATCATCAGTGATCTACAACTCATCCTGGACAATGATCCCTCACTTTCACAGGCCTTGGGAGGCAGACCAGTACTTGCCCACAGACAACCCGCCAACCTTAAGCATATTCTCACCAAAAATCTCACACCGCACCATAGTAACTCTAACTCAGGAACCAATCCATGCAACAAACCTTGGTGCCAACTCTGCCCACATATTTACACTAGTGACACCATCACAGGACCTAACCAGATCAGCGACATCATCACTGGTTCATTCACTTGCACTTCCATCAATGAATATATGCCATCATGTGACAGCAATGCCCCTCTGCTATGTAAATCAGCCAAACTGGACAATCTCTGCGTAAAAGGATAAATGGACACAAGTCAGATATTAGGAATGGCAACATACAAAAACCTGTTGGAGAACACTTCAACCTCCCTGGACACACAATAGCAGATTTAAAGGTAGCCATCCTGCAGCAAAAAAAGTTCTGAACCAGACTCCAGAGAGAAACTACTGAACTTCAGTTCATTTGTAAATTTGACACCATCAGCTCAGGATTAAACAAAGAATGTGGATGGCTAGCCAACTAAAAAAGCACTTTCTCCTCCCTTGGTGTTCACACCTCAACTGCTAGAACAGGGCCTCAGCCTCCCTGATTTAACCTCATTATCTCTAAACTGATTTTTGCCTGCATATTTATACCTGCCTCTGGAAATTTCCACCACATACGTCTGATGAAGTGAGTATTTACCCACGAAAGCTTATGCTCCAATATGTCTGTTAGTCTATAAGGTGCCATAGGACTCTTCGTTGCTTTTTACAGATCCAGACTAACACGGCTACCCCTCTGATAATTAAAAAACAGTAAACAGGATGACTTGGGTAATTATTGCCTGTCAGTCTGACATTGATCCTGGGCAAAATAGTGGAACAGCTGATATGAGACTCAATTAAAGAATTAAAGGAGGGTAATATAAGTAATTCCAATAAACATGGATTTATGGGAAATGGATCCTGTCAAATTAACTTGATATATCTTTTTTGATGAGATTACAAGTTTGGCTGCTACAGTTAATAGTGTTGACATAATATACTTAGACTTCTGTAAGGCATTTCACTTGGTACCACATGATATTTTGATTAAAAAACTAGAAAGATATAAAATTAACATGCCACATATTAAATGGATTAAAATGCATGCAGAGTAGTGGTAGCCATGTTGGTCTCAGGATATTAGAAGATGAAGCAGCTCTGATCTCTAAAGCTTGTCTCTTATCAGTAGAAGTTGCTCCGTCCCTCTAATATCCTGGGATCAACACTGCTACAACAGCAGTGCATATTGTTATTTGATAGCTGTTCAGTGGCCTTAGTGAAATGATTGGGTGATGTCTATCCAGTTGACAAGAATCCATAACACAAGATCCCCCAATACAATTGACCCTGCCTTTGGCAGCCTCAGGGCAGAACCCAAGGGCTGAATGGTCTGGGAGCCTGAGCTAATCACCTCCTCACCCCCCACAGTTAGTTTCTTGAGGTCTAGCAACCTGGCATTTTCAGGATCCCCAGAGTTGCCCAAAATGTTGTGATAAATAATTTTAGAAACCCACAGACATGTTTACTTGCTCATTTACAAAAGTCACAGGTGATTGTTTATGTCAGTTGTGGCAACAAAGTTCCAAGGATCAGACAAAAATAAACCATATTGAAAAGTGAATTTGAAGGCGAACAACCTATTAGCAGTTTTTTAAAACATTTTTTTACAGTATTAAACATCTCAGTAGCATTTCTTGACGCATTTGGGCCTGATTTTTAAACCTTGCTTCTGTTTGTGAGAATACCCAATCGACTGAAAGCACAAATGCTAACATTTAGATCTCTAAACTGAATTGCAGGCAGAATGGAATAGTCCAATACCCAAATGTTAGCATTTACACCCACAAAAATGAAGGCAACATTTAAAAGTCAGGCCCATTGAAAATCCATAACAATATTTAGATCTATATACCTTATAGATTAACTAAATCCAATCAACCGAGAACAAAACCAATTAAAGAAATGTAGCATTAACATATGAAAACAACAGTAACAATAAGGCCAACACAACTCAAATCCAAGAGAATGCATAAGAGAAAATATATGCTTAAATTATTTGAAAATCCTACATCAGAGTGAAAAATAGTACATTGGCAAGCATGGAGACAATTTGGCTGCATTTGCCATGCACATGTGGAATGCCTCCTGGCTTCACACTCGTGTACTCTATTTCTGCTCCCCTCCTAACAGAGACACACACACATTTACACATTCCCCAGCAACCCTTGGACTGCAAAAGAAAAATGTGACTTCCGATGTGTAATTACATGCACGAACTAATTTTTCAAGATAGCCTTTGGAAACGTGTCTCTTTATGCATTGCTGCATTTTGAGCTCTCAAGAGAGGTGACTGTACTACAGTCAAGAGGAGCATTATTGGCCACAGCTCATGCTCATGGTGAAATACACCAGTAGTGCAAGCTGGGTGTTACCATTTTAGATACATTTTGGGTATTTAAAAAGACAAATGTAAATAATTGAGATATTTAAGTTTTAAAATTAGCTGCTAATTATGCATAGTAGTTAATTTCCCCCAACATTTTGTGTGATAAGACCAACTCTTATTAAAATAAATGGGATGTCAACACCATTCCCTTTAGTCCCACTGAGCGATGTCACAATCCCACTTATTATGGATTTTTTGACAATATTTCGCATTCAAATGATCAGGAAGCTAGACTCCACCATTCGTGTTAATGGCAGTTGTGGCCCTAAAACTTTTTTATGGAAGAAATCTCTTGAATAATATGTTTGGAATAATGGATATCATTACAACTGGAGTTGTGTGTGCTCAACACTTTTGAACATCAAGCCCAGGGTGTCTCAAGTTGGACACGCAAAAAGTGAGTCACTCCCAAACTAGTAGTCACAGTCAAACATTTCGGCCATAATATCTGTAGCTAAAAGGAGGTGGAAGGCTGTGCATTACTGGATTTTGGTCAATTATCTCATATACACAGATATCATCTTTATAAAGCTTTTCATGTTTGCTTCAGAGCCAGAGAAAAACCTTTTTATTTCTTTAATGCTTCATTTTTAAAGTACAACTTTGAAAATATGTTTCCTTGACTGCAGATATTTGTTTCCATTTCGAAAGGGCTGGTTGAATGAAGGAGGTCATGAATCATGCTGCTCTGTGAATTTTGCTCTGCTAATATTGCTGAGAATGACTCTATAATAGGATGTAATCTAGTAGCTAGGTACTGTCTTGATTAAGTTGTGATAAAAAGGAGTTCTCAATGGTTACAGTGAATTTAAGGCACTTTATTGCTGAATATAGCAATGATATATTGCAGAATGCTTTTTAATTGGTTGTTAGCTTCCAGTGTGTTGCTAAGACCAGCAGTATACATCCATATAGCAGCCACATAAAATCAGTTTTAAGGCTGCAGTCTACAGTACTAGTTAGAATTAAGGGGTGAACGTGTTTTCCATTTTCAAGATCCCTTTAATGAACAGGGTTTTCATCCCTTTCCTAGTTCTATCCCACAGTTACGTGTCCATGTCAGTAGCTACTGAGAGACCATTTAAATATCAGGTTTAAGCAATTACCAACCAGTTTATGGGTGTGTTTAATTTCAGGAGACTTTGGGTCTTTTTCATGGTTAGTCTTTTTAATTTTTACTTCTAATTGCTCATCCATATGCTTTCAAAACCCCTAAGGAGGAGTATCACAGACAACAGAGATGGAAAAAGCCTATTAAGTTACATTATCTAGGTCATCCCCTCTGTGTATTCCATGAAGTATATTTGCAAGTGCTTTCTCCAGATGCTATATATGGAAGAGAAAAATACTGCACAGGGTGTGAGTTATTGTGTCTTTTTTCTTACTAAATATTTAATATCGTCGCTTCCTTGCTACCACAATATAAATAATAATAATAGTTGTTTGAGATGGTAGTTTTTAGCATTCTCTGAATCAGGAATTGAAAATTCCTCACATCTGAGGTTTGGGACTTGAAACATTAGGATTTGCAAAGGTGCCAATAAAACATTGTTAGACTCAAGAACCAATAGCAGTTTAAAGGTCTAATATCTTGCAAACTGACAGAATCAGAAACAAATGTTTGGTAGCTTTTGTAGGCTGTGCCAATGACATAATTGCAAGGTTTTCCAACTCTGGAACTTTGTGAGATATCATATCTTGAACTATGTCATTCTGCTTAGCAAAATACTTTTGGTTTTCATTTGAATTCCAACATGATTTTAGCAGCCACTATTCTGAGAACTGCCGGAATGCAAACCCTGTGCTTTAATACCATCTAAAGCTTGGCTCCTCACTTTGAAATTGTACAAAGCACTAATAAGTTTAGTAAATCACAGGCTACTACAACTATGTCAGAACTGAAGTGGGGAAAAGTACACGATGCTACTTAGAACGACATGATGTAAATCTCTGCTATGTCATAATCTGCAAGGCTTATAAACTCTTTCATAAACCAGAATACATTTTTTCAGGAGCAATAAGCAGTCAGTCCTTGACAACTGATAAGAAGGAGTAACTAAAAAATGAACAAAAGGTCCAGTCATGTCCCCTTCATCCATGCACAGAGAAGAGCTCCATGTGTAGATTTGTCCCAGGCCATGCAGTGGCATGAATAGGAATCATCTTCTTCCACACCACGATCCTCTCTGTTCCTGCACCAACAGAGACCCCTCTGCAGGTTCAGGGACATGCCTGTGGACAGAGGGCAGGGCAGAATATACATCCTTTCCCCTTCTCAACCACATGGAACATCCAATCAGCAGTAAAGCATTCTGAGATTGAACAGCCCCCTCCGTGTCCAGAGGCAGATGCTAAGAAGAGAAACCTTGTAAGTACAGGTCAATCCAGAGGAGAACAGGTGGCAGCTGAGGAGCAGCGAAGGTACAGGGTCTCATGTGGAAGTCTCTGTATCTCATAGGATTCTCTGAGATCTGTGCATATCTTGAGGGCTCTCTGAGGTTCAGAGACCAGTCTCTTCACTTCTTATGTTGGAAGAAGGGGGCAAATCTTTCACCCACTTAAATATTCTGAAGAAAAACAGCCTTGAAGGGAGCCTCACCAATTTATCCTTCTCCCTTTCTATGTTTGTGGTGGGGGTTTCTGCCATATTGGCTCAATCAGGCTGTCAGTTAATTCATCCTGATGAGGACAGGCAACAAAAACTCAATCATCACCTTTATTTCTGTTTCACATGGCCTGGTGTTTTTTAGTTTGGTGCCTTCTCTGGTATCTGGCAAAGAGGAGAGTGGGGAGAAAAAAGACAAAAGGAAAGAAATGTTTCATCTCATATTTTTATTTGCAGTTGTACTTTAAAAGAGGACAGTCAGCGCTTCATGAGTTAAAGAACTGGAACAGATTCTGATAGTAGGAAAAAAGTACAGAGGGGGGGAAATTAAATAAGATCTCTTGCAAGACCAGCTTTACTATCTCTGGAGGTTATAAGAGCAATCATGTTCCTTTGAGCCACTGATGGAGGACATCATAAAAATGTAGGCACTCCTTTGGAAGAGAACTTTCAGCTTGACTTGGTCATTAATAGGCACTAATGCTGGATTATGCCTCTGTGAAACAAAAAAGAAAAATCTGGTTCACTAAGTCTGACTCTTCTAAACTTTAATTAAAGGAATCCTTTCAAACATCCTCCACTTATTAGAAACATAAAATTCTATCGGGTCATGTTGCTTTAAGAGACGCATCACACTACACTAGGCAACTGATGAATCATAGCATGGGCTGTTTGGGTATATGTCTTCTTCATTTGCAATGTCTAGTCATGGTTGACTATCCAGTCCAAAACTAGTGCAGTGCATAGGCTGCCCTTTAAAACTTAGCTGCCACACAATATGACTGTTGCATCATGTTCTATCTTGTAGGCATGCATCCAGTGTAGGAAGACTAAGGCTCAATGAACCATGGAAGTTTAGTTCACAAAGGGGATGATGAACCAAATCTTATGGTTTGGTTTGAAAGATTGGAAGTTATTCAGGTTTGCTTGGATGTTTGGTTTTGATTAACTTGAACTGTCAAGGTGTTAATCCCATGGGTAGCCCCTTTCCTTACCTACCACTGATGTCTCTTCTAACAAGCCCCAGGACCTCACTTTCTTTCCTAAGGTATCTTCAGAGGGTGAGGGGACCCTGGGATTGGTTAGCGAGAGAAAACAAGAAACATCAATTTGGGGGAAGGGAGGTGCACCAGCATGCCAGCTGTGCTAACTTCACCCCATATTCACTGAACGTTTGTGGGCTAGTCACAGAAACAAAACTTGAATTCCTGTTTCAGTTTGAATCACTCTGACATTGGTATTTGTACCGTTAGCGAACTGTTGTAAAGCGCATTGGATAAAAGCGCTATATAAAAAAAAACAAAACTTTTTTTGTTCTACAAATAAAAGCACACAACTCATATTTTAATATCAGTAGTCTTACCTTTCTAATGCGATGGGCGTGCCCTTTCTCCCCTACTGTGGCAGCCCCCAAGCTGGGGCTGGGAAGGAGCGGGGTCTCTCCCCCGCCACAGCAACCACAGAGCCAAGGCTGGGAAGGAGGGCCATCTCTCCCTAGCAGCCTCAGCCCTGGAGCTGGAGAAAGTTGCCTCTTTCTCTGGCCACCGCAGTCCTACACATCCCAAATTCTCCCCAACTCCTTCTCTCACCCCACTGCCCCCTCCCACCTATCCCCTATTCCCCCCCCACACACACACACCCCAGGCATCTAATTAATGGAGCCACACCTGCACGGCTCCACTAGTTAGGTGGGTGGCCCTTCATTCTCTTGTTTGCGGCCACTCAGGCATGCACCTTAGAGGGAACTATCATGGACCACCTGAATGGAGCTCACAGACTACTGGCGGTCCACGGACCACAGTTTGAGAACCTCTGCCTTAGAAGTTGTGCTTTTTAGTGAGCTAACAAAATATTGGCTAACTTGTTAACAATAGGGTAAGAAACAAAGTCATAGTTCATTAACATATTGAAAGACAAAATAAAAGTCTATTTTAAATATTAAAAAATGCTGCTTTGTCTCAGGTACTGTCATGTGGTAGCATGGGTAAATGCTTACTTTTCAGTGGTGATCACTGTACATTTGCAGATATCTTTAAGTCAGATTTCTGAACTTTAATATTGTTTTATACTGAAGTTCACCTTTAATTTAGCAACTTGCCCATCAGAGCTCAATTATTTCTGCCTGACTTTGCAATAAAGCCACAATCCTTTATTGCAAAGTGATCACATTAACAGAGTACAATCCAGTGTTAGTATTAGGAGTTCATTGCTTCAGCTGATAAAGGACTTGAACTGTGGAAAAGCCTGCCATCTACATTTCATTTATGTGGAGTTTCTATGGTTTTCTCTAAAGAAGTAAGGGAAATATTTATTTGGGAAGTAGAAAGCTAATAAACTTTCCTTTCCATGCCTAGCACAATTATAGTTTGATTTAACTATGAGTACAGCGTGCCACTGTAACACTTATTCAAAAATTGCTATCTATCAGCCCTCTTGAGTGCAAATATTAATATGGAGGGAAAAATTTGCAAATATATTACCAATTTCCTTTACTATGTGGAATAAAGAGACAGTAATTTCCCATATTAAATAAAGTTAAAATTAATATGTTTTGTAATTTTGAGACTATACTAGAAAATGTAACAACCTAATATGAACTCTTCAATCTTTTAGTAATATAGGTAAGCGTATTCACCATTGAAGAATTCCTAAATAGACACACAAAGTGTGCCTGGGTGCACTGCCTCATATTTGCAAACAGTGTTGTCCATCTGAGTTGCAACAGGATTCTGTAAGGTAGCATTAAATGTTCTCTTCAGGACAGTGTCCTTAAACAATGGGCTTAGCTGTGGAGACATAAATACATGAATTTCAGTCAGATCAACAGTAAACATACATGAGCAGAATTCTACAATAATCTTGCTTATATACTTCCTAGGAAAGAAAGATTCTACTTGCCAGAAGAGACTGCTTCCTCCGATACAGGTTATACAAAGCTCTTGTATGGAAAAGCACTCAACATTATCTACTACAGCTAAGAATACCTTATTACACTGTGACATTTTGAATTATTGAGCTATAAACAATGCTGAAAACTGCAGGTGCTCAGCACCACTGAAAATCAGGCAAGTTATTTAGATGCCTACATATGCATGTAAAACCATAAGTTTAGGAACCTTTTTAAAAAAAAATTATGGGGCATGGTGATGGGAGTCTTAGTAGGATGAGTGAAGGGAAGGAGGAAAGAACAAAAAACAAGAGGGAAAGGAATGCTGTGTTTGGACATTATTATTGTCCAAGACAACAATCATTTACATTTGTGTCTCAGATTTTGTTTAGTTTTTACTCTTTTTTTAATTGTATTTATTTGTTAGCTATTTCATGATCAGTCACAGGGGTAAGAGTAGAGAAGCCAGCAAAGAGATTAACAAATTTAAAGTAAATGCACTTTCTTAGGCTTAAAATACAAAAATAAAACCATTCTGGAGACTGCTGACACACAGGTCTTTAGGGAGTCTTGACTACTTTTTAGTAGCTGGATGTCCTGGCTATTTGCATGATATAGAATTGAGCTACGGACTGGACCTATGAACATCACATCCCCACCATCTTGAAAGGCTCTCTTCTCATGATGATCCTCCCTTTGGAAGTTTACAGCTGAACGCAGTCCATCAACAACCCCCGATGCATTGATCAGAGAGGGCTGCTAGAAAGTGATACTGTTTGAGGTCCTCTTTCCCCTGTAGTCACTGAGTCTGCTGTGCTTTCTCCACATTTTTAAGCCCCATCCTTTTCGACATTCTTAAGCCTCAAGCAGTCATGAGACCTCAAGATAATCTTGTGAACTGAACTCATGTCAGCAGGCTGTGCAGTATCTAGGTTGTGAGGTGGCCCATTCAAGACCAATGACCTTAACTGATTCACATTTCCACTCAGTACAAACCCACACCCCCCAGGTCAGCAAACAAAGGAAGCAGATGTGCGCAGCTGTCAAAGTTCCTTCCCCACTCTGAACTCTTAAAAAGGCGGCTTTTAATTAAAGAAAGAAAGGTAAAAATCATCTTTGTAAAATCAAGATGGAAAATAACTTTACAGGGAGCAAAGAATCCTGTGGCACCTTATAGACTAACAGACGTTTTGGAGCATGAGCTTTCGTGGGTGAATACCCACTTCTTCAGATGCATCTTTACAGATCCAGACTAACACGGCTACCCCTCTGAAACTTTACAGGGTAATCAGATTCATACAGTCCAGAGGAACCCCCTTTAGCCTTAGGTTCAAAGTTATAGCAAACAGAGGTAAATCCTCTTAGCAAAAAGGAACATTTACAAGTTGAGAAAACAAAGATAAAACTAACACGCCTTACCTGGCTGTTACTTACAAGTTTGAAATATGAGAGACTGGTTCAGAAAGATTTGGAGAGCCTGGATTGATATCTGGTCCCTCCTAGTTCCAAGAGTGAACAACCCCAAAACAAAGAGCACACAAACAAAAGCCTTCCCCCCACCAAGATTTGAAAGTATCTTGTCCCTTTATTGGTCCTTTGGGTCAGGTGTCAGCAATCTAGGTTACCTGAGCTTCTTAACCCTTTAGAGGTAAAAGGATTTTGGTGTCTGGCCAGGAGGGATTTTATAGTATTGTATACAGGAGGGCTGTTCCCTTCCCTTTATAGTTATGACACTGACCTTCAGAAAACAGGAGAGATTTTACTGAAACCAACCCTAACTTTACAGAGCAAATAAAAAGAGACTCATTAGAATGTGTCTGGAGAACCTCCTCAACCCAGAAAGAGGAAACAAACTGTTATATCATGACAAGGGTGGAAAGAAGTTTGTTATCCTTTTAGCACTTTTCAGACTTGATCTGCTTGCAGAAAAACATAAGAAAGTCCAGAATTTTCCTCTCTGGAACTGTATGTGAGTGCTAAGGTCTTGATCCTGGAAGTTCTGACTTTCAGTAATGATGAGAAGAACATGCTTGATAGGATTTCCCCCCCTCCATATTTCTTTCTCACGGGCAGCCAACTTCACAAGGAGTTTTATTACGGTCCACCAGCAGTGAGAATACACTTGTATTTTAGTCTGATATCAAAGTATCTGTGATGAATTCAGATGTCTCCGAAAGAATACAGAAACATATGTTTATTTAAGATGTAGTTTATATTCATTTATTTTTATTTACTTTAAAATGGAAATTTCCCTACTTATAAAGTATGAACTTTTCAACATATTTTAATTTCCATGACAAATCAGTCATTAGCACCGCTGCAGAGAGTATCAATAAAGGTGCCCATTATGGTTGTTTTTGCTACGTGAACACCTGTCCACTAGCAACCGGGACTAAGATCAGAAACTCATTTTACATAGGCCACTGAACAACCATTAGATGATAACTTTTAGTCACTATCAACCTGAGTCAGCTCGGAGCTGGTGCCTAGAGGTAAAAAGCCCTAGATCACATTACCAGTCCTTTGATCCTTCCTACTCCCAAAAATAGCCAGTTCCAATCTCTACTTTTTACTGGGCCTTAACCACTGGATATGCATAATAAAACAAGCCTTCAATGATCACAGATTTATTTATCATGCAACAACTCTCATATGAAATCTCAACTGACTGCTAAGTGAAGTATTAAAAGAATTCAGTGTTGGCACAAAAGCTGTTAAAAGCAAAAAAAGATTAAGAGCTTTTTCTTTATTCCATAAAAAATGTCTGCATTAAGTTAAAAACGAAAACTAAAAAAATAAATAAAAACAATATGGATTATATTTTTAAATCTCCAAAGACAAAAGATGGCAAACATCTCTCTGAATGAAAAGAAGAAATTTGGCTAATGTTGTTTTTCAGCCTCTGATCAAAGAACAGTATCATTTTTTGTTGGAAAAGTGACAGATCACAAGCTAGCATTTCTCAATCCTAGAAGATTTCCCATAGAAATACAGAAAAAACTCTTATCTCTTTCTTTGATACTTTTAAGATATCTTGCTTTAACTCTCAGGCCATAATTAAAAATCATACAATACACACATCTCAGATGCATTGTGAAGTTGATCACTTCCAACATCCAAGACATATATTTATTATATGACACTGTCATAATGTCTTTAGGAAATGATTATTGGGCTGCAACATAGTTAATTAGCCAGAACACTAAAATAACTAAGACCAGGTGAATCTGACTAATTAATTAATCAATCAAAACCAAGTAAACATTATATTATAATCTCCCATCCTGTATGTATCAGCTATATAATTCACAATCTTCATCAGACACTCAGATTGTTCCTTTACTGTAAACCATAAAAGGAGTATATAAATTAAATGAAAAGAAGACTTGCTAATGACTTGATTAAGGATACAGCTACTCAGTACTTAGCTCAAGAGAATTCATACGAGTATTCTTTATCACGTAGGTGGTCCTTTTGAACTATGTCTTCAAGCCACCAGGGCCTGATAAAATACATCCTAGAATACTCAAGGAGCTGACTGAGGAGATATCTGAGCCATTAGTGATTATCTTCAAAAACTCATGGAAGATGGGAGAGATTCCAGAGGACTGGAAAAGGACAAATATGGTGCCAATCTATAAAAAGGGCAATAAGGACAACCTGGTGAATTACAAACCAGTCATCTTAACTTCAGTACCTGTAAAGATAATGGAGAAAATAATCAAGCAATCAGTTTGCAAACACCTAGAAGATAAAAGTGGTAGCAAACAGTCAGCATGGATTTGTCAAGAACAAATTGTGTCAAACCTACCTAACAGTTTCTTTGACAGGGTAACAAGACTTGTGAATATGAGGGACATGGTAGATGTGGTATACCTTGAATTCAGTAAGGCTTTTGATAAAGTCTTGCATGACATTCTCATAAACAAACTAGGGAAATACAACCTAGATGGAGCTACTATAAGATGGGTGCATAACTGGATGGAAAAACGGTCCCAGTAGTTATCAGTGGTTCATAGTCAGTCTGGAAGGGCATATTAAGTGGGGTCCTGCAGGGATCATTCCTGGATCCGGTTCTGTTCAATATCTTCATCGATTATTTAGATAATGGTAGGGGGAATATACTTACGAAGTTTGCAAATGATACAAAGCTGAGAGGGGTTGCAAGTGCTTTGGAGGATACAATTAATATTCAAAATGATCTGGACAAACTGGAGAAATGGTCTGACGCATATAGGATGAAATTCAATAAGGACAAATGCAAAGAACTCCACTTAGGATGGAACAACCAATTGTACACATACAAAATAGGAAATGACTGCCTAGGAAGGAGTACTGCAGAAAGGGATCTAGGGACTACAGTGGATCACAAGCTAAATATGACACAACAGTGTAACACTGTTTCAAAAACAGTTAACATCATTTTGGCCTATATTAGCAAGACGTGAGAAATAATTCTTCTTGTTCTCCTTCATGCTGATAAGGCCTTATCTGGAGTCATGTGTCCAGTTCTGGGCATAACATTTCAGGAAAGATGTAGACAAATTGGAGAAAATCCAGAGGAGAACAACAAAAATTATTAAAGCTCTAGAAAACATTATAAGAACATAAGAACGGCTGTACAAGGTCAGACCAAAGGTCCATCTAGCCCAGTATCCTGTCTACCGACAGTGGCCAGTGCCAGGTGCCCCAGAGGGGGTGAACTTAACAGGCAATAATCAAGTGATTTCTCTCCTGCCATCCATCTCCATCCTCTGACAAACAGAGGCTAGGGACACCATTCCTTACTCATCCTTGCTAATAGCAATTAATGGACTTAACCACCATGAATTTATCCAGTTCTCTTTTAAATGCTGTTATAGTCCTAGCTTTCACAACCTCCTCAGGTAAGGAGTTCCACAAGTTGACTGTGCACTGTGTGCAGAAGAACTTCCTTGTATTTGTTTTAAACCTGCTGCCTATTAATTTCATTTGGTGACCTCTAGTTATTGTATTATGGGAATAAGTAAATAATTTTTCCTTATTCACTTTCTCCACATCACTCATGATTTTATATACCTCTATCATATCCCCCCTTAGTCTCCTCTTTTCCAAGCTGAAGAGTCCTAACCTCTTTAATCTCTCCTCACATGGGACCCGTTTCAAACCCCTAATCATTTTAGTTGCCCTTTTTTGAAGCTTTTCTAGTGCCAGTATATCTTTTTTGAGATGAGGAGACCACATCTGTACGCAGTATTTGAGATGTGGGCGTACCATCGATTTATATAAGGGCAATCTATGATGAAAGATTGAAAACACTGAGTTTGTTTAATCTGGAGAAGAGAAAACTAAGGGGGAACATGACAGTTTTCAAGTATATCAAAGGTTGTTAGAAGGAAGAGGATGAAATTTTGTTTTTGTTAAGCTCTAAGGATAGGACAAGAGGCAATGGGCTTAAATTGCAGCAAGGGAGATTTAAGTTGGACATTGGGAAAAACTTTGTCACTGAAAGAGTAGTTAAGAACTTGAGTGAACTGCCTACGGAGTTGTGGAATCTCTGTCATTAGAGGTTTTTAAGAACAGGTAGACAGACCCCTGTCAGGAATGGTCTAGTTATTACACAGTCTGGTCTTGAGTGCAAGGGACTGAACTAGATGACCTTCTGAAGTCCCTTCCAGTTCTACAGTTCTATGATTCTGTGACTGCAGGACCACCTATACCAATAAAGGTTTGCAGGATCAGGATCAGGCTTGGTAAAATTGAGTTAATTCAAATGCATATGGGCATCCCACTATTCAGGTGTTTTACGTTTTTGTAATTACTAATGCGCAATATCACAAAATATTTTATGCATAAAGATTACAATAAATTAAGGAGAAAAGGATCACTTTAAGGTGAAATTTCAAGGGAGGAAGTAATTCTTTGTCCTGGAGGGAAGGAAGGACAGAGATTATAAATAGATGTGTCAGGACATGCTCATGTGGATCCCCAACTTCTGAGGCAGAGATCAGGGGATCAGTGAGGAATAGGTGGCCATATTCTCAAAGATGTCTGGGAGCGGATTCTGGAGACCATCATGGCAATTTTGAATTTGCTAAGTCAGTTAAAGTGGCAATGGATGGGGATGATCTTTCTCCCTGAAACAGGAAAAAAGCAATAGCATTCTTAACCTTCTGTGGCTTAAAAAGTAGGGAGTTTGGAAGTTTATAATAAAGGGAACTGCAATATTCAGCAAGGGAAATGGGTGATAGAAATGAAGGGCCTAATTCTCATTTACACCTAGGCCACTTTACTCTCCTCTGTTCGTGTACAGGGTCCTTAAAGTGGGAGTAGATTATATTTAAACCCACTTTAATATCCCTTTACATGATTAGAACAGTTTTAATGCCCTTCCTGTAGATAAGACTAGGGCCTGAAGATTTCAGTAGAGGCAGGGTCATAATAATTAAACATTCTAGAAACTTTCTAGTAAGTTCTGAAACACAGAAATGGGAACGATTGGTGAAAAAAAGTTT
The DNA here is from genome assembly GCF_007399415.2 of Gopherus evgoodei. Taxonomy (NCBI): domain Eukaryota; kingdom Metazoa; phylum Chordata; order Testudines; family Testudinidae; genus Gopherus; species Gopherus evgoodei. Next base: position 117,593,320 of record NC_044326.1, on the reverse strand, counting down.
TCATCATGAATAAATCCAAGATTTCTGACCTTGGGAGCAAACTAAAGCCAGATTTACAGAGTCATGAAGTCAGAAACATGGGACTAGAGCTAGGGAACTATTTCTAGTGAATGATATATTTTACAAACAGAGGCCTTTCTTCTGTGCATGAGTTATTTATTTGTTATTTATTTGTCATTGTTCCATTAGCTAATGAAGTTCTAGGCTTCCAGAACTGCTTCACAGCCATCACCAACTTGAGCAGACACACGTAGCACACAGTATGGTATGCAAGCGGTGTGTTCGATGGGAAACTCTGGGCTCTAAGGATGAGGTCTACAGCTTTGAAGTTATTTGGACATATAAATTGAATAAATGCAGATATACCGTATAAGGTACTGAATTTTAGAAGGACATAAAGTGCTGCTTACAACTCAGGATTATTGAGCATAAAAGACAATCTTCTGATGAAGTAATTTAAACCATATTTTAACTCTGCATATGCTGTATACAACTAAACTCCTGATTTGAGTATAGATGTTAGTCCCATCAGCTGGATAAGAAATTAATATTAAGAACAGTCTCTGTAGTATATATCTACAAGAAGGCCATTCCTTTGGACCTCTGAATTTGCATTCTACCTTTTGTTAAAAGGAGCCTAATCAAAAAGCAGTCCATGAAAAAATCAGAAATATCTCTGAAACTAAGCCCCGGAATTTGCAGTTTTAGTGGATGCAAAAAGAGTACAATGCTTTGATATCTGCATTTTAAATTAAACATCTTCAGAGGATATTATTTACAATTTGAGCAAAAGCAACACTGTTTTCATATGTATTACCCTGAACTTCTGCAGCAGCCAAAATGTGCTGAATTCGGCCTTTAGGTAGATGTGTGTGCATGCACCACTAAGTTTACTATGCTTGCATGAATGCAAATGAAAGTTGAGTTTAGCCCAAAGAGTTTTTACACTTGACTGATATCATTTTCCTCTAACTGTTTCGCACATATACTCAATAAATCAACATCAATAAATGACACTAGATTATTTTTTACAATACATGTCTCCTTCCACAAGGAGAACTGCTTTAAGGTACAAATGCCTCTCCTATGCACCACTATTTTTGAAGTATATCCTATGGTATGTTGTTCCAGAGACAGTATTTTGCCTAGAAGATAAAATATCAGATCAAATTGAACACATATGCTGCAATTTTTTCTCATGGTCTTATAACAGTATGAGGGTTATATATGAAGGTTATTTAACAGCAATTGTTGTTCTCCAGATATATTGCCACAGCATATTCCCATGTGTGGCACTCTGTACCTCAAAGTAGTACCATGGGTCCCCCATATTCACTACTGTGACATTATATGTTTTCAAAGTATTCCTTGTGATATAGCATTTTAAAAGTCTTGATCTGCAGAACATTAATATCTTGTTGAATTATATGTACTATAATTGTATGTGAAGTTATGAAGTATTGCTATAAGTGTTACTGAAATATGTTGTGAGGTTGGGAACACCCACAACCAGTCTTTCAGTTACAACAAAGGAGTAGTCATCAAAAGCCAAAAGACATTAATGATTCATCAACACACAATTCACTATCCCAGAGACTTGAGAAGGTATGTACATCTACCAACGTCACAGCAAAGACCTTTCCAGCAAGCTGGAAGAAAGTATAAAAGAGAGACAGTGACATCATCACTGTGCTTCTCTCCCCTCTCCAACTCAACAGCTGGAAGAACATCTGGAGGACAAAGACTTTGAATTGAGGAAGTTTGGCCAAACACTGGAAAAGGGTCCAGTCTGTGTACTGAAGAATTGCAAAAGTTTAGGATTTAGAATGCATGTTTACTTTTTTATTTTCTTAACCTATCTCTGAACTTTATGCCTATTATAATCATTTAAAATCTTTATGTAGTTGTTAATCTTATTTTAATGTTTTACCCTTACCAGTGAGTTTGTTTAAAATGCTTGTGAAATCTGAACTCATATTACAAAGGCTGGTGCATGTGCACTTTCTTATGAAGAAGTGGCAAACCAAGTAATGTGCTTGCACTGGCCCAGCCTCTGACCAGTGCAAGATGGTACAATTCTGGTGTGTAAGACTGGGGAGCTGAGGGGAATTGGCTAGAGCCTCTCTATTGACGGTTCATGTGTGGCTAGGAGATCATTCATGTAACACAGTTAAGTGTGTCCCAGCATGTGGATATCTGTATAAGTGCAATCCTATTAGACATTTGTAGCTTGACATCAGCATCACAGTGTGAGAGGCAGCCCAGGTTGGTGGGTTTGGAAGGCTCAGGGTCCCATAGTCCATGTTGCACTCTGGGGACCTCATCACACCATAGTAGAGTCATTGACCTCAAGACATGAGTCACAACATCATTGAAAGCTGTACAGTTATCTCAGTTCCAGCTTTCTGGAATAGAAAATATAAAAGATGTTGTTTCTTAATTATCCCCCAGTTCCTTGCTACCACTAGAAATTATCAAAACTCAAATAAAGGCGTGAATCTGTAGAAGCAATACATTCAGAGAAGTTGTTGCTTAAAAATAACCTTCTCCCTTTGTCTCTGCAGGTCCCCCTGTAGGAGACTAGCAAGGGAGACAGCCCTCAGGAAGAGGGGTTGCTGTGCACCATTAAAAAGAGACAGAAGCACTGCTCTCCTGGAATGAACATCCTATCTGGATTTATCATAGAGAAATTTAGCTCTATAAAAATATAAATTGAAACCCATTGATGAGTCTTGCAGAGTTCAGCTATTGGTACATTGCAAAGGTAAGCTATCGATGCTGCTATCCTTCTGGTAGACTGGGTCCTAAGTCCTAGACTGATGCTTCTTTCAGAACATGGCTCCCATCTCTCCACGGTAGTGTACCCCCTTCACACACAATTCTTCAAGCACTCACTTCCTCTCCTTCACAGAACTCAAGACAGTCCCTAATGTATCACTGGGGAGAGAAAACAGACACCAGTCTTGCCATTTCATCAATGTATTGGGAGTAGGTGGTCCCCTTTCCACTCTTCTGGGTGCCAGAGGGCTTATAATATAGTTGCTCCCACCTGATTAGATTCTTCAGGAGGCCCCCAACTAGTGTCACTGTATTCACTAATCCAGAGTATGGTTCTTGGAAAGATACAGGAGACCACCCAGTCTAACAAGGTAACATGATGGGAAACTAACCCACTTCTAGCCAGGAGTTCCCTACAAGACCTTGCATGGTTGCTAGAGAACTGTAGGGTGTTTTCTATCAACCATACAAAGAATTACAAGGTGCTACCTGCTCCTACTAAAACACACAGCCCTGACAGCAGGAGCAGAATTGTTTCCTGCCTCCCACTGCTCTGTTGGGGACTCAGACTACCATCTGATTCCCCGATGACCCTGCTCAAGATCAAGAAAAGCAGTGCCTCTACCTACCAAGTCCTCTGATTGAGGAGCAGCTACCTACCGTCCCCTGAAAATCCACCTCAGGATGTTGGTGGAGAGGAAGCTGGTCCCCATGAAGACAACTAATGTTTCAGGTGTGTGGGGGAGAGTTTTGGGGTGAGGTGAGGTGGATATACAGTGGTGCGCAGGGAGGGCTTGCTAAAGGGACAGAGATTTTTCATAGCAAGTCATGTTTTACACAAACCCTAATCTCCATGTGAAGCAGCAGTGGCTGATTCAGTGACAGATCCTGAGACCAAAACCCTGCTGTGTTAAATTAACAAAACTCATGAAACAAAGGACTCTTCTCCGCAGTTCTAAAAGTATCTAGTAGATTGAGTGCGGTGATGGACGCCAGGAGCACCTGATTTCTAATCAAGGAATCACATCCACAGGAACAGACAGGGTTCTAAAAGGGCCCAACAGACCAGTCCTTCCTGTAGCTCTTGGGAAACTGGACAGCCATTCCCCACGGAGTGTGCCTGTACACAATCCACTATTTCACCTATTCCAGTTGAAACTGAGAAGAACTATCCAAGGAAACAGCAGAGCAGACATAAGAAACTGGATACCAAACTTCTACTACCTGTCCACTGCACAGGACAATTACCTAGGTGCAGGCCACAAGAAGGCAGCACACACACCTATCTGAACTAAAATTGATGCTGATCAATGCAAGATCCGTCACCAACAAACAACAAGCAATACACAACCCTATTAGTGAAGCAATATAGATAGCAATACTGATACTCAGCTGGAGGAAATTAGAGTGAATAAAGGAAACTCGGCACACCACTTCTGAAATGTTGCCGATCCCTGCACTAGATGAACTAGCCAGACAACACAGACTGAAGTGCAAGCAATAAGCAGTTGATACACAGCTCTACTACCCTTCATCTGACCACTAAGATAGCGCTGTGATTGGATGAAATCAGCCCCTGGAAGAAAAACAGCTGGCTGAATCTGAATCTGAGCAAGACAAAGATTATGTTGGAGCAGAAGAAACCACTTTGAAAGGCTTGCATCCATGGCACAGTAACCTCTGGCTGAAGGGACACACCTGCAGTTATTCAATTCAGTCCTTAATTTAGGTGTGCTCCTGGATTTTTCGCTGATGCTAAGCTTTCACACAGCAGTATCCATAACTAATGCTTTCTGCCATCTTTGGTTGGCTAATAGACTCCATCTTATTCAGCAGCCAATGATCTGCTCTTTGCTATATATGTCTTTATCACCTCCTCTCTAAACTAGAGCAAAGAAATATATGTGGCCATGAAACCATGAGATCTTAGGAAACTCCAAGTAGCACAGAATGCTGCAACACATCAACATGAGCTACTGTGAGCATCTCAAACCAGTCCTCACCTCACTACACTGGCTTCCAATAGAATACCAAGTCAAGTTCAAGGTGTAGGTCATTATCTTCAGCTCAACAGCCTGAACCTAAAGCTCCAAAATGAAAACTGTGGTTAACAGCTCTAGTCCACAAGCACAATGAAACGTGCCACCACAAGGCTAAAGCTCATCTGATGGCAGGATATGGTGAAGAAGTAATACCAGCTCTGAAAAGATTTAAGGCTCTTGGAACTGGGTACAGGTGAACAGTCATTTAGTTTAACAGCATGCCCTAGTATAATAGAATTTGGGAAAATATCCAACACGGGATGACGAGAACTTGTCTTTATCTATGATTTGCCACACAGTATACTTCTTAATGCAGTAATGGCCACAACCAATCACTAATACTAAAGAGCTAGGAGAGATTCCTTCTCCACCAGATGTTTTTCTTATAATCTCTCAAAACTGTACAATTTCTTTTGTTCACTACAATCAGAAATTATAAGAATCTTCCAAGATTTTCAAAAATCCTTCTATATTTCCAGCTGATGCCAAGCTATGTAATTAGTTTCATTTTAATGCCTTAGCTCATTAGGCAGCTTAGCAAAAGGATTTACATAAAGAAAAAATCTAATAAATAACTTTATCATGTAAAAATACTAAAGGCCAGAGTTTTCCATGTAACAATTTAGTAAATAACCCTAATCCTTCTAATAGGTATACTTTGAGTATTTAATAGCTCCAGAACAGAAAAAAAGTCATGTAGTCAATTTTTTACATAACAAGAGTTATCCTGGATACAAAAAAATACTTTTACCACTTCTAAAATAAAACATATATTGCAATAACAATTTTTAATTTTCATGGAAAAATCAGATTTTGTCTCAAACTACTTTCTGAAATACTACAAAATAATAAATTCACAGAATATGGAGACATACAAGAAAATGCAGAGCTACATGTTGAAAATAACAAATAATTTATGCAGTCACAGTTCCAATAAGATGACCAATGAATGTTCTCCTTACATAAGCCCATCTAGCCCAATATTCTGCCTTCTGACAGTGGCTGGTGCCAGATGCGTTACAGCAAATGAACAAAACAGGGCAATTTATCAAGTGATCCATCATCCCCTGGTGTCCCACCTTCTAACAGTCAGAGGTTTAGGGACACCCAAAGCATGGAGTTGTGCCCCCGACCATCTTGGTTAATAGTCACTGATGGACCTATCTTCCATGAACTTGCCTAATTCTCTTATGAACCCGCTTAATACTTTTGGCCTACACATCATCATTTGGCAAGGAATTTCACAGATTGACTGTGTGTCGCGTGAAGAAGTACTTCCTTCTATTTGTTTTAAATCTACTACCTATTAATTTCATTGGATGACCCCTAGTTTGTGTGGTATTTGAAGGGGTAAATAACACTTATTCACTTTCTCCCCACCATTTATGGTTTTATAGACCTCTACCATCTCCTCTCTCAATCATCTTTTTTCCAAGATGAACAGTCACAGTCTTTTTAATCTCTCTTCACATAGAAGCTGTTCCATGCCCCTCTGTAAGATCTTTCACATTATGCAGTGACATTTTCTAAAATGTGGTTGCTCTGTAAGTAATTATATTGTAACGTACCTTAAAAATGCAAGAGGAGAGCAAATGTATTATTCTAAACATTCCTTCTGAACACATACTTCTAAACATTCCAGAAAAAAAGGGCCAGACTATATGCTAAGTAGTACCTTGCTTCACTCATGTTCCATGTTCACATTGACACTGAGAAGACTATTAGCACAGAAAGGCACTACTGCGTGTAAGGGATTATTTTAAGCATTTTCTGATCAATATCATTATAATACATTTTGCAAATCTATACATTTTAAACACGCATTTTGTAGGGAATACAAAATAATTTTTAAAAAACAAAATGTGGTTGCTTATCTGAACCTTATGTACAAATGTAAAAACCTTGGAGAGCTGATCTTGCCTTCCAATCAAGCTTTATGTAACCCTTCCATTTTCAACCCTGGCTCACAGCAATAGCAGTCAATTCTATTACCTAACCTTCTGACTATAGTCTCTTAGACCTATTCCCTATCTGAGATTAAAACTGAATATTCAACAATCAATCTGTTACTGGAAATTCAAACTATTTGCACTGAAAATATAGAATTAAAGAGATTTATAAAACGAAGCTCTTGGACCAGTTGAGATAAAAGGAGTCAACAGGCACTAAACAATAAACTAAGTGACAGAATAATTGACTAAGGTCCCAATTCAGCAAAGGATTTAAGCACATACTTAAGTCTGTCTCTATTCAGCAAAGCACTCAGGCCTCACTTTAGGAGAGCATCCCTATTCAGGAAGGATGCTTAAGCATGTGCTAAAAAGTCCCATTAATTGGGAATGGATCACAATGTTTTCCTGAACAGGAATACCCTTAAGTCTATATTCAAATGCTTTCCTGAACTAGGAAAGCATGTGCTTAAGTGCAGTTTAAAAGCTATTTAGGCATGGCTGTGCTCAGTGTTGCAATGATTAACTAATTTAGGAGCCTAAGTCTCATTTTCAAAGAGGATTTAGACATTCAGGAGTCTAAATCCAATCACCTGTTGATAGAATTAGACTCCTAAGTGCCGAAATGGGCATTTTGAAAATGAGATTTAATCTCCTAAATCAGTTAGGCCTTGCAATGCTGAGCACAGCAATGCATACATAGCTTTAAAAATGTGGGCCTAAATGAAAAGTGGAATGAATGAGTGAAAAAGATTTTAAGGCAATTTTCTCTACATAAGAGTTATTTTCATGGAAGACTAGTTCACAGCCACATAATTTTGTAACTTACAATATAGAAACGAGTTTAGTAAAAAAAAAAATGTAATTTATAATCCGTAATTGCCTCTTGTACACAAATGGTTATCTGTATGCTTGTTCAGACTTTCAATGGTCTGGCACTAGGCTAGTTGAAATACTATAAAAATAACATTATGTTACATATACTTCAAATAAGCAAAATTAATATATTCAAAACTGCCGAAAAAATACTATCCACAAACATCATGTAATTCTTTTATCATTTTTACTGAACATACATATGTGATGCCTACACGATGAGAGGCAATTTAAAGGTTGAATGAATTGCTGAGATATGGATCTGCTAGCTATCAGCTTATATGTTAAGTATAAAGAAAGCATTCACTTTTCACTCGTTAATGCCATAATTTTTCTGTTTGCATTTCACTTTGTTACAGGCTTCAAATTCCAGTTAAAAAGTTCAAACAAGGACTTATTTTTTGATGACAAAGATGTAAACTTTTAAATCAGCATAGGCTCCAGGAGAGAAGTAGAAAAAATATTTCCATTTTTTATTTGATTTTAACAATTAAGTACTCTGAACATTAAAAAACCCCACAAAGTTTAGCAGTTGAACAGAATACCTATTGTATCTCTAGACAGTCAAAAGAAAGCTGCCTTAGGTAAAGAATTTATTAAACATCCCTCAGACCCATTTTGAACTCAGAATAACACAGCATGCATCCTGTCTCAAAACACTGTGATTTGCCTTTCAGTCATATACTTCCTGCTGCTGGTGAAATCTAAGCTGTGTTTCATGAAAACGTTCAACTCAAGAATTATTACAATGCCATGGTTACAAGGCAAAATGTATGGTAGCCTCAGGGGAGCAACCAAATGAAACTTGGTTTTAGAAGAAAAATGACCCCTCTATTTGGAATTTTACATACATAACCTTTTGCATTTACGTATATATGTATCTGTAAAGTTTAACTGAATGTCTCATAAACATCATAATGCTGACCTGTTTTATCTGCAGTGAACTTTGTGTGGTTTGACCATTTGTGAAATAATAATGCTATCTAGTAAAGCCTGTTTATATTTCCTTTACCATCTCAAAGCCATTCTGACAACTTTTCCAAAGATGTGTGAGAAATGCTTAGGGGTGCCAGTTTGTTGGCAAAGCACCGAGTAAGCAATTTGTAAAGGTTGAAAACTTATGAACTTCTGAATTGAATTCTGCATCTTTTAACTTCCCTTTCAAAACATACATTAAACATACTTAATGAAATTAAAACCTTATATTGATAACATTTTCAGTGCTTCCAACACAGAGAAATGGCATAGACTAGTTTAAACCAAACAACTGTGAGTAGATCCCAGAGGTGAAAGTAAGCCGGTACGGCCCCGTACAGCACACCAGCAAGAGCCAATATGCCGTGCCGGACCACACCGGCTTCCGCAGCGGGAATCTCAGAGCCCTTTAAATCCCGCCCACGGCTTGGCGGGGGCTGGGGCTGGGATTTAAAGGGCTCGGGGCTCCCTGCAGTGGTGGGAGCTCCGGGCCCTTTAAATCCATGCCTGAGCTCGGCTGCCGGGCTGGGGCCCGGATTTAAAGGGCTCGGAGCTTCGCAGCGACTGAGCCCTGGGCCTTTTAATTTGCCCCTGAGCCCCAGGGGCTCCCAGCCACCTCTGCAGCTGGGAGCCCCTGGATGATTTAAAGGCCCTGGGGCTCCCAGTCACAGCTGGTGCCCCAGGGCCTTTAAATCTCAAGAGGCCCCGCCTCTTCTGGTTGAGGCCACACCTTTTCTGGATGAGGCCACACACCCCCAGGACTCTGGCAGTACCGGTAAGTCCTGTAAGTTACTTTCACCCCGGTAGATCTTCAACTGCTCAGTTTAATGAGGCAGCTGAGGGCCTTCATCTTACACTGCCTGGCATCTAACACGCTTTTTTATGCGCTGCATGTCCCAGGAATGGATAACGGTGCTGCCGATGTTCTAGCACGATTTCAGGATGACAGATTTTAGGAATGCCGGCTGCCAGCAGGCATCCACAGGTGATGCTTTGGAACCTTGGCTCATGACAGCTATGGGACTAGTCAAAGACATGGTTGCCCTGGGAACTCTGGAGGCCTACAAGGCCAGGCTTACAGAATTTAGGGCATAGGATGATCTTTGGCAGAAGTGATCCATACCAACATACTACATGGTGCGATACATGGTGATTTGTCCCACCATGGGTTTTCATAGATTCCCAGACCAGAAGGGACCATTGTGATCATCTAGTCTGACCTCCTTGATAACATAGGCCAGAGAACTCCCCCAAAATAATTAATAAAGCAGATCTTTCAGAAAAAAACAACCCAGCTTGATTTAAAAATTGTCATTGATGGAGAATCCACCATGACTCTTGGCAAATTGCTCCAGTGGTTAATTACTCTTACTATTACAAATGCATGCCTTATTTCCAGTCTGAATTTGTCTAGCTTCATCTTCCAGCCACTGGGTCTTGTTATATCTTTCTCTGCTAGATTGAAGAGCCCATTATTAAATATTTGTTCGCCATGCATATAGTTATAGACTCAAGACTTATAGTAATCAAGTCACCCCTTAACCTTTTCTCTTTGGTAAACTACATAAATTGAGCTTCTTGAGTCTATCACTATAAGGCATGTTTTCTGATTCTTTAATCATTCTCGTGGCTCTTCTCTGAGCCCTCTCCAAAACATCAACATTCTTCTTGAATTGTGGGCAGCAGAACTGGACATAGTATTCCAGCAGTGGTTGCTCAGTGACAAACATCGAGGTAATGTAACTTTTCTACTCCTATTTGAGATTCCTCTGTTTATGTATCCCAGGATCGCATGAGCTCTTTTGGCCACAGCATCACATCAAGAGTTTATGCTCAGTAGATTATTCAAACTGACTGTCAAATTTTTTTCAGACACTGTATCGCAGGATAGAGTCCCCCATCCTGTAAGTATGGCCTACGTCCTTAGCTCCTTCCACTATATAACCAACAAAAACTAGTAGGCCTGTTCCACTGGTGTAGGTCGGTGGGTTTCCAGGCCCATATAGCACAGAAGCTCTTCAAGGGGGGTTCAGGAGGGGCAGGTGCAGGAGGGACAAAAGATGACACATAACCCTGACAAGTATCAGAGGGGTAGCCGTGTTAGTCTGGATCTGTAAAAGCAGCAAAGAGTCCTGTGGCACCTGTGAGAGACCCAGGCCAGTGGGGTGCAGGAGTCTGATAGAGGGCAAATATACTGGTAACTGGGTGAGTAGTTTTCTGTTCCCTGAGTGACCGGAGCAGGGTCTGCACTAGAGTAGAGTAGTCAGGAACTTGCTAGAACCAATTAAGTCAGACAGGCTGATTAGAACACCTGCAGCCAATCAAGGCAGGCTAATCAGGACACCTGGGTTTTAAAAGGAGCTCTCTCCAGTCAGATGGGGAGGAGCCAGAGGAGAGGAAGTGCATGTGAGGAGCTGGGAGCAAGAGGCGCAAGGAGCTGAGAGTGAGAAGATGTGCTGCTGGAGGACTAAGGAGTATAAGCGTTATCAGACACCAGGAGGAAGGTCCTGTGGTGAGGATAAAGAAGGTGTTTGGAGGAGGCCTTGGGGAAGTAGCCCAGGGAAGTGTAGCGGTCACACAGCTGTTACAAGAGGCACTATAGACAGCTGCAAATCCATACCTGGGCTGGAACCCGGAGTAGAGGGCGGGCCCAGGTTCCCCCCAAACCTCCCAACTCCTGATCAGACACAGGAGGAGTTGATCCAGGCTGTGGGGGAGATCACTGAGGTGAGCAAATCTGCCAATAAGCGCAGGACCCACCAAGGTAGAGGAGGAACTTTGTCACACACCTTATAGACTAACAGATGTATTGGAGCATGAGCTTTAGTGGGTGAATACCCACATCGTTGGATGCACGTATAGACTAACAGATGTATTGGAGCATGAGCTTTCGTGGGTGAATACCCACTTCGTTGGATGCACGTACAGACTAACAGACGTATTGGAGCATGAGCTTTCGTGGGTGAATACCCACTTCGTTGGATGCACGTACAGACTAACAGACGTATTGGAGCATGAGCTTTCGTGGGTGAATACCCACTTCGTTGGATGCATGTACAGACTAACAGACGTATTGGAGCATGAGCTTTCGTGGGTGAATACCCACTTCGTGAGATGCATGTAGTGGAAATTTCCACCCACGAAAGCTCATGTTCCAACCCTGACAAGGTTATCAATGGCACTACCACAGGTATTCAGCTGTGGCAGGGAGGCCATTTTTATTAAGGGCAGCATTCATTGTTGCCTTCTTTAGCACTTTTAGAGTCAGGGGGCTGGGCCTTTGGCAGACACAGACGGGTCCCAGCAGGCACTGAATGTAACTGATGTATGGCTATTTACAGAAGCAGTGTCCCTGTCATTAACGTACTCATAAAATGGACCAGAAGGGAAGGGGGACTTATGTGGTGTTGAAGGAATGTGCACTTGAATGCCTGTGCCCAATTAAGGCAGTAAAAGCCATACTAGAAATCCAGAATCAGCAGTCAGGCCTGCTGTTCATACATGATGATGGCTCTGTAACTAAAAAAAACATTTGCTAAGACTGTAAAACTCCACAGTCAGGTGAGAAGCATGACCAAGTGTGAAATACTGGTTTACCACAAGAGGTGTCTTTTTGTTCCCAACAAAAGAAGTCCCATAGACATCAGACATTGTGGAACATCAGTGGACAAAAGACTTTGTTGACTGCTTCCTCCCACATCCATTAAGTAGCTACTGTGTGCATAATCTCTCATCTCATCACATCTTGAACACTAGGGGAAGGGAATACAAAGCCCTGTGAAGGAGAAATTGTTATCATTATGCTGCTTGGAATTTGGAGAGGGCAATATTTCTAAGCATAAGCAAGGGATCCCCAAACTGCTTAGCTTGGGTTAGCCCTACAGGACATATAGAGCTTTTGCATTACAACAACTTCTATTACTTTAGAAACCTAAGACCTTAACTCATTTGTGTATGTTTATCTACTTTAATCTTGTAAATAACTCTCATATTCCTCTTTCCTAGTTAATAAACCTTTAGTTACAGGATTGTCTACAAGCATCTTTGGTGAGAGATCTAAGGCACAACTGATCTGGGGTAAGTGACTGGTCCTTTGGAACTTAGAGTAATCTGAATATTACTGTGGTTTCTAGTGTATGGGACCATCTACCACAAGATCGTGGCAAGACAGACCGGAGTGCCCAAGGCGACCATCTGAGACTCCATGTTCAGGCTGTAATAGTGCTTGAGGAGTTCACACTTGATACTTGGTTGGTGAAATCTAATTATAGAACATACAACCAGTTTGGGGTTTGTGCCCTGGCTTGTAACAGTCTGCCCTGAGGTTGACACCCACATTTATGAGCCACTCCAAACAGCTTGACAGGAGGTACAGCATAGAGATGTCTGTTAGAATTGGCCAGAATGTTTCAGGGATGATGGTGTACATTTGTCAGATGGAGGCATGGACATATGGCTGTGGAATGTGAGGGAACTGTTGGGCAGGAATTGCAATACCAAGTGGTGTAGGTGTGTGTGGGGTGTGCGAACAAGCTAGTCACTGGTGCCCCTTTGATTGGCTTCCAGTGAGTTTTAAAGGATAAAATTAACAATTCTCAGAGGTAAAAGACCTGGGATTTTGCTGATGGGCCTTGGGCTCATGGCATAGGTTGATACCCTGTGGCCCTTTCTGGATGTGTTCCCCATCCTTCTGTGACCTCTGTCCTCCTTGTGGGTGAGAGGTTAGTAGGACTCCAAGCAAGCAGAATACTGGGGGCTAGGCTGAGAAAAGCCTATCCAAGTTATGAGTTATGTAGTGGGAGCCCAGGAACCCCTGCACTGGAACAACTTAAACTCCTGGTATATGAGAGTATGGGTGTTTAAGTTAAAAGTTGTGGCCTGCCACTTAAAATCCATCCATATGTCTGTTCTCCTTTTGTCACCAAATCAACAAGCCAGGGAGCATTTTCCAATGGGCATCTATGTCATGGCTAATTTAGTGTGGCCTCTTGCATATGTTGAAGCTCTGATGTTACTTGAGCAAAGAGATCTAAGATTGGTTACAACTTGACCCATTGATCGCCACTGTAAATAACAGCAAATTCTGAGAGAAAATGTTTGACCATTAAGGAAAAATAAATAAAAACAGTTAAAAATAAAAGGGATTTGGTGTTTGGTTTTTTTGGGAGATGAGGATTTATATAAATACATTTCTCTTTGATATATTTGATGTGCCACAACACTGAAAGAGGCTTTTCTTCGACTATGGCCATGATCAAGCAAAACACCTAAACTTGTACAACACATGAATAGTCCCATGTCCCGAGTCTTAAAGTTCCCCACTTTTAAAATAAAGCATCACTTGTGTGCTTCTTTTAACTTGGAATATATGGGAAAATGTTCGTGCGCCTTTTGGAAGAATACCACATCTAGAAAATAAATTTGAGATAAATCTTAAGATGAAAATACCTAAGTAAGTAATGGAATGGACATATAGAACCAGATCCAATGCCAACTGAAGTTAATGAAAAGCCTGCTATTGACTTCAGTGTACAAATGCACATTGGAGCAAGCCCATATACAACAGATCTGAATTCACGTCTTTCATTAAGTACCATGTTGCACATCATTTTGTTGTATATTTCCAAAGGATGTTCCAAAGACTTTCAGCAAAAAATTTACAAAGCATACTATTTCCACGGACAGAAGAAAGAGAAATATGCAGAGCTCTATAAATTTAAAATTCATTCTCTCAACTTCATTACACTCGAACTCTGAGGCCATGGCTACACTTACAGCTGTAGAGCGCTGGGAGTTACAGCTGTCTTCGTACAGCTGTGTAGGGAAAGCGCTGCAGTGTGGCCACACTGACAGCTACCAGCGCTGCAGTGTGGCCACATTTGCAGCATTTGCAGCGCTGTTGGGAATGGTGCATTGTGGGCAGCCATCCCACAGAGCACCTAGTCCCATTTTGGCGCCATGGGTTGTGGGAAGGGGACGGAAGGGTGTGGGTCATTCCGCTTCCTGTTGCAACGCCCCGTGGTGCATCGGTTCACATCCCAGCAGTCACAGTTTTTCTGTCCACGTTTGGCGCCATTGTGAGTCTCCCAACGGTTTCTCTGCAGTGCGATTTCTGTGGGAAACGGAGCCTGGGCTGCTGAGGACTTTGCTGATGAGTGTCGCCAGCACATCACGTTTGGCAGTTGAGCTATTCCTTCAACTCCAAAGTGACAGTGAGGAGTCCGACGATGATATCAAGTCGCCCGATGCGTGTGACACTAAATTGCTTGTGGCATTCATGGAAATGCTCAGCACCGTGGAACGCCACTTTTGGGCTCGGGAAACAAGCACTGAGTGGTGGGATCACATCATCATGGAAGTCTGGGATGATGAGCGGTGGCTGCAGAACTTTCGGATGAGAAAAGCCACTTTCATGGGACTGTGTGAGGAGCTCGTCCCCACCCTGTGGCGCAAGGACACGAGATTGAGAGCTGCCCTGCTGGTGGAGAAGCAGGTGGCTATTGCATTCTGGAAGCTGACAACTCCAGCTACCGATCGGTCGTGAACCAGTTTGGAGTGGGAAAGTCGACCGTGGAATTGTATTGATACAAGTTTGTAGGGCCATTAATCACGTCCTGCTAAGAAGAACCGTGACTCTAGGGAACGTGCAGGACATTCTGGATGGCTTTGCACAAATAGGTTTCCCTAACTGTGGAGGCAGGATAGATGGGATGCATATTCCTATTCTGGCACCACCCCCACCTGGCATTCGAGTACATTAATCGGAAGGGGTATTTCTCTATGGCTCTCCAGGCGCTTGTGGATCACCATGGGCGTTTCACTGACATTAACACAGGCTGGCCTGGAAAGGTGCATGATGCACGCATCTTTTGGAACAGTGGCCTGCGTCATAACTTTCCTACTCAGATCTGAACCTTAGAGTTCAGAACATGAGAAGCTAGCATGAAATCTCCAAACTTAATTACCAGCTTGGATCTGATATCGCTGCCAGTAGCCAGAAAATTCCAGTGTCTGGCTCACTCTGGTCTCCCCAAAACCTTCCCTGGGGGACCCCAAGACTCAGATGCCCTGAGTCTCACCACCAAGGGAAATAACCCACTTCCCTTCCCCCTCTTTACCTCCTCCCAGATTTCCCCGCCCTGAGTACTCTCGGATATTCCCTGCTTCAAGTCCTTGAAACACAAGTACCGAGAGATCAAATCTCTCTCTCCCCTCACCCAGAGGGTATGCAAAGTCAGGCTTAGTAAATCTAACACAAAGAGATTTTCCCCCTCCCTTCGTTTCTTAGCCTTAACCAGTGAAAAAACTCAAACAGGTCTTAAAAAGAATGCTTTATATAAAAAGAAAGAAGAAGACATAAAAATGGTCTCTGCATCAAGGTGACAATATACAGGGTCAATTGCTTAAAAGAAAAAAATGAATAAACAGCCTTATCCAAAAAGAATACAATTTAAAACATTCCAGCAACTACACACATGTAAATACAAAAAATATATATAAACCTATTGTCTTACTATCCTTGTACTTACAACTTGGAAACAGAAGATTAGAAAGCCTGGAGATAGAGAGATCACTCTCAGAGCCGAGAGGGCCACCGAACCAAGACAAAGAACATCCACCCCCAAAACTTCCCTCCCTTGACATTTGAAAAATCTTGTTTTCTGAGTGGTCCTCTGGTCAGGTGTTTGGTTCCCTTTGTTAACCGTTTACAGGTAAAAGAACATTAACCCTTAGCTATCTGTTTATGACAGCCTGTTCAGGAAGATGCAGGCCGGGACCTTTTTCCCAGACCAGAAGATCACAGTAGGGGACGACGAAATGCCCATTGTGATCGTTGGAGACCTGCTTACCCATTAATGCCTTGGCTCATGAAACCATATACAGGGAAACTTGACAGGAGCAAGGACCGGCTCAACTACAGGCTGAGCCGGTGCATAATGACTGTGGAGTGTGCTTTTGGCTGTTTAAAAGGGCGCTGGAGATCTCTGTATGGGAAGCTAGACTTGGGGAAAAGCAGCATCCCTGCGGTTATATCCGAGGGGATATCCATAATATTTGTGAAGGGAAGGGTGAAACATTCAGTCAGGAATGGACCTCCGAGGTTCAATGCCTGGAGGCTGAATTTGCACAGCCACAGAGCAGGGCTACTACAGAGGCCCAGCACAGGACTACAAGGATTAGAGATGCCTTGAGGGAGGAATTTGAGGCTGAAAACCAACAGTAATGTTTGGTGCCTTGCACGGGAGTGCAGTGCAGTGGTTACAATAGTAGGAATCTGTTTTTCCTAAAATGATTTGCAGTGCATGTTTCTTTCCTGGGCTATGGTATCTTTCACTTTCTGCAATAATAAAGACTGTTTTCAAAGCCAAGAATTCATTTATTGAAAAGAAAATAACTTCTTGACAGACACACAACATTTTGGGAACCTAAAAGGGCAGGGGGGTGGGGTGGTGAACTGTACAGTCACAGGTTTGAATATGTCCTGTCTGAAGTGCTGTGCAATGACTGCTGCACTCCAGGATGCCTATACTGCATGATGATGGGGGTTGAGTGCAAAGGGTAAGGGTTGTAGTTCTCAGGGCTGGTTGGTGAACGTACAGGAGTTGGGGGCAGCTGGTGGTGGTAAGAACCTGGGTGCTGGGGAAGGGGGTTTGGAGCTGACATTGGGGCACAAGGGAAAGAGCTTTGGGATGGAGGAGGGGGCCGGCACGGTAGTGCTCTGCCTGCATGGCTAAGAGTGACTGGATACAGTCCGTATGGCACGCCAGGATGCTTATCAGCTGCTTTGTGCTTTTCTTCTTAGCCGCTGTATTTCTCTGGCGGAGCCTGCTTTCCCTTTGTCTCCAGTCCTGCAGTTTTTTACTCTCTCTGGCAGAGTGATCCATAACTGCTTTCAGCATGTCTTCTTCGCTTTTTCGCGGCTTCTTCCTGAGGTTTTGTAGCCTCTGCCCAGTGGATGATATGGGCAGTCCAGTAGTCAAGGACACTGTTCAAAAGACAAAAATGGCAACAGTTAAAACAGGACACAGGCTGCATTGTTTATAATCTCACCCAGACAGTTATTCCCACACAGTGAAGGAGTTTACAGTCTTCACTTTAGCATACTTTTCCCCTACCAAACAGAGCGCACATAACCCACAGGAGCCAGGAAATGGTGAGTAAGGGGGAATGATTGCTTCAGGGATGTGCAGGGGTTTCTGTGCCTTGGGGAAAGCAAAGTACTGCAGGGGGCATCTACACTGAACAGTCTCCCAAAATTTTACACAGGAGCTAATCCTGGAAGATCTCTCGCTGCTGCGGGTCACCTGGGAAGAGCAGGAGGGTCTTCTACAGCAATGCAGATTTCGACCTGGCCCCTATGCAACTTGCCTGTGTGCAGCAATGGTCCCCCCACCCCTCGCGGCACAGTGGTGCAGACGTGTTAGCCTGACTGGGACAAGGACCACAGTGGCTCTTCCTATAAACTTGCGCAAACGCATTGCCCACGCTCTGGCTGAAACTTTTGAAGAGATTACCGAGGCCGATTACCACGACGTGACAGACCACATCAATGAGCTATTCCACATCTAGGCATGCATGCAGCCCTAACCCTCCCTCCTCTCCCAAAACATTTCCATCCTGAAAATAAAAGCTGCTTACCGGGAACCCGCTCCTCTGCTTGTCCTTCACCAACTAGTTCCAGCTGCTGCGACTGGCTACCTTCCTCCTGGCTCGAGAAGCGCTCCTGGCTGCATGCCTCCTGGGACTCCAGGGCGTCTCCCCTCACCCTAGTACCCTCGCTCTCGGTTTCCTCCCCTCTCCCCCTGCCCTTCCCCCTCCTCTATCCCATCCTCCCCCCCCCTCGCTCTGAAGTGTCCATCGTGGTCGTCGAATTGGCAGTGGGGTCACCACCAAGTTTCGCGTCCAGCTCCTTGTAAAAACGGCAGGTCGTGGGGGCAGCACCTGAGTGGCGGTTTCCCTCGCGGGCTTTGCAATAGGCACTCCGCAGCTCCTTTACTTTAACCCTGCACTGCACCGCGTCCCGGTCATGGCCCCTTTCCAGCATGGCCCTTGAGATCTGCCCATAGGTATCATAATTCCTACAGCTGGAATGCAGCTGTGACTGCACAGCTTCCTCACTCCAAACACTGATGAGGTCCAGCAACTTGCCATTGCTCCATGCTGGGGCTTGTTTGGCGTGTGGAGGCATGGTCACCCGGAAAGAGTCACTGATTGCACTGCACACCTGGCTGAGCAAACAGGAAGGGGATTTTTAAAATTCCCGGGGCATTTAAAGGGCGGGTCACCTGAGGCCAGGGAAGTAGAGTGCGCACTGATGAGCAGAGTGACTGAACAGCCATTATGGGATAACTCCGAATACCTTGTAGGCCAATTACAGCACTTTTGGTGGCCACACTTGCGGAGCAGTGCTGCATCATCAGCGCTGAAATCCTTATACCCGAGGCAGAGCAGGAGTACAGCCAGCACTGCAATCAGGGAGATGTAGCGCTGTATGTGCCTTGCAAGTGTGGATGGTAAGTTGCAGAGCTGTAAACCCACCACCAGCGCTGCAACTCTCCAGTGTAGCCAAGGCCTGAGGACACTGAGGGTATGGCTACATTTGGAATTTCAAAGCGCTGCCCTGGCAGCGCTGCTGGAGCGCTGCCGCAGCAGCGCTTTGAAGTGTGAGTGTAGTCGGAGCGGCAGCGCTGGGAGAGAGCTCTCTCCCAGCGCTGCATGTAAACCACATCCCTTACGGGTGTAGCTGCCACCCTGATTACATTGACGCTTTAAAGCACTGTATCTTGCAGCGCTCGGGGGAGTGTTTTTTCACACCCCTGAGCGCGAAAGTTGCAGCGCTGTAAAGTGTGAGTGTAGCCATGGCCTAAGTCAACCTACTTCAATGAAGTCTGAATGCTGAGAAGCAGCAAATACACAAATTGCAAAGTAGTGTGTCTGATTGCTAGAACAATAGATGTTTTGAAAATATTTTCAAAGTACTGGAAATAACAAAGAACCTTTGTAAAGTATCTGCCTAGAAGTTTGGGAACTGGATGCTAATGTTTGATAGTCTCAGACACTAAAATGATCTTATACAGTTTATTTGCATGAAAAAAGCTTCTTTTTGCAAATGACATAAAAATTTATAAGCACTTTTCCCAAGTATCATAGAAATAATCAAATGGAAAGTATTCATAATACATTCAGTAAGGGCTTACACTTGTTCATTTAGCTACAGGAAGATATCAGTGCTGTTTTACTATACCACTGAGCCAAGCAAGAGAAGCTTTGTTAAAAAAAAAAAAGCCTCAATATTCTTTCTGTAAGATTCTCACAGACACTTCCCTGTGCTCATACCAAAGCTGAACTTATTCTTCTCCCTCCATATCTCACATTGCTTAGGCTCTTCCTCAGAACAATTGTAAGCTGCAGTTACCACATCTTTTTCTCACCCCTTTGCCTCTGTTTGACAATTTTTTCCTTATTATCCTTTATTCTCTAGCTGTCCAATTTAAAGGCTTGAAATGACTAATGTAATGGAACTGGGCAAAACAGAAGCTAAGACAAAATACAGTGAAGTTGTTTTAAACCTCACTGACAGCTTTAGGGCTCTGGGTACAGAAAGTATTCAGAATGTAAAGCTCTTTTTCCTGTTACAATCCCCAGATCATTAGGGATAAGAGCCATGAATTCCACCAGGAATAAACAGCTTAAAAAGCGCATAGACAGCCCCAGAAATGCATTTCAGTTTTTCCACACAAAAAATTATTCCTTCTTTTCCAACATAGCTGTATCAGTCAGTCAGTCAGAGCACAGAGACTTGAACAAGTTAAGATGTTTTTTGAGATGACAGTTCAAAAATTGATTTTGGTCAGGGAGATGTGACAGCTCCCATTGGACTGTAGATCTCTCCCAATGGCAGTCTGAAAGGGGAACTCTAACCATTTAGTCAAACTTCCCTCTCCACAACAGTAATATGTGGAATGATGGGTCAGTAACAATCAACTTAAGTATCGGGGGATAGCTGTGTTAGCAGGACCAGCGCTAGGGGTTTGAGCGCCCTAGGTGGACAGCAATTTTGCGGCCCCGCGTGCTGGTCCTGCGGCTCTGGTGGAGCTGCCACAGTGGTGCCTGAGGAGGATCCGGTGCTCCGTGGCTCCGGTGGAGCTGCTGCAGTGGTGCCTGTGGAGGGTCCGGTGCTCCGTGGTTCCGGTGGAGCTGCCGCAGTGGTGCCTGCGGGTGGTCCACTGGAGCCGCGCAAGCAACCGACCATCCGCAGGCACGACTGCAGCAGCTCCACCGGAGCCGCCTGCCGCCCCCTCCGGCAAAATGGCGCCCACCAATTATTCTGGCGCCCTAGGCAATTGCCTAGGCTGCCTAAATGGTAGCGCCGGCCCTATGTGTTAGTCTGTATCCACAAAAACAACAAGGAGGCCAGTGGCACCTTAAAGAATAACAGATTTATTTGGGCATAAGCTTTCATGGGTAAAAAACCTCACTTCTTCAGATGCATGGAGTGAAAGTTACAGATGCAGGCATTATTATACTGACACATGAAGAGAAGGGAGTTACCTCACAAGTGGAGAACCAGTGTTGACAGGGCCAAATCGATCAGGGTAAATATAGTCCACTCCCAATAATTGAGGTGTCAATTCCAGGAGAGGCAAAGCTGCTTTTGTAATAAACCAGCCACTCCCAGTCCCTATTCAAGCCCAAATTAATGGTGTTAAATTTGCAAATGAATTTTAGTTCTTCTGTTTCTCTTTGAAGTCTATTGCTGAAGTTTTTTTGTTCAAGAATAGTTACTTTTAAATCTGTTATAGAATGTACAGGGAGATTGAAGTGTTCACCTACCGGCTTTTGTATGTTACCATTCATGATGTCTGATTTGTGTCCATTTATTCTTTTACATAGGGACTGTCTGGTTTGGCCAATGTACATGGCAGAGGGGCATTGCTGGCACATGATGGCATATATAACATTAGTAGACGTGAAGGTGAATGAGCCCCTGATGGTGTGGCTGATGTGGTTGGGTTCTCTGATGGTGTCGCTAGAGTAGATATGGGAACAGAGTAGGCGATGAGGTTTGCTACAGGGATTGGTTCCTGGGTTGCTGTTTCTGTGGTGTGGTGTGTAGTTGCTGGTGAGTATTTGCTTCAGGTTGGGGGGTTGTCTGTAAGCAAGGACTGGCCTGCCTCCCCAGGTCTTTGAGAGTGAGGGATCATTTTCCAGGATAGGTTGTAGATCACTGATAGGTTTTAGCTGGGGGCTATATGTGAATAATCAACTCAAGAGACCCCATGTGTCTCATGCGCTAGGAGGAGATGGGAAGAAGTCCATTCCTGGTATATTTTTTATATTTCAGAAATCTCCTTTCTAGAAATGAGACCATAGCCCACCCCACTCATGGAGCCACCTAATGGGGTTTCTGTTGCACCCAGGATGGTCTTAGACTGGGGAAAGGGATGGTTTGGGAATGGGAAGCACTTCAGCTATTACCACATTCATAGCAGGAACATTTCTTTGTATCCAGATTAGTCAGCCCTGTGCATGGCCCCCATACATAGTATTTCGGGACTTGTATATCCCAGAAAGCTACCTAGCTGTTAAATGCTAAAGTAATCAATAGGAATGAAGCATTTACAAAATGTCAGAAAGGATCTATTCCTCAGTACTGAAAGAAGGGAAAGAAAAGAATGAACAAAATAGAAGGATCAGACTGCAGATTAGACGAAGCATAGTATGTCTCTCGAGAGCACCATTTCTTACATGATTCTCTAATAGTTCTCATGGGAAAAGGCTCACCAGTGCTCAAGGAAAATCCTTTTCTACAGCAACTATGATTAAACACAAAAGTTGGTAACAGAACTGTTCCAGACGGTGCTTAAGAAATTATTACAAATAAAAAAGTATGTCAGGTGATGAGTGAAAGAACCTTGATAAATGTCAATTTATCTGATCACTTATTTTCCACTGCAGAGAGAATACTTCTAAATTACTAAAGTAGACAACACCAGTTCATATTATATTACAGCTTTGACACTACAATATTTCTATATTCTGAGCTATATTATACATAG
Organism: Gopherus evgoodei; assembly: GCF_007399415.2. Classification (NCBI taxonomy): domain Eukaryota; kingdom Metazoa; phylum Chordata; order Testudines; family Testudinidae; genus Gopherus; species Gopherus evgoodei. Next base: position 117,570,640 of record NC_044326.1, on the reverse strand, counting down.
ATGATAGCTGAATGCATATTTACAGTGCATCTGTACTTCAAAAAGTCTATAATATATTTGAAAATTTTACACCTATACAATGTGTACAGGAGGTATTTGTAACGTAATTCCCCACTCCACACATATATTAAAGACTGTGGAAGTTAAAAGATGAAAACAAACTAATGATAACAATTGTAACATATCAAAAACTGAAACAATGAATAAACTTTGATTTTCATATGTATAATAGACAACTTCCATGTCATAAATGGTGCCGATGATTTATATATGAAGTTGGATAACATTTATATATGCACACTAGTGACATATGTGACTAAAGCTCTAAGCAGATCTGCATGGGTCTCAGGCAGAATAAACAAATGTCAGACAGAGCTCCTCACTTTGGGTATGGCTACACTTGCAGCTGTACAGTGTTGGGAGTTAAACTTGTCTTCGTACAGCTGACTAGGGAAAGCGCTGCAGTCTGTCCACACTGACAGCTGCCACTGCACTGTCGTAGCCACATTTGCAACATCTGCAGCGGCATTGGGAGCGGTGCATTATGGGCAACAATCCCAGTGTTCAAGAGGCTGCAAAGTGCTTTTCAAAAGACGGGAGTGGGGTGGAGTGTGACAGGGAGCGTGGGGGAGAGAGAGAGTGGATTTTTGGAGCCGACACTCTGTCAGCAGCTGCTTTGCAAGTTCCGACCCCCTCCCCCACCCCTCTCTCACTCACTGAAAGCAAACAACAGCTGTTTGTTTTTTTCCTCACAGACCAGATAAGCAGCCTCCCCAAAACGGACTCCCCCCTCCCTCCCGCCCGCTGTGCCATTTCTCTCTTCAAGCCCCCTCCCTTCCCCTCTCTTCAAGCAAACATTAGCTGTGGGCATTCCAAAAGGAGCCCCGCTGCCTCTGCCCATTCACAGCAAACAGTAGCTGTGTTTGTTTTTTTGATAAGCAGCTTCGGGAGCCCAGAGTTCACAACAAAACAAAGAGAGGCATCACAACAAAACAAAGAGTTATCTTTACTTAAAAGGATTATGGGAAGCTTCCGGAGGTCAGTTACAGCGTACTAAAATTATTCTCTGTTTACACTGGCACCCAGCGCTGCAGCAGCAGCGCTATTCTCTTTATTCCTCTCGTCAAGGTGGGGTACAAGCAGCGCGGTAGCCAGGGAGATACAGCGCTGTACGTACCTTGCCAGTGTGGACGGGGAGTGAGCTACAGCACTATAAAACCACCACCAGCTTATGTAGTCAAGTGTAGCCAAGGCCTCTGAGTGATACATAAGCAGCTGCGGAAAGACTGCTGAGTAAATGGGATGAGAGCTGTCCCCAGAGTGGAAATTCTGTCACTGGTGCTTTGAACAAGACAACTCCCTTGCTACTCAAGATTCAACTGTAAAACAAGGTATCATCACTCCAGATGACTGGAGAAAGATATAAGACAGAAACAAATATACCAACATTTTATAATATTAATAAGAAACAGAACTGGGACCAAGTGACATGGTGTGATGGAAATATAGCATTATTTCCATTTTATTGGTCTAACAGAAGTGTTCACTGCTTACACCTTCCTGAGTTACAGTGTAGTTTGTAAGGGTATGGCTACACTTGAAATTTCAAAGCGCTACTCCTCAAGAAGTCACAATTGTACCAAGACAGATATTCCCCTTTCCTAGAGTGACATGCAACAAGAGTGACTTGCTACAAGAAGAAATTCAAGCTAGTGACCAGGGTGTGTATTTCATTAAGGCTCATTAGCAGGCACCTGCACCTAAACCATGGCATGTTCAAAGAGAAATCTATATAATAATGATCTACCATTCATTTCCTTAAGAATTAAAAGGGTTGAGGGAAAAAAATCATTACAAAGTTTATTTTCAATGTATTTTTAATCAAATGGATATTTCTCAAAAACCCAGAGGTACTGTAAAATTTGTGCTAATATTTAAGAACCATTAAGTATGATCGCTACAGTAGCTTTAGTAAAGATATTACAGGCTCCTCAGAGTATGTTTATTTTTAACACCCATTTTTGCTTTTTTGTAATATTGTTTGATAATTCAGCATCTAACCAGTGCAAAGTTTTAAGAATTAAAATTGACATTACATTTTCCAGGAGAAAAATAGAGGAATAAATTTCTGGCAATCAGTGTAGTTCATTTACATGAATTATAAGCAGTTTAAAATAATTTGCTGTGTGAGTAATTCTAACCTTGCAAGAAAATCTTTAAGAGAGTTCAGATGCAAATTTACATAAATGCAATAAATGTTTCAAATCTTGTATTTATGGTTTTCCTTGAGCAAAATATCTTTTTTCCAGCAAATTTTGGTCAGCTTTAATTTTAACGAGCAATGAAGCGCTGTTTCTATTACATGAGACATTAGAGTTTTGACACCATGGTCTAGATAAAAATACCCATGGGCACAGAGGAGTTGCAAATTGATTTACCCAAGGAAATGTAACTTTGAGCCCTGACTGTTTTTTAAAGGAATTCCCCTGGTGGAAGCTGACTGAAAAGGAAAGACACTGAATCAGCACCTCACCCAGCTGGCCATGTCCTCTCCAACTCTTGGGGAGACGCCGTCCCACTTCAGTGGTTGCATACGCTGACATAGGGTTCATCAGTCTCAAGCCCCATTTCTGCTCCCTTGTTGAGGCAGAGGCTGAGATGGTGCTGCTTTTGTGACAGACGATCAGAGCAGAACCTAGTGGGTAGACAGCTAATGACCAAAGAGTTTGAACACTCTCCTTAGGGTTGATGAAACATTTCCCCCCTCCTTTGCTTCCCCATCTAAGACAGACAAGGGGATGGGGACCTTAAGCTTTTAGATGGGAAGTCCTGAATTCCTTGGATTACTTTATGAGAGGAGAGAGATGCTGATGCTGTTCAGACCACTGAATACCTTTCAAGAGGCAAATAAGAGAAAAAAAGATGGAGATTTTAACCTCCAGGATAGGGAACTAGCTCTTTCCCCTAATTCCGCTCTACCAGCAAAAGCTGTTGCAGACTTCACTTAGCAGCTGCTCCTTTTCACAGTAACTGCCAACCCCCCACTTCTGTTTCTCCCCTATTCTGAGGCAAAGGTGAAGGCTGTGGAAGGGAACATACAGATATTGTTGCATATGGGGAAGGTTCCTTCCAGTCTAAATTCTTTTCTGCTTTCTATGTGGATTTTGATTGATAAGAACCATATTTTAAAGTTAACTGTTGCATCTGAGTGACTTACTGTTACTCTGACATCTGAAACAATGTCATATTGAAAGGAAAGAACATTGCAATCTTGCCTGAAGATTCCTTTAAATTTTTTACATTTAGCAGTGGTCTGTAGAAATCCCTTTCCTTTCCTCTCCTTTCTTATTTCTTCTTCTTTTAATTTTCCTCTTCTCAGCCTTATTCCTCTTCCTATTTTCTTGTGACTCAATCTCTTATTCAATTTAACTATCCTCCTTTCTCATTCCTGTGCCTCTTTCTATTTCTCTTTTACTTCGACTATTTTATCTTTTTTTCCTCTCCTCACTCTGTCAGATAGATAAACTATATGTGAATATAAAGAGTGAAAATCCTGGCCCTACTGAAGATCTAACGTTTGGTTTTAAACTTCTGACTCTTTTTATCATTTCTGTATGAATACATTATACCAGGGATTCTTGGATAACAAGCCCATACAGTTCAACTACTCATACTATTCTGGAAGGAGAAAATGGCCTAGTAGCCATACACATTATGCAAAGTTGGGGAAGATGAGACACATGATCTCAAACAAATTAATTTTTAGGAGGTAATATAAATAGATGACTTGCTGCCTCAGTTACAAAGAGGTGGAAAGATAACAGCATATTTAAAAAAAAATCTTTGTTTTCCTCAAATGCCTGGTTTGTACTTTCTATTTTATTTTGTAATTTCATCTCTAGTTCAATAATTTGTCCATAAATTTGCTTTAAGACTATCTGAATAAGATCTGAAGACTCAATTGATGGATAATCACTGTAGAGATGATGCAGTGAAAGAATGGATTTTTGAGAAGGATAAGTTAGAGTTGGGGTAGTGATTCGAGGGCAAAAGTGTTTGTGATTCTGCTCCCCAAATAGTGCCCAAAAGGACATTGGCACTAGGCATGGGAAAGTTAAATAACCTGAGAGATGCTAGGCTTTGTTACAGACTGCCTTTTTCCTCCTCTCCCCATCTTTGTTCTTCTATCCTGCTGTCCTCCCACTATATTTTCTTCTCCTTTTTTTCCTCACCTTGTTGACCCCCAGTTATTTAGCATTCTAGTCATATAGTAATTTTTTTTAAGCATAAACAACCCAGATGTTAGAGTTTTGTGCCAGACTGAGACCCTTTGTCCTGCAATGTTAACAACTGAATTATTTTCATTACTCTGTCACTTTGTTACCTTTGCTATCAGTAATCTTCTAACAAGGCTAACATCAAGCATGTTGTCCTTATAGATTTTCCCTTATTCAAATAGCTGTAACTCATCTACTAAAAATAAGGTGGATAACAGAACAAGGCTTTGTGAAGCCATATATCAGGAGGAAAGTTTTACAGCTTTAGCGTTGCTTACAAATCAATTCCTTGGAAATGGGTTACCATTAGTAGCTTTTAAGACTGCCAGGAGCTGTGTCATTCACTGCTGCTTTGACACATTAATGCATTAATGGTATGTGGAGGCTGACATAACTTCTCTGAAGTACTATTACAGTAATTATTAGGAGTCTTCAACAAGATATGCAAAGTTAAGAAAGGTGACAAAAGACTATGTAAATACTCAGACATCACTTAATCACCCATTCAACGTTGACAGTGCATAATTAAGAAACTACAAAAACACTGAGATACAGACTGTCTGCTAAGAATCCCCTTAGAAAAAAGGAGCAGGAACAAAGAGACAATCATCTGAAAACAATGACTGGTGCTCTCAAGTAGTTATTTTTGCTTCAGTAAAAGAGGGTTATAAGTCATAACAAGGTAAAGAATGTCAGGTATTATGTTCTGTTTAGTTCTTTTGAAGAAAAATGTTCCATTTCTGATTAGTTATTAATAAAATGAATATTAATTCAGGAGGCAATTTAAGACACATCAGATGGTATCAATCTTGAGTCTGTGTCTAGAACCATTAAACTTGGGATGAAATGGATATTTCAATTCCCTCTTAATATACCAAAATTATCTATTATGGTAAATTAATAAGAATGGAAGAAGTAGTTAGGAAAATAAATCTCAGCAATCCCTAGTCAGTTTATTTTCCTCTAACTAAATTTAACCTGGATTATTTTTTAAGGTTCATATGGAATAGAAATTAAATACTCTATCCCTCTCTTCTCCTTCCAACAGGTCCAACAAAGATCAGTCTCATGCCATGCTAAAGGCTCAGTAAATCAGTTCTATGAACTGAGTCCCTCAATATGATATTTTGCATATTCCCCGCTACTCAGCAGCAATTCTTTTCCTTCAAGCCTCCAAATTAGGGCTCAATCCTGGAAGGGGCCAAGTATCCTCAGTATCAGGCCCTTGATTCATATGCCTTTAACAATCTCATTGCTATCTACTCTAGAAACTGCTATGCTCTATAGCTCCATTTCTTTGCAACTGCAATGCTGTGTTTCCTCTGGCCACACACTAAATTCTGGAGAACGTCCGAGTTGGGACTACCCATACCACACACACACATTTCAGGATTTCAATGACCTCACAACACACTTGAACTTTGCAACATGGGTAAATAATGTAACTCACTCCTAAGTTTGTTTTCAGACTGGTTGTGTAGTATCTTCTTTCACTCTTGATATACACACAAAAGTTACACTATAACTGTGGTAGTTTATTGATTATTTTGATTAAATTTTAAACATATACTTTAAAATGTTTGTGGGTAGTTTAAAGGCCAAATTTTCTGCTTGACTTCAATGGACCATGCTAATCATGATTTTTTTTTTATTATGTTGAAAGGTAAACTGCCAGGACCTAAGTTTAAGGTTCTGTGTTGGCCCTACAATATTTCTTGCCATCATTAACTCCAAAATCAGACCAAAGAACTGCATCCCTTAAACTTCCTTAAGTGTCTATATGATCATCATTTTTAGCTGGGGAAATACAGGTAACCAGTATGCGAAGTTATTTTAACTGTTTTTAACAATAGTTGAAATATTTAAATCAATACATTCTTACAGCCAAATCCTAAAGTTCAGTGATAATTTAGCAAGAATAAAAACTGAACCAGAACCTCAAGATTTGGCCTTAATGATTTTGAAATCATAAACATTTTTTATATTCATAGACAGACCAATATTTAAAGCTTTTTCAGTTTACCTTTAATAGTATATGAAAAAAGTAGTTTAACAAGATGAACAATATTTTAACTGATCTAAAGATATTTTAAGTCTGTCAGTATTCAATCATAATGGCTTTCTGGAATCAGTTTTTTCATATACATTAAATTTTTGCAGCAGCCTATTTTCAGTAAAATAGCACGGTTAACATTTTATTTAGAAACATTTCAAAACAGGCCCCAGAAAATCTTTTTTAAACCTATAAAATGCCTTGGTATGATTTATGCTATGAAAGGTAGTAATGTATCTTTGAAACATACTAGAACTGTATTTCTCTTGTTTTATTAAGAGAGTCCAGCTTGCACTTTGGCAGCTTGATATATGTCTCTTTACGTCTCATGTTTTTCACCTTTGCCATAAGGACAGAACAAACTTGATACTAATATTCTACTGGTAAGATTAGCTACAAAGCAGGTCACAGCCTTTGCACATCTTGATAGAAAAGGAAAGCAAATGAGAAAGAAAAGGTTGCTGTAATAAGTGGTATTGTTAGATATAAAATTTATTTTATATCTAACAATTTTTTTTATTTTTCACTTTATTTTTCACTTTATTTTTCACTTTTTCAATCATCGGTGGTCTAAGCTTTCTTTCCTTATATATTTAAACCTCCTACAAACTTTAGGTTAAAATGTGAACTTCTTGTCTCACTGACGGGTCCAGCCTACAGTAGAGCGAGTCTCCTGAGAGCCCAATGAGCACAGCTGGTCCCAAGGGTGAAAGTAATATTAAATTCTTACCAGCATGAGGGCCTGGAGTCAGGCTCTGGAACGGTCAGGCCTCAGGCAGAAGGAGCACGACTGGGGGCCATACTGCCTGACCCGTGCCACCCAAGGCTCCAGGGGTGATTTAGAAGGGCTCGAGGCTCCAGCCACAGCAGCGACAGCTGGGAGCCCTGGGCCCTTTTAAATTGCTGGACCTAGGGCAGCTGCTCCTTTTGCTCCCCACCACCACCCTGTCAGTGACCCCGGTGGTGGTGGTGGGAGAAGAGGCAATGATGCTAAAGCACAGCCACAGTGCTTTAACATCATTGTCTCTTTTGCCTCCCCCGTCAGCGGCCCTGCAAGCAGGGTCTAGTCTGGCAGGGCCACCAATGGGGAAGGGGCAGCGACGTTAAAGCGCTGCCACAGCAGTGCTTTAAGGAGGGTCCTTTGCCCCGGCAGCACTTTAACGTCGGCTATGTATGGGCCAGTACCGGCTTCTTACCAGTACACTGTACCATCCCACTTTCACCCCTGGCTGGCCCTGATAAAAGCGGTGCGATTGACTGTGCCACCTGACTGGCTGAAGAAATCAGCAAGCTCATACTTAAGTTCACTAGCAGCAGCAGTGCTATGGCAGTGCTGGCCTGGCAGGAGTTGGAGGATTTTCTGACCCAAAATGAAGTCACTCTGGAAAGAGCCTATTAGAGAGGAAGAATGGATACAATGTAGGGAATAAAGAGAACAGTAGAAGCAGAAAGTTATAATTGTAGGATCCCTAGCCAAAGAAATAAAATGAGGTATTGTTAACCCTGTGATAGCAGGCTGCGAGATGGGGATGGGGATCTTTGGCTGAATGTAAAAACAATGGGCAAGCTGATACAGTGCTAAAAACTAAAATGCTGGGGAAAGTTAAAATAAATTGCCAGCTATGAAAGTATTTGACTGAAAAAAAGGATGTAATATATGGAACGCCGTTAGAACTGAACAATGATGAGCTAACTAAAAGCAGAGGAGAAGATAAAGTATTAGTAAATAAGTGACTAATTAGTAAACGAGGACGGGAAAACAAGTTATCAACAGCAATACTAACTGGCCTGTGATGGGGTGGACAAACCCCATACAAGGCCAGAAGAGTTTAAAGGGCAGTACTGGGTGCAGATATCCCCACCCCAGCCCCGCAGCACATGCGCCAACTGGATAGAGGGATGAAAAGGCAGCAACCCAGCTCAGAAGGGGGTAGGACAAACCTACTGTGAAGGCACCTGATAAGGGCACTGGAGAAGTGTCCCTGTGGGAATAAGACTGTGCGAGGAGCCTGATTAGGACTGATGGTTTGGTTGCCTTTTTCTTTTTACCTTCTATTGAATGGGAGGGATCCAAGCCATCTGTCCACCTCGCTGCTCGTGTGAGTGAAAGGGGACCTGGACTGCAATACCCACCCACTGGGAGGTGACACTAAGTATGCTAACCACTAGGCCACCTAACCCACTGAGGACCCTAGTACATGGCCACTGTGGCTTAAACAAATTTTGTTTTCAATAAATAGACACAACGATAGACTCTGCTGTGGAAGAAACAATTGATCTCCTTTTATGGGTATGAAAGGACTTTAATACAGAAAGGGGAAGATTTCTGAAGAATTCAGATGTCTTAAGGTAACAGAAGTTACATTACGTTATTTAGTAAAAATATCGGGGAAATGGAATATTGGTAAAAAGGCTGTGTTACATTACCTGAAAGATACAGGGCACCAGTGAGAGAATATAGGCTGGTAAGTATTGAGGAATTATTGTTGGTGGCAGCTACAGAATATTCAGTCAAGTCTGTTTCATCATAAAAGAGAGAAAAAAGAAAAAGTCCAGTAGCTGCTCCGTGCATTCCTAGCCTGCACTTTTTCCTAGTCCTGTCTCTACCTCCACTATTTCTAGCCTAGCCCTAGCCTGCATCTGTCCCTGCTCCAGCCCAGCTCCTTCCTGAACTCTGACTCCTGGCTCAGACCCTCAGCTGTACCTTCATCCCAGGCTTTGGTCTCTGATTCCTGGCTATAACCCTTGGTTTTGCTCCTGGAACTGCTATGTCTGGATTCAGCTCTAAACAGGACACTTGCTCCAGCCATTAGGCCAGATTGTCCAAGACTCAGTCGCTGACACCCACAGATAATGTTATCCAGTTCAGGATTAAACTACTAGTTTACTAACTAAACAATACAAAATAACAGTGATAATTTGTGATTAGACATGTAATATGGAAACATAATTTTCCAACATACACATGTAAAACTTTCCTAGCTAGCCATTTGCTCCCTTCTCTCCCAACTACTGTTTTTCAATAATTTTGTTAACAGGAAGCAACATCTGTAAGGAATCATTGAACTTCAGAATTAGGAAATACCAGCATAGGTTTCCTCTCTCAAACATTCCCTTTTCAGGTACACACAGCATACACTGTGCTCTGATAATACAGAAATTGAGACAATACAGTATTTAATAATATGCCTCTGTAGCAGTTGTACTACGCCCACATACATGGTAGAAAATACAATGTATTTACCTCTCCTCTTTAGAAATTAAAGCACACAAACTTTGCGTAGGAACAGACTGCATGCCTGTCCTCCATTCCATAAACAAACAAAGCTTTAAAAAGAGTTTGAGTATCAGAATATCACATGTATCATATCTGCATGCCTGCCACGCCCCCAAAAACTAGAGACCAAAGAAAGATTAAAAAAAGTACTTTCTTTTCTAACACAAAAATTCTTTGCTATATGCCAGGGGCAATCCTGGCACAGCATGCTCTGACAACCACAACCATAAAATATAAACTTTAGTAATAAAATAATCATAATAGTAATAATAATAATAAACAACAACAAAAATGTTATGTATGTCAGTATTGGCTACGCAAGCCTAAATTCCTGAGAGCAAACAGAAACTGTTTCTGAGAAGATGCATTTTCAGAAAGAATAAAAAACCGGTGGCCAAGACAGAAGCAGGCTGCAAGCATGTGTTAACAAAAATGAAATAATTTTTGCTTGTTAAGAGACAAAATGAAATGAATGTTTAAAATTATCAGATTATGTTACATTGGTCCATTGAGAGATTTTAGAAACAGCCCCCCTTTGGATAGGAAATCAAACATATATAAAGAAAAGGATTAAAAGATTCAATGTAATTCCACAGAAAGGAGGAGTTTTACACAGACCTCTTGGACGACAAAGTTCATCTTAAGAGGAAGTTCAATTGCTAGGAGCTTGTGACCAAAAAGTATCTTGCTAATATGTTTTTATTTTAAATAAAGAATGTTGATTAATGCCCGTAAGTAATAAATAACAAGAAAATGTATCAAAGGTTTGTATGTTAAATCAAAGACCAATGGAACTATTTAATGTTGAGGAGCCAATGTGCAAGGAAAACCTTCAAAAGTAAATGCAATCAAAATATGTCAAAGAACTGAAGAGCCACAGAAGATGGTTAACCGCTTGGATTAGAAGTACACAGATGAAGTAATTCCAGCAGACATCAAATAAGGAAAAACAAGTACACATGCAGAGATTAAACATGTATGCAGCTAATTCATCCTGCTGATGTTGAACCAAGCTAAGACTGCTGGTGAACAGATGGCCCAAGTGCCTATATTGTTGTATAGTGGATTTGTTAAATACATTGACAAAAACAACTAAGAATGTGGAGTGACTTTACATAAAAGACCAGAAAATTTCAAAATAGACTTTGCAAAGAAGAGACACCACATAACAAGAATGTAGAGCCAAAGTGTATTTTATACATATATGTTTTATCCTGTCTTCCTTAGCTAAAGATAGCATTCTAACTTGACAGCAACATAATAGCTGAAATTAACATTGAGACGTATTTTAAAATCACTTCCTCTTCACACTGGAATTCTCTGTGTAGTACAGCATTAAAAGCTGTATAATCAACCTCTTCATTACTGCAGTGCATCATAATTCTTTGTAGCACACAGAATGTATGTCAAGTTCTAAGCAGTTCACTCCATGAAGACTATGACACATGAACTGCACACCAATAAACATGCTCTTTAATTTGTAAATTATATATTCTGACATCATAGAACATCAACCTTTGACATACAAAACATGTCTATCATCAGGAACTAATTTAAAACTGAAGTCATGGAAATAAAAATAGTGTTTATATATTGCCTTGAGGTGGTTGCTTTTCAGCTTCTGGGGATGGGTTGTTTCACAGAGAGGTGTAAGTCTCACAACAGTGCAGACGATCAAGACAATCTAGAACAAATGAAATAATTGCCAAGAAAAAAAAAATCTCAGCAGAATGTGAGCGTAACTTGGGGAGCTTCTTTGGATAAATTAGGAAATAAAATATGAAATAAATACAGAAAAACTGAAATAGCATGGGTCTCAATTCTCTCTTTGGAAGGCTTCTATGCAGAAATATGATAATTGTTATGTATAATTGTTCTTTTTCATAATGTTAAATGTATTTTTCTTAAGTATGCTACTATCTATATCTATTTCTCTCTATATAAAATTACAGATTGAACAGAATGGAAAAAAGTTTATCCAGTGTAAGTTCATTTGATATGAGCAATCAACAGTGAGGAGAGTTTACAGTTATTGTAGTTCTTACGATGGGCATGAAGTTGCTCTCATTGAAGTCTATGACAAAACTTCATTATAGCTAAATAGTCTAGACTTAGGACCAGATCGTGGCCCCTGCTCTGGCTAATATGCACTGCTGACAGCACAGAATAGCTGTAAAGACCACAGATCCTGTCCCCTGAGGTATTATCCCACCAAAGCTGGATTTCTACCATAGGGAAACCTCCAGGTGGTATAGAACCACTGCAGTGGCTCCTGTGCTACTCCCTGTTACCCATTCTTGGAACCAGCCAAGAAATAACCACAAACAAAGATGAACTAGAGCAGGACTGAGGGTTGATTTATTGCTTCCCTTATTTGCGTAATTATTCTCACACACAATATATTCATGCTGGCAGGCTGCAGGTGTGAATGTTGGTTTCCATTTCGCAAGTGGCTGAGGCTGGCCAGGTGACAGCTGCCCAGAGATCAGCCCAGGATGACGAGAGTCCCCAGAGTCCCTTCGGATCTGCAGAAGGGCTCTACTGCTTCCGGTCCGGTCCCAAGTTTAGTGTGCTGTTACATTTCCTTGTTGGTAACCTTGACCTGGCTGCCTGTCTCGAGATTTATACCTTCACCAAGATAATACCATGGTTCCATAAAAGGCAATATTTGCTTCTTTGCTTTGCCATTGGCTCTCACTCACACTAGCTCACTCATTCCTTAACATTAATTGATTACATGTTCATAAGCATGAATACAGTTGGTGATATAGAGCAATACAGCTTTAAGCAAGCATCTAACATCATCAGGAACTTTCCACTGCTGCTTGTGGTTTTGTAACAGCATAACAGGAAACTATACAAAGTGCACTCGAAAGAGCAAATGGGTGGGGAGGGGGCGGCATCTGGCTACACTCCCTTCCTGGTCCCATGGAGAGTGGGTATAGCTGAGACAAATGGGATGTGGCTAGGGTGTTCCTAGGTCTTAGTAATGCCTTCCTGCTGCAATGATCCCTTGGCATCAAAGGCAGATAAGAACAAATTAGAGCAGTTCCAAGGCTCTAATTTACACCGAGTGTCACATACATCAGGATCAGGGTGCACCCAGGTTGTTTTGCCCCTTTCCCTCTGAGTTTTGTGCTAAATATTGCTCAGATGATAGTACTGTGGAGCTGAAGATGTCCCCAGTGATTGCATAATGTTCCACGAAGGTGTGGACTGTTGTTCACGTCACCACTCTGCAGATCTCTGAGATGCATCCTTAAAGAAGGTGACAGATGAAGAGATTGATCTTGTGGAATGAGTCCTTTGTGGGGACATAATATTTTTTGTCTTCCCCCTTGCATGTGGAGGCTACTGATGGTTTGCCATACTGTCTCAGCTGGGTCTAGGAGAGCCTCATTGATTGGGAGGACGATTTGCAAACAGGAGGAAGAGTGAAGGATGTCGATGCGCTGGTGGTGCATGTCTTTGATCTCCTCCAGTGGTATGTCTGCCACTCTTTGCACCAGATCATGAAACAAGTGGAAGTCATTTGCCATGAAAGGTGGTGAAGGCTTCATCCAGGGAAGAGGAGGATATGGCCTTAGGCATTACCTCTTCCTCCATGTCCCCGTCTTGCTTCTCCATTTCTTGAGGCTCTGAGGCCCTCAATGCCGTAGCCAAGGGAACATGCCTGCAGCATTGTGGGGTGATGCTTGACACCCTTGAGGCAGACTCTTGGTGCACCACCTAGGAGGGTCCCAATATGGCCACTGTGTTGGCATAGGTCCTAGTGGAGGTGCCCGGGGTGGCTTACCAAGATAGTGGTGATACCATTTGCTGATATATTCCCAGATATTGTTGATGGTGGGTCCCATATGGACCTTGAGAGGAGTTCTGCAAAATTCCCTCCAGCTCACTATCCAACTCCTCACTTAACAGTGGAGTGGCACAGCATGATTGTGGGGAGAAATCCCGTGCCTAGCAATGGCTCAGTGCCATGAGCTCAGTACTGAGGGGCAGAGAGTCAGGTGCCTTCAACATGCCTAGGTCACCAGCTGATGGAATTCTGCTGATACCGAGTGCCCCAGCATCCATGGCAGTGCTGGGGGAGATGGAGAACTCATCCGCACCAGTCTCTCAGGTGCCAGGTGGGCTAATATCGCTTGAAGTACTGATGATGACTTGTGTACCAAGAGTATCTTAGGGTGTTTGCCTAAGATACTCCCTAAAGATTCAGTGTCCATGCCAAATGAAAGAGAGTTAACGATCCACTAATGGACAGCTAATGGTTCCATCTCTAGCCAGGGGTGGTTGAGAAAGAACTGCGCGCACTGGCTAGCCTTATGGCACAGCACGAGAAGAGACAGTGCATGTGCGGGCCCAACAGACACTGTTATCGAAGTTCTCCGATCAGCAGCACAAGGACGCACACAAGCCTACAGTGGAGCACCCATAGGGACACTACTCAAACAAGAAATAATATTTAAGTGAAGATAGTATTCTAATAAAAATTTCTGTTTCATGTAGCACTGTTCTATTCTTTGAAAACAGAAGTTGCTTCTTCAGAAGTATTGGTCCAGGGTTTTATACATATTGCTGCATAAAAGGAAATGACTCTAACATGAATGTTTTAGAAATCTTGTGACCAATGCTGTAATACTCAGACTTAAAAATAAAATCCTCTTCAAAAATGTCATGTCAATGGTAAAAAAAAATGGCTACAAACGCGAGAGGGGAATTCAATTCCATGCGATTTCTGCATGCATAACGAAAATTACAGCAGTAGTGGGTACATTTTTTTTTTATGTAAAAACAAGAGATGGACCTTAAACACTTGCAGGGGACAGCAGAAAATGTGCCTCAAAATGATTTTTTAAAAGTGGCTGAACAAAACCATGGAAAGTCAAAATGTTTTCAAAAGAGTCATTCTACTTAGATCAACATGAAACATCTGTGAGGTTTCAGATATCAAAGCCCTCACTCAACTTTAAACAAATCAGATCTCTTTGAAAGCACCTGTGCGGCCTGAAGATACAACAGAAACACAAACCAGTGTGTTGATGTACCATTTCTCTTCATAAAAAGTATGATATTTAGGTCGTATTAAACACACACACTTACAAAACTCCAGAGTGTGATGCCAGCACTAGTACATCATGCATACCTTCAAATGAATAATTATTGAAAGGAGCTAAGAACTGTTCCTCTGGCTGCACTAAGCCAAAACAGGCTCTGCTTGCTGAAGGGAGAAGTGTATCACAGCGCATTGCCTACTCCTGATGTGTGTGCAACTCCCATTTCCCTTACCTGGCACCTCTACCTCCTACCCTTCAAAAGTTGATCATTTAAGCTTAACCCTGCATTACCTGACTTCTGAGTGTTGGTTTCTCAAACTTAACATAGCACTAGCTCTTTGCATGGAATTATTTTGATTTAAAAACAACACCCCCCCAAACTTCTGAAAGCTCAGATTTTTTTTTAATCTCCATTGGCTCCCATAGCCCAGCTCTTATGTTCTTTGCAGTAAACCACAACAGGCTTATGAGGGAACTTACAAATTTCACCGACTTTGCCATTTTATACTTTTAAAAAAGGATCATTACCAAACTATGGTCCTTATCTATGATATTCCTGTAGTTAGAATGAACAAATACTGCATGTGGTCAACACCTAATTTTCACCAGCATCCACTGCAGGCCCACTGATTTTGGCCTATTCAGTTTGAAGCCTCATGAAATGAGCCCAGCTTAATGGAGGCCATCATATCTCAGGGGCATCTTCAGTACACAAGTATCTTAAATTTTGAGGCATTTTGAGCAAAGTTTGTTTTCTTCCATTTCACCACACTACTTTCTGTTTATTATCTAATCACAGTCCTTTCCTCCACTACCACGCCCATTTGGTATATCAGGCTATGACAAAAGATATTTTTACTCAGTGGTGCTGGAACAATTTGTATAGTGAGGGTACTGGGAGCCATTGAACCAAACTATCAACCATATATATGATGGAAACCACTTCAAGCCAGGGGGTACGATTCTCTAACTACGAAATATCCTGAGCAAAATTCTGGTCCTAATGAAATCAATGGAAAGGATCACAATGACTTCAATGGGGCCATAATTTCCTCCACTGTATCCAAAAGAGCTATCATGGGTTAGAATAGATTTGATTATGACTAATCTTGGTTTATGAGAAACTTGATTAGAAATGGCTGAATTTGGAGTGAAATCACTTAAGGGTGAGTTTGAGAAACCCTAAATTTGAAATGTTCCATGAGTTGGTGATGCAGGATAGCCTGAATATCAGATAAAGATAATATCATTCAAACTGTCCATCCAATTAGGGTTCTTCTGGAGTTCGACGACAGAAAACCAGCATTAATGTTTTCTTTGCTATTGGAATACATACTGACAACCGAATATTAACTTTTAAACGGAGTCTGCTAATTTCTGAATTGCTATGCAATTTTGAATCACATAAGTACATTATGCTTGCTACAAAGGTAAGCACTGTAAATATACATTAAGTAAACACAAAGATTTGATGATCCTAGTGTGCTAGGCTCTTGTTCTAATCAGATTTCATCATTTGAATATGGACTATAGTTACATGTACATAAAGATACAACCAAATAAAAGGACTGCAATCAAAGAGTGTGTCCCTGCAACCCTTACTCACATAAGTAGTGCTGTGATGGGTGTATAACCCCATGTTAACAGGGAAGGGACTAGAGAGGCTCTGTGCACTAAATTAGTCCCACCGCTCTGGCCCTGACAACCAAGCATGGTAGGGAGGAGGAGTTTAAAAGGAGGACGCTCCAGTCTGCAGGGGGGAAGTCCTGAGAAAGGAGTGACCCCTGAAGCAGCAGGAGAAACCCACATGCTAGAGACCACGACAGCTCTGCAAGGAGTCCAGCGAACAGCAGAGCAAGTCCTTTAGGGTAGAGACTGACTCAGCCATCTGGCCATAAGGACTCCAGTACAACCACTACCCAGGCACCCTTGATCTTTTTGTTGAGTCTGGGAGGAGTTTGTTCTCTGTAGAGTCTGAGCTTTGACTTTTCTACTACCCACACACAAAGTAAGCAGGCCTGCAAGGGCAGGATCCACGGCAAGAACTAAGAGTCTAGGGTCTGGACTGGGTTGAGCCCATGGTGGTAACTGGCTATGGCAAAGGGCCTCAACTCAGCTAGAGAGGCACCCCAGAAAGACTTTTCACAGTGCCAGAGGAAAGATGATTAAAAGATAACGTTTGCACCTAATATAATTGGAAAAGTAATTCAAAAATAATTCAATCTTGCAGACATACTAGTCCTGGAACTGAGCGACAATCAGCATCAACATGAGTTACCTTCTCTGGTCATGTTAACTAAAAATTACCAAGAGCAACTATGTCTATTATACTCAGGGCATGTCTACACTTACCAGTAGATTGGCACTGCTGCAATCGATGCAGTGAGAGTCAACTTAGCGGGTCTGGTGAAGACAAGCTAAATCAATGGGAGAGCACTCTCCCATTGATTTCTGTACTCCAGCTCCCCAAGAAGCATAAGAGAAGTTGACGGGAGATGCTCTCCCATTGATACAGTGCAGTGGAGCCATCGCAGTAAGTGGATTTAACTGTGTCGACTTCAGTTATATTATTATGTAACTGAAGTTGCACAAGTTAGATCCATTTACGGCAGTAGTGTAGACCAGCCCTCAATTATAGACCTTGGGGAAAGATTTCCTTTTGTGACACACTTCTCTTTATTCATCTGTGCCACCATTATACCCTTATGATCTTTAGTATAAATGTAACACCCATGATCCACACACAATTCCCAATGGCATCTGTGGGAATCAAATGCATGAAATAAGGGATGTTCATGAACTTGTGTCCCACTGTATACCATAATAAATAAATTAAATGTTTATGAATAAGTTTAATGTCAATAACATGTGACAAGTATGGTGCTCAATTTTCTGTAAAAAACCTCCATGAAAACTGAACATACACAATATATGCTGCTAGAAATACACCCTCTACTTAAAAGCAGAACATTTCTGTCTTATTAGTCCCCATGTATTTGGTAGTATTAGCCTTGCATAATATATTGCTGAATTTATATTTACAATCATCTGTTTGACATACAATTCAAGAGAATGATCATTTGATTTTACCTGCATAAAAAATAATTAAGGGCCTGACCCAGCTACCACGGAAGTCAACAGGAATCGCTCAGCTAAATTCAGCGGCGTTGGCACTGAGGCTATGCCTACTCTGCAGCTGGGAGTAAGCCTCCTAGCCCAAGTAGACAGACTTGTGTTAACTCTTCTCAAACTAGCGTGCTAGAAATAGCCGTGGAGACACTGCAGCTTGGGCAGCAGCTCAGGCTTTCAAGTCCACCCAACCCCTTGGGTCTCAGCTCAAGTCTACACTGAACCACAACATCCACACTGCTATTTGCAGTGAGCTAGTCTGTCTGTCTGTCTATCCGGGCTTAGACGTTCACTTCCAGCTGCAGTGTAGACACAGCCTAAGTGGCCAAATGAGTCTAGAACATCGGCATTTTCCGAAAGAGTTACTACATTTATACCTTTTGTTTAAAGAGCAATTTTGAGCAAATGTTAAAATGATAATTGTTACACTGTTAAAAAGATATTACCTCACTCACCTTGTCTCTCTAATTGTTACAGGATCATTCAAAAATGTATTTACCAAGGCAGAAACTTTTTCTGCATGGGTCCACAATCACTGATTATGTGCATCACATTTTGAATTTGTGCAGGTTTCTCTATTTTATGCAAACTCTCTTTTTACACAAAGAACAAAAGCACTGATATTACTGAGTGAAATTCACTCTTATGCAAAGGGTCAACAGAAGATCTAGGCCAGAGGTAGGCAACCTATGGCACATGTGCTGAAGGTGGCACGCAAGCTGATTTTCAGTGGCACTCACACTGCCCAGGTTCTGGCTACCGGTCCAGGGGGCTCTGCATTTTAATTTAGTTTTAAATGAAGCTTCTTAAACATTTTAAAAACCTTATTTACTTTACATACAACAATAATTTAGCTATATATTATAAAATTATAGAAAGAGACCTTCTAAAAATGTTAAAATGTATTATTGGCATGTGAAATCTTACATTAGAGTGAATAAATGAAGACTCGGCACACCACTTCTGAAAGGTTGCCAACCCCTGGTCTAGGCACCTCTTACATTCCACTTAATCCCTCATAAAAGGGTTTAAGCGAGACTTAAGTGGTACAAAGACTGTGAGCTGGCCCTGTGGCTAGGGATAAATTTCACCCACTCTAAATGAATTTGTTGATATTATCTTTTCTATGAGTGTGCACTTTGAAATGTTTTGGAATTGTGAAAATGCTAAACAGAAAATTGCTTTTATTTTTATATGCAAGATGTGTAATCGTAACTATCCTAATTCTTTATTCGCTAGTATTTTATAAGGGCTAGGTATTGTTGATGGCTTCTACCACTGCCCCAGAGAAAATGTAACATTAAAGTTATTATTTCATGCCCTGAATATATAAGAAGAATGAAATGTCCCTCTGGAACTCTCATAATTTCAGTTATGCTGTTGCATCTACTTGAAAAGTTTTACTGTATTTCTATGAAAGATTACTCTGCACTTTTCAACAAAACATTTGCTATAATTTCTTTTAGAGAAGCCAGAGGAGATCTATGGGACTTGAACACTATGGGCCAAATCTTATAGTCTTTAACTATGCAAAAATCCCATTGACTTTAATGGGAATTTTGCTTGAGTAAAGACTGCAGATCTGGTCCTATGTGAGCAAAGTATATAATGTGATTCCCGAGAGTTCTAAGTGTGACAAAAACTTCTGGGTTCAACAAAACCTATATGCATATAATGAACCTGAAATATGATTTACATGAGGGAACTTCTATTCTGTCCTTATTCCATGGATTAGAAAACAATTCCCACTCCCACCTTTGCAGTGATACTTTTATTAAAAGTATATATTTTAATCAATTTAGGGGGGAAATTCAGGCCACAAAAGCAAAATAAATTTGCACATGAAAATATCACTCATAGTTTGAGACTACAAATAAAAGATACTCCCCTATATTGGGAAAAGAAAATACTCCCATAGAATTACATACTATTAGATCATTTGTGAACTACATTAGGAAGATAATGCTTTTATTACTTGCACAGGAGATTTTTCAGCATTCCTTCTCTAGAAAGCCCTAACTTAGCTCACTATTAATTGCTTTAGTAGCATAAAGATATTCTATCCAAGTTGACCCTGCGGGGCACATTTTAGTGAAACCAAAACAAAACAAAAAAACCCTTTTAGTACACATTCCATTCCACTCCTAGCTGTAATGATTGTAATTAATCTGTATTATATTTCAGTATGTCTTTCAAACATCACTTTCCTTTACTTGGATTTTTGTGATTTGAAGGAATATTATATATATATATATATATGGTAAGAAGTTAGACCTAGAAAGTGTGTATGAATTTCCTTTTAGTATTTGACTGGAAGCAGTTTTACAAGGAAAATAAGATTGACTGTTCTGTCACTGGACCCGTCATCATCCATGCATCCAAAAAAGCAAATATACACTCTCTCTCTCTCTCTCTCTCTCTCTCTCTCTCTCTCTCTCTCTCTATATATATATACACACACACACATACAAAAAAGCAGTGGAAACCTCAACATAGTTCACACTACAGTTCAGTGAATCAATGTTATCTCTCTCTCTCTCTCTCCTCCATTTTGTGCTAGTCACAGAAATTTAAATTATTATTTAAACGTGTTCTAGCTCCAGAAGGAGATATAGGGTACTGAGTTTGTTTCTGAAAACAAAGGTTAGACTTTACATAATTCTCACATGAGCCTAACAAACATTCTTGACATTTCAAGAGTTCATAAAATGTCAAAAACACAAACAAGGCACACTGAAGAGAACAAAAGTAATTCTTTTACAGAAACTACAATCCCATCAACCACACTATCAGAGGCTCGTTCACCTGCACATCTATCAATGTGACATATGCCATCATGTGCCAGCAGTGCCCCTCTGCCATGTACATTGGCCAAACTGGACAGTCTCTATGCAAAAGAATAAATGGACACAAATCAGACGTCAAGAATTATAACATTCAAAAACCAGTTGGAGAACACTTCAACCTCCCTGGTCACTCAATTATAGATCTCAACGTTGCAATACTCCAACAACAAAAACTTCAAAAACAGACTCCAACGAGAAACTGCAGAATTGGAATTAATTTGCAAACTAGACGACATTATATTAGGCTTGAATAAAAACTGGGAATGGATGGGTAATTATACAAAGTAAAAACTGTTTCCTCATGCTAATTTTTTCTCCCCTATTGTTACTCACACCTTCTTGTCAACTGTTGGAAACGGGCCATTCTGATTATCACTACAAAAGTTTGTTTTCTGTTACTGATAATAGCTCACCTTAATTAAATATTCTCATTACAGTTGGTATGGCAACACCCATTTTTTCATGTTCTCTGTGTATATATAGATTCCTAGTGTATTTTCCACTGCATGCATCTGATGAAGTGAGTTTTAGCCCATGAAAGCTTATGCTACAATATAGGTGCCACAAGTACTCCTTGTTCTTTTTGATAATACAGACTAACATGGCTACCACTCTGAAACTTAATAGCATCATAAGGACAAAGTGATAGTGTTTGGTGTTACAAAAGTATTGTAGCGGGAACTTGTAGTGAAACTTATATATAGAATGCCTAACACTTTTGATCATAAAAGATTCTTATGACCTTTTCTTGAGGTCCATTGTTTGCAGAAAGCCTTTGAAATCTGGCAGGGACAAAGCACCAAGCCTAGAGATGTGTCTTTAACCTGTCCCACTAAATTTACTTAGGTTTGGCTGAGAAACAGACTTCTAAAATTTGTCATCTCCCTTCACTCCCTTTTTTCCTTAGAAAAATGTTGTCAGCATGCCAAAATAAAATTGAACATAAACATTCTAAGCAGGGTCCATACCAACACCTGGCAGTTGCAGAAGCAGCTGTAGTAGGGGAAGGGAGGGATAGAAAACCACACCCTCCCCAGTCTTCATTCCCCTCATTGCCTGGGGGAGAGGGGGAGGGAAACAGATTGAGTTCCTCCAAGTTAACTGCCCCCATACTCAGAACATGACTTCAAGTCTTCAACACTTCAGAAAACAAAAAATGAAATATACCCATATGGATCTTCAAAGTCATTAAAAGCAAGAAAGACATTTCAGACACTAAGCTCAAACACCAGGTATAGTACAAGAACTTTTAGGAGGGAGCAGAATGGCTTTGATCTCAATTTAACATAACAAAACCCAAGAAATTAACCTCTGTACTGAAAGACAAAGCTTTACAGATCATGCAAAAAGAAAGAGATTTCTAAGGGTAACAGGAAATGTAAAAAACTGTCAAATTACACATCACATGTACTATCCAATTTTCATGTTCATAAAAAGGCCAAAGGGGAGCTATAGCAGCTAGATGGTGGACTTCACCTGCAAAAGTTGATCGTTCAATGCCATGGGTATTCCCTATCCCAGTAGTGCCAAAACTAAAACACCCTGGTGAAATACATCAATATACTGCTGCCTAATAAAGAAATTAGGAATTAAATATATCTCACACCACTTTAGATGATGTTATTACCTACTTAAATGATACCAAAGCATGTTTAAAATTAGATTTAATCTCTGTGCACCATCAATTAAAATTTAATCAAGACTACCACTACATTAGCATTCTCAACACACACTGGACCTTGATTTGAATTTTGGCATCCCATCTGCAGCAGAAATTTTTCAGATTGATATTAAAGGAACATGGTCAAGTTTAAATGGAGTATTGAATGTCAGTGATGACATTCTAGAACATAGAAAAATGCAAGAATAATGACACCAGATTGGATGCCATCTTTCAAAGACAGAAAGAACAATTTGGCTTTCCATGAGAAAAATGTGATTATTAATTAGCATTTGAATTTTATAGCTCTTTTTTAAGAAAAAGGGAGTGTCTGATGACCCCCTGAGAGTTGTAGGCATAAAACAAATGCCTATGAACAACAAAACACTCCAAAGATAAAAAGCTTTCTGACCCTCTTCCTTCCTTTCTTCATACCTCACCCCCTGCCACGGTCGTCATGTTATTCACAACATGGCTGTTACTTAGCCTTCATATAAAATAACATTAAAAAAATAAAATACTAAAATAAAACATGAGAATGGACAAAAACACATTAAAATGCCCTGAAAACATTTTAATAAAATACAGTGACCAGTGATTCTATCATATCATATACTTTGACCCACAGAAACAAAACAAAAATAGTGAACAAAGTTTTCTCAATTTGAAAGGCTTTTAAAAACTGACTCGGATGTCAGGTTGAGTTTGCATGGCTGGTAGTTAGAAAAATACAACTTTGAAATTGGTTAGATTTGTTATGAAAATCATTGTAAAACTGGAAATATGGAATTGTAAGGGCCATTTTTAAAGAGTCACCTTTCAAAATTTAACCACATTTTCATTCTGTTATAATCAAAAGCAAAAGTAGGTAAGTAAATGTAAAATAGTAAGATCAGAACTAAACTATTTAGCACAACTAAGATGCCTGTAGCTAACACATTATTTAATAGACCAATGGATAATAAATTGCTGTCCATACAAACAGTGAGGAATGATATGGATAAAGAAGCTATTCTCAAGCAAGACATGCAATTAAAAATAGAGAACGAAAGAAACACAGTTGATAGGAAAGTGCAAATGAACCAACCATACATAGAATATTGGTTGAAAGTGTGAAGCCAATCAGTAAATTTCAGATATCACACGGCTAAATTCCTTTTTAAGGTTATTTTAAAAGAACAACAATGATCCGAGGCATGAAACGGAAAATTTTCATGGACTGTAAGAAAGCAAGACAGAAAGAATGCAAGAAAAAAAAAGCTGGTGGTTACTATCAGGAAACGAGGTTCTAACAGAGCATGGCCAAGGCATAATTGAGGACATCATAGCATTTTATCTACAAGGCAAAGCACCTATCAACACGTGAAAAGACTTTGGACAGATTCTAAATACTTCTCAGAAGAGAAGGAATAAATACCACCAGATCAATTTTTGTTTGCAAAACAATGATGGAGAAACAATATCATATGAAAATTTTAAAAAGAGATGTAGAGTTCTTACAAATTCCTAAAATGTAGATATTACCATTCTGCTGTCATGCTACAGCTGCTCAAAGAAACTATACTAATACTCACGTACCACTCTTAGGGCTAGTGAATGAATAAAGGTATTGTCCAAAGTGTTCCAACACAGCAACACTATAGATGGGTCTCTGTTTTCTGAAGTGATGGTTTTATATCAGATAGAGAGATGAAAGGCAACCCAGTATTACGATGATGCGAGCCACAGAAGGACATTGTAGGTGGACAGAAAGTAAGGGAAAGGGAAAACAGGTGCTTACTTCTCCTCTCCAGATTATATTGGGTTCTGCTGCAGAACCCAGATGGAAGCTCTACACAAACCCTACAGACACTACAGAGCACTGTATTTGGTTCAGTGTTTAAAATATCTAAAAACTGAAAAAGCTTGTTCAGTCAGAGTCCCATGTTATACAAAGCAATGAGACTAGATCTAAAGCTTTGTAGAATGACGTATCAATGTTTGGATGCATTCACTTTCTGAACACTTCAGTGTTAATTATGAACTAAAGTCAAATGTTGATTTCTTTGATTAATTGATGAGAATGAAAAGTTAGGAGAAAGCAGAACAAACAGTATCTGATTAAACAATTTAGAATGTGTTCCGGAATCTATTTCCCTATGTTATTAACAATTTCAAAGACATTTTAAAGTCATAAAAATACTTATTTGAACAGGAAAGATTTAAATGTGTTTTCTATATATGTCTAGTATAGAAATATATCATCATATGCAAGAGGAGATCTTTTATTGGACCAACATCTGTTGGTGGAAGTATAGGCTTTTGAGCTACACAATGCTCTTCTTCAGGTCTGGGGAAGGAAATCAGAGTGTCTAAGCTAAACCCAAGTTTGGACAGATTGTTAAGCATAAGGGCAAATACATGTTGTAGGTAGTCAAATGAAATGAAGTGGGCAATTGAGGGTTAGACTGTTAACCTGCCTGGTACCCTTAATTGCCCACTTCAAACTCCTTATGTATAACAATCTATCCCAACTTGTATTTAGCTCGGAAAATCTGTTTTCCTGGAAACCTAGAAAGCTTGCACTTTCCACCAGCAGAAGCTGGTCCAATAAAATATAAGACCTCACCTAACTTGTCTCTCTCATATCCTGGGACTAACAGGGCTACAACAACATCGCAAATAACTAGAAAACAAATACACTTATGGTCTGGTCCTGGCACAAGAAATATATTGATCATGAGTGATATGTAACTATGCTGCATAAAAGTGGTTTAGTCCACTGGCAAAAAAACTCTTTGTAATACAAACAACTTATATTTGTTTTTTTTAATTGCCTTACTTTCCCCCTTATTACCTTTACCTTTTCTTTGGTTGGTATAATATCATCTGGAAAAAACTTATTTCTGACTGTAATCCTTCTGCCCATCAGAGTTGTCAGCAACAAGGGCCGGATTCAGTATCTAGGGGCTCCTTTTCAATAACATTCTGCAAAATCGGCTCAAGCCCCCACCCAGTTACCTGGGGCAATTACATACCACCCCCTGGAAGCCTCTAAGAGGCACTACTTCCCCTCTCGCAAGCACAGAGCCTTTTAATAAAGGAAGGAAACAATGCGGCATTATGTTGGGGAAACACCACAAACAGGATTCATAACACAAACCATGAGCAAAAGACCCACCCCTAAAAATTATGGCAGTGTCCTTTTCCTCTGAGGGTCTTAAGTCCAGCAACCCAACAGTCACCCCACCCACAGTTTGTCCTTGGTCAGTGTAGCTTCCAGAGTTCAGAAGTTCATCTGCAGAGTTTACCTCCAGCCTGGGTGGAAGGACGGGGGAGCTTTAGGGAGCACCTTACATGCTCCACTGCTCAGGTCAACGGCCGATTGCCACACCTCTCCATGGGGTTCTGCTGCAGTCTTCACCACCAGCCATGCCTTTCCACCAGCTGTCAGCTCCTCTCCACCTGCTGTCCTGCTGGCCACTCCTCTCCACTAGCCAGTCTGCTAGCCACACACCAACATGTCCTCAGGCCCCCCACTACTTAACACAGCTCTCAGTGATTTCAGCCGTTAGAAGGGGGCCTCAGTGCTGGTGCACTCAGAACCACTAGTCCAAAGCAGGTCTAATGCTTAGACCTAGAAATCAGTGATTTCAGCTCTGCAGCACATAACAAGACTCCAAATGGAGTAAAAATTAGGTCTGTTATTACACAGTGGAGAGAGGAGGGGTCAAAGTGGTGTTTCGGGCCCACACTACCAGGTACAAATACCTATCCCCAGCCTCTCTCAATTCACTGGGCTTTGGAACCTATGTCCCTTGTCTAGCGTATGCTAGTTAGTTGAGGGCAAGTCCCTCCATCATAAACTGCCAAGTACAGTTCTACTGTCCTTGATTCACATAACCAGGATAACACCACTTTATTACTCCTGCCCCAACAATAGAGACTGGGGATTCCACAGCAGCCAAAGTGACCATTTGGGCAAGCAGTCTCATCATGCTAGGCAGTGTGGGTGTGCCCAGAGAAATGAGATCAGCCCCAGAAGTCCTTTTCCACAGCTCACCACCAGATGTCAGGGTAGAGCTCATTCTGACTCTGCTTACATCACCGTATCATATTATCTGAAAAACACTGAGGTCAAGATTTTCAAAACTGGGGAGCAAATTTTCATTTCAAAAAGCAAAAAGATAGAAGTGAATAACTGTCAATTGTCTTTGAAAATCTCCCTGTGTGCCTAAAATCAAGCTTCTAATTCCATATTTGTGTACCTAAACAAATAACTTGATTTCTGAAGGTGCTGAGGACTCAGTAACTCGAATGACTTGTATGGGAACTGTTAGGTGATCAACCTACCTACTGAGGTGCCTGAACTTTGAGGTGCCCAGACTTCAAAGCCCATTTTAAAAAAATCTTGACTTTGTGGTAATTATGAAAGACCGGTGAGTTACAGACCTAGGACTACTAGAGCATCACGTGAACTGTATATTCAGAAAAGAGTTCGATAATTTTCTACTTTCTCATGCATCCATATTACTTGCACATTACTAAACAAACTATCCTTCTTTTAGCTTATTGCGGTCCCTTCTGAACATTCACACCCCTATTTTATAAAATAAAGAGGGAATTATTTATGAACTGTCTATATGGTGTATAAGTGAATCATAATAAAAAGTATCTGGAGGAAAATGATTAAATGTAGCAAGGTTGGTAAAACTTCACAAACACACTGGGCCTGACTCACTTACTGTATTCTATGGGGAAGGCCACTGGAAACATGGCTGCAGGCCTTCGGTGACAAAAATGTCACTCACAGCAAAGTATCACAAGTTTGCTGATACATTCATTTTGTTGATGGATCTGGAGTCAGCCTATCCAGGACAGAAAGTGGACTGGGCTGGCTGGTGGAGAGGTGGTGAATGCAGGGAATCTTGGTGATGTGCTGATTTATCATAAGCTTTTAATAATCCCTAACTTGACTCCATGAAGAAATCCAGTAGCTCTGATGGTAAAGAGCACTTGACCTAACTCTCTTAGCACCCCACATTCCCCAGAGCTCTAACACTGAGAACTTACTTGGGTCCTCTGGGAGGCAGGGAATGCCATCTGCTAAGGGAATGCTCTTTCTTTATTCTCATCTGAGCTTTTATGGTTTTGGGAAGTTCTTTATCTACTCTACTGGGCCACAAGTATTTTGGTTTTATGCTTGGTTAGGAAACTCTTATTTAAAAATTGTAAACTTAGATGGAGAAAAAGCGTCTTTCATATTATTTTTACTGTCCAAATCATATCCATTTCCTGTGTGGAAACAATTGTATAATTTGTCATCACACAGTGATAAGATCACATCTTATGTCAGGGGCCAGGAGAGAAATGTGATATTCTTCATTATGTGATCTTATCTTTAAATTGTAAAAAGGCTCTTTAAGAGATAAAGGACAGCGTAACCCAAACCAAAATAAGATTTTTATTTTTTTAAAGAAAAACATGATCTTGTTACCTTTTAAGAGACTGCCCAGCTTGCTTAGTATTACTCAGCTCCCTCAGGCAGAAGAGATCTTTATATTAAGAAAAAAATGGAGGATGAAACACCACAATAAAACTTTTCCTAGTTTCTTCCAAATATTTTAGATATGTTTTTCATGTTACAACTTCAGATTTAAATATTTTAAAGAAAATTTTATAGTATAGTTGGAGAAAGAAAAACATGTAATATTAATAGATTAACAAGAAGCAATTGCTTTACATAAACACTAAACATATTAAATATTTGTTGCCATTACTGAATTTTTGAGCACCAACGCAGGATCCTATTTACTTCCTCAGCTGCAAATGCAAAGCACTTACAATAATAGTAATATTTACACACACACACAAGCTGGTAAGTGTGAAACTCGATGCAGGAGAATAGGTCAGACAAATAAAAGGATCTCACTGAGGCACAAGTTCAATTAGAATATAAAACCAACAACTGTTTTTAGAGATATATTTCAGAAATAACACAGTAAAAACGAATATAATGAATTATGCACCTAGCATTATAACATAGCAACATCTAAAGATGAGGTGTTGCATTGAACATGTCCTTTGGATACATCAATAAAAAGGAAGAAAAAAGGAAAGTTATATTTATGAAAACCAAAGAGATGTGGGAGAAGATCTGTAAGAATGGGCTATTATCTCAGACACTCAAGCCCAGATCCTGATCAGTATATAGGTGCCTAACTTTGAATTAAATGAGAAAGAGATAAGGTAGGTGAGGCAATATCTTTTATAGAACCAAATTCTGTTGGTGGAAGGGACAAGCTTCTGAGTTTCACAGAGCTCTTCTTCAGGTTTGGAGAAGGTAATCAGAGTGTCCAAGGTGGGACAGATTGTTAAGTATAAGGTGATCACACATGCTGTAGGAAACCACTTAAAATGAAATAGACAATTAAGGGTCAGCAGGCAGACAGTGTGTTACATATTGTTGTCATGAGCCATAAAACCAGTGTCTCTGTTAAATCCATTGTTTTTAGTGTCCAGCAGAATTATGAATTTAAAATCCTAGGCTCTCCTTTTTAAGGTGTTCTCCAGGTTTCCTTTGCAGTGACATTTGGAGTGATCACATTGAGAAAAGTGTTCACCACAGGTGTTTGGTATATGGTGTTATTATTTTATTTTTTCTGTGTGAGTTCACTCAAGAGCATAGTGATTATCTGGCTTCCCCAATGTAATTGTTATTGGGGCATTTAGCACACTGGATGAGGTACACCACATGTTGTGATAGGCTTGTATAGGACCCATGGATCTTGTAAGGTGTGTTGTGGGGGTACTGATCATTGTAGCAGTGGCAATATATTTGCAGGTTTTGCATCCGCTGTTCTGGCAGGGTCTGGTGCCACTTTGAGTTGGTGTGTCCTAGTCTGTGGTGAGTTTGCTTCTGATGATGAGCTTGATGAGGTTGTTAGAGGGTTGTTAGAAGACCAGAAGAGCGGGTTCAGGAAAGATTTCTTTCAGGATGTGGTCCTCATCAAATATGGGATGTAAATGTTTGCTGATACCCCACATTGGTTCTAGTGTGGGGTAGTAGATGACAATCAATGGTGTATGTGTAACCCACACACCACCTGGGTGTGGTGCTCTATCCCATCTAGTGGCACCAAGACCACTTAGAGAGAGCGATAAAATGAGTCTGCTCTACAGCATTAGCTAACAGCCAGTTGGCTTTTAGCCCATGCAGTAGAGGCTCATGCACAAAGCTCCAGAGGTCCTATGTTTGACCCTGCTCAGTGACAACCGGGGTCTGTTGGCGTTACAAGTGGGAACGAGGGTGGGATCGAACCTGGGACCTCTGGAGTTTAGTGCATGAGCCAAAAGCTAACTGGCTGTTAGCTAAGGCTGCAGAGCAGACTCATTTTCTCTCTCTCTTTAAGTGGTCTTGGTGCCACAAGATAGGACAGAACACCTCACCCAGGTGGTGTGGGTTACATGTGGTCAGTGTTTTTGTTTGTTGTTCTGTTTGGGGTGGGTTTTTTTTTTGTCTTTTCTGTATTGAAGCAGGTTCTTTTGGGTGTCCCATTGCATGACGTGATCTACTTTTCTGGTGGAGTGTCCTTTTTTAGTGAAGGCAGTTTTAAGCCTGTTTAGGTGTGTACCCCAGACTTTTTCTTTGGAGAAATTTCTGTGGTATCTGAGTGCCTGGTTATAGACAATAGATTTCTTGGTGGGTCTGGGGTGGCTGCTGGATCTGTGGATGCGAGTATGGTGATCCATGGATTTTTGTATAAAGATGTTTATAGGGCTCTATTGTTGAAGCTAATCAGTGTCCAGAAAGTTGATGCTGCTGTGAGAGTGTTCTAGAGAGAGTTTGATGCATGGGTGGTGGCGGCAGCTGTCGAAGTTGTGGAGAAAAACAGAGAATTTAGGTCATCTGTCCAGAATTTTTCCAGAAATTCTTCCTTGAGGTGGACCATGAAGAGGGCATATTGGGGAGCCATCCTCATACCCATGGCTGTTCCCATGGTTTGGGCAAAGTGTTTGTTGTTAAATGTAAAATTGTTGTAGATGACGATGACCTTCATGAGTTCGGTGATGTGTTTGGGGTGGATTTCTGAGTGTTGTTCATTATCTTGCCAGTATTTGAGGCAGGCAGCAATGCCATTATGGTGAAAGATGTCGATATGTATTAAGATGATATCTTTGGTGGTAAGGATTGTATTCTGGAGGAGGTTGTTAATGTTGTGGAGTTTCTGGAAGATGTTGGTAGTGTCTTGGAAGAAACTGGCCCTTGTGTGGTGAGTAGTTTGAGGATGGTTTCCATGAGTCCTGATATTCCTTCAATAAGAGTGCCATGGTCAGATATGATAGGTCTGCCTGTGTTCCCTTGTATCTTGGAAAGCACATAGAAGAGCCCTGAGTGGGTTTTAGAGGGATAAAGTTGTAAAGTTTTTCTTGGAGTTGTTTTGGAAAGGATTTCATGGTATCTTTATATTCCTGTGTAAATTGTGGTGTGGGGGTCCTCTTCGAGGTCTTTATAATAGGTGATGCCAGAAAGTTGTCTATTGGCCTCATTAATGTAATACTCACAATTAAGGACGACAATAGCTCCCCCTTTTTCTGCTGGCTTGATCACTATCTGGTGGTTGAATTTCAGGGACTATTATTTGAAATAAATGAGTGTTAGGAACCTAAATACCTCTGAGGATCTGGGCCTCAGAGCACAGACAACTGACATTAGAAAGCAGGCGTTACAGGTTAGGCATTTGAAGGTAAATTCTTTTAAAGGCTCAAAATGAAGATTACATAGAACTTGGAACTCAACACTAAACTCAAAATTTTAAATGCTTCAACAGCAGAAGCTTCTATGAAGGAAAGAATCCAAAAAAGCTGCTTCAGACCTGACAGTTGCACTTTGTACTGCAGAGCTCCAGTACTGTTTATTATATTGATTTCCCATATGGCTCCCTCCATATCTGAACTGTTCTAACCTCATCAGGAATCTAAAACATTACCTAAGAATAGTAAATTCTGCTGAAAGATGGATTTCTCTAACAATGCTGAACCTACTTCTAATTATACCATCCCTTTCTTTGAGTATATCTATACAGCAGCTGCAAAGTGTGGTTCACAGTTTGTGCAAACATACAAGCACTAGCTCTACTTGAGCTAGCATGTTAAAAATAGTAGTGTGGCCATGGCTGCACGGGCAGCAGATTATGGTCCCAAGGGATTGGGCAGGACTGTACTCGGGCAGCTAGGAGGACTCCCCACCCGTGCTGCCATGGCCACACTGCTATTTTTAGCATGCTGAGCTGAAGCAAAGTTAGTGCAGGTACGTCTACCTATGATCGGAATTATATCTGTGTAGATGTCCCCTCAGTTACATTTCAATCTAATTGCAGCCACATTAATTCTGCACATGTTGTTAAAAGTCAGGGCATATGATTAGTTATTTGAACTGCAAAGTAATTTTCTCTTGCAAGGACACTGTTTCTTCAGCTATTTTCTCAAACACATGAAAATTATAATTCACACCATTGTCACCTCTAGACTTTATTGTTGTAACTCCTTATTTTATGGATGCGTGAACAGATCCTCTCATAGCATAAAGAGTGCAACTCACGCAGAATGGTGCTGTTAAGGCTTTTACTGACTCTAGGTGTTCAACAGAATTTAGCAGCTCTTCAAATAAAGATGAAAAATGCTACAATTTAAGATTCAAAGACATAAGAATTATTTTTTAAAATTGTGAAAAAGTCATGGTAAGTTCGATATGGAAAAAAAAAAGTCAAAATCTGGCAAAGGACACCCTATTCAGACTATTTCTTGTCCTAGAAAAAAAAATGCCTTAGAATTTTCTTTTCTCCAATCATAAACTGCAGTTCACATTTTTATGATAAAAGTCTATTTTTGAAGTCATTACTGAAACACCAACTTATAAAAATGAGGTTGGGGTCACTGCAAATGCCCCACTACAGAATCCTGTTAGAAAAGGCTTTTTATATCAGCTTTTCCAGTTGAACTGTAAAAAGCTGCTCTAATTTCCCTGTTCCCTCTTTTGCCATCTCAAGAGCTTCGAATTATAGAATATAAAAAAAATTCAGAAACTCACTGTTTATTACTGTGCAGTAGTTCACAAGTGGTGCTGGGTATCAAACTGTTCTCATGTGCAGCAGATAATGTGCTGTGGTTTGTTCAGCTGCCTTCTATAGTCTCATCAAATTTCAACAATCCTTTCTTATAAGAATCACACAAGGACAGTAACAGACGTTCTTGCAAATGAAGCACTGCATTGGTTTCAGTGGGAAAACAATTGTTGCATGATCATTATAAAGGGAAATTAATTAACTGTAATTCAAGTTTCCACATATCTCTTGTATGTGATTCCAAGAATAAAACAGAAGTCTATAGACATTCAAGAAATGATTGATGTTAGCAAGGGTTATTACTATATATTCTAGCTCTTACCTGGAAGCTTAATTTTTGCCTAACCACATATTAACCACTTACAGTGACAAATATTCAAAGTGACCTCCCTCTGGTCTACAACTTTGTAGCCACTTAACATGGGCAGGCAAATTCAGCCTTTTTCATAGATGATTCCATGTGAAAAATTATAGGCATATATTTGGAGATTGTTTCAGTTTTTTGCATCACAAAGGGAAGTAGCAGGAATATCTTTGTGTCCAGAAACGTGACACAAGTAGAAGTGCTCTCTGGCAAACAAAAGTAGGGTTGCCAACTCTGCTGATTTTTATCGTAAGAGTCATGATAATTGGTGCTCTCATAAAAGACTCACTTGCTGGAGTACTATGAATATCTGAAAATCTGAGCTTTCATTAAAAAAAATGTTAATTTAAAAACATTTCTAGACATTATGGTTGAAGAGAAAAATATGAAAATGTGACCACAGTGTACCCTACAGGCTCAAAAAGCTGAAAGCAATAAAAAGAGCTATCAAAATATATAATAATTTTTAAGCCAATATCATGATTTTTTAACATTTGCTGCTAGTGATACTGAAAAAGTGTCAAGGGGCTGAAATGGCCTGATTGTCAAATTGGTTGCTGAACTGCTGAGGCTCATACTGACTTCAATGTCAGTTGAGTTTGAGTTGAGTTTCCTCCAATTCTGGGCAGGGTAACTGATGTCTTGAACCATGAGGTCTGCCAGTTGTGTTCTGCCTGTAAGAAAGGATTTTTCCTATAAGGGGCAATGTCTGGAAGCATCATCATCCAGTGAGACCCCCTACTAGGGCCAGCATTACAAACTTTAGTGTTGGGGTTGGCTCTCCAGGTGCCATATATCAATATCAAGGGAATTGTAGCGGCCAAGAGGGATATCCTCCTCCAAGTGCTGTAGAACATGAAGATATTGTCTTGTTACCATGCAGAATATTGTCTTACTTCAGGAAACACACTCTACTACTGACAGTTTCAACTATCAATTCCTGGCTTTGAGGTTGTGCCTTACCTCTATCACAGGCAATACAGGATGGCATCCTGCATCAGGAAAGGTATCCCAGCAACTCCAGTCTCATTATTAGGTCCATATGATGTTATCGAATGGCAGGCTATAAAAGTGAAGGACCTGTTTCTTATCAGTGTCTACAATTGGCCAACTCATGCCTTATTCATTTTCTCAGGACCTTTAGTCTACTATGGCAATTTTAATTCACAGCA
Organism: Gopherus evgoodei; assembly: GCF_007399415.2. Classification (NCBI taxonomy): domain Eukaryota; kingdom Metazoa; phylum Chordata; order Testudines; family Testudinidae; genus Gopherus; species Gopherus evgoodei. The sequence continues at coordinate 117,536,702 of NC_044326.1, read as the reverse complement.
TTCCCACTACGAGATATCCAAGTAATTATGCAGATAGAGTAAGGCTAAAGAAGTAGACGTCTATGGACAACCTGCAGCTTCTGTATGATCCTAAGCAGCAACCCACTTTCCATAACCTTTTATACAACTGGGCAACACACTCTGTTGGTCACACAGTGTAAAATGTTTTTCTTCCTCAATCCCAGCACCAGCCACATCTGTGCACAACATCCATACAAATTCCAAACACATGTGGCCTCCAGAAACTCCAGTGGAATTTCTGAAAGGCAAGGTGAGATCTGTTTCAATCTGAGTTTGACTCTCTTGTGAGTAAAAACTTCATATCGAATATTAGGAACAATTATATTAGTGCAATCTATCAAGTTTTCTGTAATAGAAGTTCTGGCCACTTCAAATAAATCGATACCTAAGGAATTTTTCTGAACAATTCATTCCTGGAAGGTCATATGGTGCAAACAGATATCAGGAATTTAAATCCAACAAGAATGAATAGGAGATTTTTGTGAAAACTAGAGACTTTTTTACCTTCTAGATCAAGCCAGGCAAGAGCGATGGAAAGAAACTATCTCCAAATCAAAATTCACGAATTCTAGTCGTGAAGCTTGGCAAACTTTTAAGAATCTGAGCTCAGACTCTAGTCTGGGCAAGAGGGAATACACAAAACTCCATCACATCTCAATCAGTGGCCAATGGCAGAGCTCCCAATCAAAATAAAGTTTTCAGACATGCAATTAAAACGGTTGCTGACAGATGGCAGACTTCACGTGCGGACAGGAACTGATGGCTCCTTTTACTGATCAAGAACTCAAACTGATTATACACCAGTTACAACCTAACAAGGCTCCTGGTCCAGACAATATCCATAACAAGTTACTCTCTCACTTTGGGCCAATTGCCAAAAGCTAGCTCCTTCAATTTCTGAGTCTGTTCAGAGCAAAGGTCATAGCTGCTCCCAAGCCAGGGAAACTATTGACAGATTCAGACAGCTACCAATGCATTTCTCTGCTGTGTGTTACTTATATGCTGATGGACAGACTAATCTTGATGTGGATTAATGAGGTAGTTGATTCTCAGCTACCTTGCATTCAAGGCTGGATTCAGGAGGTGGAAATGCACCCAAGATCAGATATTTTGTCTGAGTCAAGACAGAAAATCAATTTGAGTCAGGAAAGAAAGGTGGTCTAGTCCTCACTGGCCCGATGGCTACTTACAACACTGTGTTGCATGTTGGAATGTCTGCCAAGCTGCTGCAAGTTATTTCTTGTAGCCAATGATGTGGTGTGGCTGAGAAATGATTAACAAATGAAATTTCATCCTGAGAGTCAGGGAGAAAATCTGTCACCTCAAATATTTCTGCAATAGCCTTAAACAAATGGTAAGTTTGGGCTCTGATTTTGTTCAATATAGACACATTCGAACCTTCCTGAAATGCAGGCTGAGAAGTATGTGTATGCTGATGACATCTGTATTGTGACAATGGAAACAATTTCCATAGGTTCCAAGTGTCAATAGTAGAGTGTGTTTCCTGAAGTAAGATAATGTTCTACATGTCTACAAGACAATATCTTCATGTTCTACAGCACTTGGAGGAGGATATCCCTCTTGGCCACTACAATTCCCTCAATATTGATGTATGGCACCTGGAGAGCCAACCCCAACACTAAAGTTTGTAATGCTGGCCCTAGTAGGGGGTCTCACTGTATGATAATGCTTTCAGATATTGCCCCTTATAGGAAAAATCCACAGAACTGATGGAACCAAAGCATAGTAAACAGTTTGGTTATAGTAAATAGTTTGAAAGGAATCTCAACCAAGTCATGGACATTTTGACCACTTACTTCTAGCAATGGAGACCAATTCTGAGTGAAACCAAGACAGTAGAAACTACTTTTTATCTAAACAATTGTCTTGTCAATTGCCTCATCTAGGTCCATGTATATGGATGGTTACTGCCATTCCAACAAGTTGTCACATATTTGGGAGTAAATCTTGACTACAGCCTGACATACCAGCCTCATGTGGAACACCTGAAAATGAAGATCTCTTCCTATAATGTCTTGACACAAAAGCCAGCAGGATCCTTCCAGTTAAGAGATTGTTCAGTCCTTCATACTCCTGTATGGGCCCTGCCATTTGCTCCAGTTGAATAGTGCTCTTCACTTTGGGGATGCAATCGCCACACTCAGATTGTTGACACAGAGCTGAATTCAGCCACTCATATTATCAGTGGTTGCTTGAATTATACACCAACCTCCAGGTTGTATGTGCTAGCATATGTAGCGCCACCAAACCTTTGACGAGATGCGATTATTGTTAAGCCTGCCTGGTGAGCTGTGACAGATGAAACCACCTATTACATTGTCAGTTGACTGATGCCCCATTTTCAGACAGGAAACAACATGCAGCACCAACTCACATTCAGGGCAGGAATACCACACCTGTGGACCAGCATGTAACACCACAGTTGATCTCTCAACACCCTTTTGCTACAGAAGCTCATGCACTCCTGGGCATAAGCACTACTGACTCTTCACTATGCACTAACAATTACCGCCACTAGAAAAATGAAAACTATGTTCTTATACAGTGGAAACACCAGTGGGAACTGACATTAAGTACATACAGAAGTCCATCACTGCACCCGCCTCCTTGTCCACTTGACCATAGACTCTGGACCAGGCTCAACAGATTGCTTGCTGCTTTATCTAGTTTTGCCACAATTATGTACCAAACTGGCTTGATTTCCGCTCCACACTGTAATTATGGGGCAGCATTGCAGACAATAACTCATGTGGTGGAAGAGCACCCAACTTGACATCTGGAGTTGGTTTACAATGCCTAGCCTCCCTTGATACAGAAGCTATCCTCTGGCTATAGAACCTGGACATCAAGCTCTTGTCTGCATACAAGAAGAAGGAGGGGGACTCAGAACTACTCCACTTGAGCTTTCTTCAGGGATTTGGGATTACTTGTTTCTTCTGTAAGTAGGAGAGTCTCAAACTGTTCCAGCTCTCCTGCTGCCTGTTTTACCTTCAGGAAGACAGAACAGACAATACTCAAAGTGACTTTTAATGAAGGGAATCTGACTGTCCATAAATGACTGAAGGCTATGACTATACTACAGACACTTTTGGCACAGCTATGCCAGCATGGCCCCTACTGCAGATGCAGCGTATACTGACAGGGGATTTTCTGGTGAGATAGGAACACCACCACCACCAAAAGATAACTTTTACTACATCAACAGAAGCACACTTCTGATGTCAGAGCTACGTCTACATTGGGGTTTTTGTCAGCATAACTATGTTGCTGGGCGCGGGGGGAAGGGGTCATACTCTCAACAACATAGCTATGCTGGTATAAGTTTAAGTGTAGACCATGCTAAAAACATGTCTTGAGAGCTCTCTCTTTGCATCTACACCATGTGCCTATGAGTAAAAGATCTTGCCTGGGCATCTGGGGAAGAGAGATAGGGGATGTCCTATATGAGTAGTGTCCTTTCTGGAACAAGAGTCAGAGTTGTCCCCAAACATATCTATTTTACTCTTCAACCAGGCTGGCACCTCCTTGCTGGAGATGCAAAGTTACCACATGCTGTCAACTGGTACTATATTATAAATAAGGCTACATTTATGTCATGGAGGTCATGGAAGTCATGGAATCCATGACTTCCAGAGTCCTCTGTGGCATTCTCTGCTTCAGCCCCAGGGGCTGTGGGACTCTGGAGCTGGCAGGCAGTGTGGCCCTGGCAGGGTTCCAATGACAGGCGACAGCAGTGACAGGTGGCCTCCTGCAAGGTTCCAGAGACAGGTGACCATCTCCTGAGGGGGCCCTCCTCAGGGTTCCAGCAATGGGTGACATCCTCAAGCAGGACAGGGGCACACCTCAGGCAGACTAAGGGTATTCGATTTCTCTTTGGGAAATATACTCACCCTGCAGCTCTGAGCCATTGTGGGCTAAGCTCCCCCATCCCCAGCAGCTTCCAGCTGCTGCACGTGGAGGGGGAACCCGACAGTTCCATCCACCATGGTGGTGGGAGAAACCATGGAGCTGCAGCAGCAAAAGTCACAGACAGGTCAGCGCTTCCATGATTGTTTGTTTATTGCCTGTGATCTAGCCGTGACTTTTACTAAAAATAACCATAACAAAATCTTAGCCTTAATTATAATCATTATGGGGCAGTTCTTCAGGTCTTTTTGTTATGTATTTGCATAGCATCTAGCATAATAGGGCCCTGACCAATGATTGTGACCCGAGGTACTACTACAGTGCAAATAACATTTAGTCAATAGAGTCAGTTCACCTGGCTGGAAGCCATATTGAGCTAGTGAGGCCTTACACAATTCAATAGCATTCTCCTCTTTGTCTGTCAGCATGTCTGTCTATTTTACAGTATGTACAATAACTTTTGAACATTGCATCTGATCAATTCCAAAATTTTAGGGAATATTCTAAGCACTGATTGCCAGTACCATATTGATTTGGGGAACAATCAGAAAATTGAAAGAGGGCAAATGCGAGGACACATGGTGCTGCTGTCATCTGTTGATGGTACCCATTAACATCTTGCTGCATAAAAATAGTCCTGCTTATCCTCCCAATAGAATTGAACACTGTTGAAATCCTGAATGACAGAAGAGAAATAACTGCTCTTCTTTCTGGGAGCCTTGGGACAGGCTTAAATCGAGGTAACACTGCTAAATTCGACCTAAAATCGTAGTGTAGACCAGGCCTCAGGGAGTAGGGAGAGAAGAAAAGGAGAGATAAGTTTTCCTTCTTTCCGTCCTCCTTCCTAACATCTGCCCTCTCCAGACTGGGGAAAGAGGGCATCAACTATCAGCCCCTCCCTTCCAATCTGGGGGGAACAAAGGTGCTTTGGGTTGGAGGAAAGAAAGAGACACAGAGCTCCTGGCGTGGTGGGGAGAATAGTGGACCTGGGTACAAAGAACACTGGAGGGAGATTGGGGGATGCTGGTATGGGGGAAGGTGGGCTCAGAGAGCCCCTGGTGTGGGGGATAAGGTGGGAATGGGGCCACACAGAGCCCCTGCCATTGTAAGGGAAGTATGAAATAGAGGACCTGGGGAAAAGTGGGAATGAAGGTGCCACAGTTGTTGGCATGAGAGAGAAAATGGGGAGACAGATTCCCTCGCAAGGGGGACATCAGGGGAGTTGCAGAAAGTCACTGTAGTACAGGGTCATGGGAGGGTGGCACAAAGATAGTTTCTGTGGGTAATGGAGGATGCAAGGAGCCCCTGTGATAAGCTCCGGCCAAATAAGTTATGAAGTGAAATCCTTGCTGATCTTCAACACACAAAAGAAACTTACAAGAAGTGGAAGATTGGACAAATGACCAAGGAGGAGTATAAATATATTGCTCAGGCATGCAGGAGTGAAATCAGGAAGGCCAAATTACACTTGGAGTTGCAGCTAGCAAGGGCTGTTAAGAGTAACAAGAAGGGGTTCTTCAGCTTTGTTAGCAACAAAAAGAAAGTCAAGGAAAGTGTGGACCCCTTACTGAATGGGGAAGGCAAACTAGTGACAGGGGATGTGGAAAAAGCTAATGTACTCAATGCTTTTTTTGCCTCCATGTTCATAAACAAGATTAGCTCCTAGACTACTGCACTGGGCAGCACAGCATGGGGAGGAGGAGACCATCCCTCTGCGGAGAAAGAAGTGGTTCAGGACTATTTAGAAAAGCTGGACAAGCACAAGTCCATAGGGCTGGATGCACTGCATCCAAGGGTGCTAAAGAAGTTGACGGATGTGATTGAATAGCCATTGGCCATTATCTATGAAAACTCATGGCAAACGACGGAGGTCCCGGATGACTGGAAAAAGGCTAATGTAGTGCCCATCTTTAAAAAAGGGAAGGAGGATCCGGGAAACTACAGGCCAGTCAGCCTCACCTCAGTCCCTGGAAAAGTCATGGAGCAGGTCCTCAAGGAATCAATTTTGAAGCTCTTAGAGGAAAGGAAAGTGATCAGGAACAGTCAGCATGGATTCACCGAAGGCAAGTCATGCCTGACTAACCTAACTGACTTCTATGATGAGATAACTAGCTCTGTGGATAAGGGGAAAGCAGTGAATGTGTTATTCCTTGACTTTAGCAAAGCTTTTGATTCTTGCCAGCAATTTAAAGAAGTATGAGCTGGAAGTAGAAAGCTGGCTAGATCATTGAGCTCAACGGATAGTGATCAATGGCTCCATGTCTAGTTGGCAGCCGGGATCCAGCCGAGGGCCCCAAGGGTCGGTCCTGGGGCCGGTTTTGTTCAATATCTTCATTAATGATCTGGAGGATGGCGTGGACTGCACTATCAGCAAGTTTGCAGATGACACTAAACTGGGAGGAGTGGTAGATACGCTGGAGAGTAGGGATAGTATACAGAGGGACCTAGACAAGTTAGAGGATTGGGCCAAAAGAAATCTGATGATGTTCAACAAGGACAAGTGCAGAGTCCTACACTTAGGATGGAAGAATCTCTTGCACTGTTACAGACTAGGGACCAAGTGGCTAGGCAGCAGTTCTGCAGAAAAGAACCTAGGGGTTACAGTGGATGAGAAGCTGGATATGAGTCAACAGTGTGCCCTTGTTGCCAAGAAGGCTAATGGCATTTTGGGCTGTATAAGTAGGGGCACTGCCAGCAGATCGAGGGACTTGATCATTCCTCTCTATTCAATATTGGTGAGGCCTCATCTGGAGTACTGTGTCCAGTTTTGCGCCCCATACTACAAGGAGGATGTGGAAAAATTGGAAACAGTCCAGTGGAGGGCAACAAAAAAGATTACGGGGCTGGAGCACATGACTTATAGAATAGAATAATAGAAAATCAGGGTTTGAAGGGACCTCAGGAGGCCATCTAGTCCAACCCCCTGCTCAAAGCAGGACCAATCCCCAGACAGATTTTTGCCCCAGATCCCTAAGTGGCCCCCTCAAGGACTGAACTCACAACCCTGGGTTTAGCAGGCCAATGCTCAAACAACTGAACTATCCTCCCCCATGAAGGGATATGAAGACCGGTGAAGGAAACTGGGATTATTTAGTCTCCAGAAGAGAAGAATATGGGGGATTCGATAGCTGCTTTCAACTACCTGAAAGAGGGTTCCAAAGAGGATGGATCTAGACAGTTCTCGGTGGCACCAGAGTAATGGTCTCAAGTTGCAGTGGGGGAGGTTTAGGTTGAATATTACGAAAAACTTTTTCACTAGGAGGGTGGTGAAGCATGGAATGGATTACCCAGAGAGGTGGTAGAATCTCTTTCTTTAGAGGTTTTTAAGGTCAGGCTTGATAAAGCCCTGGCTGGGATGATTTAGTTGGGGATTGGTCCTGCTTTGAGCAGGGGGTTGGACTAGATGATCTCCTGAGGTCCCTTCCAACCCTGATATTCTATGATTCTAAGTGTGTGTCCCCCTCGTCTTTAGAGCAGAGGGTTTGAATCTAGAGGTCCACAGACTATGTCTAAGTGGTCTGCAGAGGGTTGTTACCACAGAACAGTGTTTTCCAACCTGTACTCCAGGGGCCCCAGGCAGGTCGCAAATTATGTCTAAGACTTCCAAGGGGTTCACACCACCATTTGAAATATTTGTAGGGGTCTATAAATGAAAAAAGGTTGAAAACCACTGCTTTAGAGGTTTCTTATTTGAGCATTAAAATACAATTAAATTTAAAATCCTTCAAAACAACTACTGTTAAATAGATGATAAATAAAAATGCAAAGGTTTTCTAAAAGTAGGATGCCCCTTTTTATATAAAATACTTTATGTAGTTCTTTATATTTTAAACTGATTTCCCTACCAAGACCTACTCATTTATTTCGAAGAACAAGCTATTGCTATGACTATTTGGCTCTATTGTCTATAATTTTCAGTGTGGGCCAGATCCTCTGAGCTGTTAAGGTCCCTCTGTGCTGCCAGAGAAAAGTGCTATTGCTTTAGCCAGCATAAATTAAGAGTAGTGCTGTGACTGCTCTAATTTGTGCGGAGGTCCAGTTCAGCCCCCAGCCAGCCCTAGGATGTGGGGACAGGGTTTCAAGGTCACTTAGAGCCAATTTTGTTGCTCCTCCACTCTATCCCCAGCTGGGCTGTGTACAGGGGCGGCTCTATGCTTTTTGCCGCCCCAAGCATGGCAGTGAGGTGCCCTTTGGCTGCGTTTCTGTGGGTGATCTGCCTTCAAAGGCAGCCTGACTGCTGCCATCCCCACAGCGACCAGGTCACTGCCTAGGATGACCAGACAGCAAGTGTGAAAAATTAGGACAGAGGTTGGGGGGTAATAGGCAGCCATGTAAGAGAAAGCCCCAAATATCAGGACTGTCCCTATTTAATCGGGACATCTGGTCACCCTATCGCTGCCCCCGCGGCTTGCCGCCCCAGGCATGTGCTTGCTGCCCTGTGTCTGGAGCCACCCCTGCTGTGTATGAGCTTGGCACACCTGGGGATTGAACCCTATTTAGGCCACATGTTCTGCTGAAGTTGCTACTGCAACTAGACTCATTACTTAAAATTCAGTTCTCTGTTCAAGGGGACTGGCTAATTGAAAAATAATATTTTTTTCTACCTATGAAGTTGGCAAAAAGGAGAGATGCAGTCATCTGTATTATAACAAACATTGTAACGTACAGGCCATGGGCAATTATCATTACTTCAGAGGTTACAAAGCCCATATGCATCGTCCATTATGGCCTTGCTTTTTGTTTTAGTTTCATTTTTCAAAACTACAAAGGGTATGAGACCATTATTACAGTCCTGGGAGAATAGCCATTTGAGTGATTATTACGATTTTGCAAGATAATAACCTCTAAATGTTAAAGAAAACACTGCACCACATGATTCTTAAACAGCTGAAGAGATTTTCTTCTGTTTATAGATAAACAAAAAAAGTCATTAGAATGAATGGTAAAGTTATTTAGGTTGGCATCAGTAGTACAGAGAATTAACCATATTTATTGTGATCTGAGATGAATAGCCCATCTTCTTCATCATAATCAGCTTCATCTAATTCCATCCTTCAGATACTTTAATTTATCTAACTTACACAGAATGTGTTAAACAAAAAAGCACTTTTCAATATTAGTGTAATTTACATCAAATGCACTAGAGAAAATTACCTAACACAATTTTCTAAACCATTTAGTATCATGGACTTGGCACTAAAAGGGAAAATTGCATTTTATGATTTGTAGGCTATTGAAAACACTGCACACCTGAATTCACACAATCTGTGCATTATCATGCCTCTCCTTTAGAAGTATAAAAGCCTTAATAAAGCAGAAAGCTAGCCTGAAGATTCTGTGCATTAGGCAGAAAGATATATTAAATTCCTAGCCCACTAGCCGAGTTAGAATCTGCAAGTGCAACAATATGATTGTGGTCTCTTTTCAGATTCTGGCATGAGTGTCTAGGAAGTCACTCCTTACTCTGGAATGCTTTCCTTCTGAGGGAATAGGAAAACACAGCAGTGGAGAAATAAACATCAATTAAAAAAAACAAACAGCTGAATCAACGCTACCAAATAACAGGACTCTGCTAAAGTAAAGTCAATATATCTATAACATGTTCAGATTTCATTACCATTTTTGTGACCTGTGGAGCTGTTTGTACAACCTACCCCGAATGAGTTTAAGCCAAAAGAGGATAATCACATAAAGAAAAGATGTTGCTAAGATACTATTACATACACCGGGCCAAAATTGCAACGTCTTTCCTAATTCATGGCCAGATCATTCCCTACTGGGGTCTACTCAATGGGAGGGAGATCAGGAGGAGAACATTTCAACCTTACAGGGATTCCTCACACCCTCACTCTGCACAAAAGACCTCTTCTTTTAGTCTGTTCTTATTCAGGCAAACCTCATTTGAAAAGGAATGGGCTACATCCTAATAGGTAGTGAGGACCCATTACTCCCTCTGAAGTAAATGGGACTTGTACATGGTCAAAGACTCTCTGGATCTAATAATTGGGAGTTCTGACTCAGAAAAAAAATGAGTGTCAAATGAGTAAGAAACCTATTAACTTAATTTGGAAAATAGATTTCTTTTAGTTAAGATTTACATTTTACAGAGTAATTTGGAATACACCTCTACCTTGATATAATGCTGTCCTCAGGAGCCAAAAAAATCTTACCACGTTATAGGTGAAACCATGTTACATCGAATTTGCTTTGATCCACCAGAGTGTGCAGCCCCCCCCCGAGCACTGCTTTACCACGTTATATCCGAATTCATGTTATATTGGGTCACGTTATATCGAGATAGAGGTGTACTTTTCAGAAATGCATACAGTTTCATTACCAGCAAATTGAAAATTCAAATTGTGCAAACAAGTCCATTCTAAAATGTAGGTTTTAAAGGATTACCCTAAACAAATCTTAGGAACAGAGCTATCAATTTTGTAGACAAATGCTCATTTAATTAATAAAGTAAATGACAAATAATGGTACAAAACCAGCTTGCAATATTTTTATATTAACTAAGCAGTTTTTAATATATTAGAAAAAGCAAAGCAGTCAAACTCTGGCTTTAAGGTCAAAAAGTAGCAAAGTCAGCAGGCATGCAAGCTATATTTTGACATGAGACTGAAAAAAGTCACAGTACCCAATTTACAGCGTTTCCATGAAACATAATATTCCATTCCTTGAGGGCAAGAAAGAGTTTAGTATTTAATTGCTACTATTCCCAAAGGAGCAGAACAGCTATGTTCAGAACACTTTAGAAATATACAAATACTAATTTTAACTGGCTTTCCTCTATTATTTGTTCTATAAATACTAAAATTATTTTGTAATTTAACACTTTTACCTACTTTGTGTATTTTTCCTATTTTTTTGGCAGAGTACTGCATTGTCAGATATAAACCCCAAATCCAAAATTCGGTACTGTAATGCTAAAAGTAATTTAACAGGAAATTTTTAAAGCAAAAACAAGCTGTGAAAACCATAGGGTAAATTTAGCCAACAGCCAAGGGGTCCTAATTAAGCTGGCTGAAATTCCCTAAGGTTCTTGAGGATCTAGTCCATGTTACTAACTGTAAGAAATGTAATTCTGTATTCGCTATACAGATTACAGTTAATAAAAAAAATCAAGCAAGAGCAAGCATATCCTTAAACTAAAATACTTTTAACACTATTAATTGAAGTTGATTTGTCAAATCAAAGGCAAATTAAAGTCAAATTCATACATCAGTAAGAATCAAGTCAATAGATCAATGAATGTATGCTAGAAATATGTTTAAAATATACAAGGATTATTACAGTACTGAGTCTCCATTCACCTATTTAGGAGTTTAAGATGGAATATATTCTGTACAAAGCCTTCTATTTTTCTACAGAAGAGGTACATCCTTGACAGTATCACTGCATGCATCTTCACACTGCCTAACCAATGTGCTTGAAGCTGAGAGAAGTTCACCTGTAACAGTGAAAGGGAAGTTTGGTTTTGAGAATTCCACCCCACTCTGGATTGGCTCTGCTTCCATTTAAGTCAATAGTAAAACTTTCATTGACTTCAATGATAGAATAGTATGGACTAAGGGTGGGATCTTCAAAAATACTCAGTAGTAAAATCTTCATTGACTTTAATAAGAGTAGAGTTAGGCCAGCATTTTTGTAGATCCCACCTTTAAAGTATGTACCATTGATCACTAGCTTCTCTGCTCAAATCGCCAACAAAGGTATCAATTAGAACTAATTTTGGTGTGGATATATCCACTGGAAACTTGATCAAAAGTTACCACATCTCTTTAAAAAGGCCAGTGGACAGTCACTGGAAGGTGAAAGTTGTAGTCTTCAGTGACCTGGGTAGGCGTCACACAGGTAATCTAGCAGGGAAAGGCTAAGATCCCGAGACATGCCGTGCCCTCATTTTAACCATTTGGCCAGTTGCATGTGAAATTGAAAGAATCAAAACAGCATTTTGGACAAAACATGGCACATAAATTTTAGCTTAGGTTTCTTTTATAGACACTGCAAAAGAAAAGAGATTGGTAAAACATGCTCTCACTTAATAATATCAATGGCAAGTATAGTACACACTTACTATAAAAACCAATGTAAATAAATACTGTTTCCTCTCCACCTTAAACTTTTAATGACAGTGGGAAAATAGTACAGCAAACAAGATATTCAAGCTTTATCCAAAAGCTCCTATAAAAATGACATTCAGCTTGAGACTAAAATAAAATTTCAAACCCCAAAAGCTTTGAAATATATAGTCAAAGGCTAAAATAAAATTACAATATTTAATTTTCAGCACTGTGCAGGGACAAACTTTATCTGAGCAAAACATTTTGCAAGACAGTAGCAAGGAAAGCAGCTTTATAAAAAATTGTTTTGAGGTAAAAATTCCAAGTTCTTCAAAATAAAAATATACTAGATAATTGTTCAACAAGACACAGTCATTTGAATACTTTTTTCCTGATGGTTTTAATCATTATTTCTCCCATTTTTTCCTACTGGTTTAGAAGCTTAACAAGTATGTATAAATTTAATTCTCTTATATAATTCCCTAGAATATTTAGAAACTGCTATATTTCCTGTTTTTTCTTTGAAATTCATTTAGCGTGTTTTGTTCTACGTTAAAGAAAAAGGATTCACAATCTAACTAAAGGAGGAATTATGTTTATATCCTTTTAATAAAAAATAATTCCTCCCTCTTGCACAGTATGTTTCATCTGAAGATCTCAAGCGCTTTAAGAATACTAAGGGCCAAATTCTGGGGTTAAATGCCAGCATAAGTTGCATAGTGCAAAACTAGCATTAGTATAAATTAGTTTATATAGTGCGCAGGTGTGGGAATGAGTGGGGTTCTAGCAACAAAGCAACCAGCAGGACTTTAAAGGATGAGGGATGCCTCCGTTAAGAACAAGTTTGAAATTTCTGTAAATTCCTTTTCTGTAAAAGCAGCAAAGACTCCTGTGGCACCTTATAGACTAACAGACGTTTTGGAGCATGAGCTTTCGTGGGTGAATACCCACTTCATCAGATGCATGTAGTGGAAATTTCCAGGGGCAGATATATATATGCAAGCAAGCAAGCTAGAGATAACGAGGTTAGTTCAATCAGGGAGGATGAGTCCTTGTTCTAGAAGTTGAGGTGTGAAAACCAAGGGAGGAGAAACTGGTTTTGTAGTTGGCAAGCCATTCACAGTCTTTGTTTAATCCTGAGCTGATGGTGTCAAATTTGCAGATGAACTGAAGCTCAGCAGTTTCTCTTTGAAGTCTGGTCCTGAAGTTTTTTGCTGCAGGATGGCCACCTTAAGGTCTGCTATAGTGTGGCCAGGGAGGTTGAAGTGTTCTCCTACAGGTTTTTGTATATTGCCATTCCTAATATCTGATTTGTGTCCATTTATCCTTTTCCGTAGAGATTGTCCAGTTTGGCCGATGTACATAGCAGAGGGGCATTGCTGGCATATGATGGCGTATATTACATTGCTGGACGTGCAGGTGAATGAACCGGTGATGATGTGGCTGATCTGGTTAGGTCCTGTGATGGTGTCGCTGGTGTAGATATGTGGGCAGAGTTGGCATCGAGGTTTGTTGCATGGATTGGTTCCTGAGCTAGAGTTACTATGGTGCGGTGTGCAGTTACTGGTGAGAACGTGTTTCAGGTTGGCAGGTTGTCTGTGGGCAAGGACTGGCCTGCCACCCAAGGCTTGTGAAAGTGTGGGATCATTGTCCAAGATGGGTTTTAGATCCCTGATGACACAGTGGAGGGGTTTTAGCTGGGAATTGTATGTGATGGCCAGTGGAGTCCTGTTGGTTTCTTTCTTGGGTTTGTCTTGCAGTAGGAGGCTTCTGGGTACACGTCTGGCTCTGTTGATCTGTTTCCTTATTTCCTTGTGGGGGTATTGTAGTTTATCCTTTTCTGTGGCACTGCTGCAGGGCTGTGATGGTTCAAGATACTTATAAAATCCACTGGTAAAGTATTCAGACTTCAAACTGAATAATCTCATGTCAAGTAATATATACTTATTACTGGAATGTCCAGCAGCTCTTGTGAGCTACACAGGCCACGGAATTTTCAAAGTTAGTTAAGGATCATTCTGTAAAGGCTGCCTTAGCTGACAATCTTATGAATGCCACCAGGGGACAGGAAGCACCTTTTAGAATAGGTCCAGGATCTTAATTTTTAGCACTGGCCCAGGATTAATCTAAACAGGTCCAGAGTGAGAACAGTTCCATTGCAGATCAGTTAAAAATGCTTTCACCCCAATATACAGAAGGAAAAATCTCAAGGTAAGATGAATGTTTCTAAAAAAAGACTACCCAATCGGGAATTTCCATTTACTGAAACTAAACCTTTTTGCTCTTTCCTGACGTTTCCTACACAAAAGCTGACTCTTTTGAAACTAAAAAGCAGCCTTGGTCTGAAACAGAATGAGGGAGTTGAGGATTTGCATGAAGTGACTGTTTTGCCAGGGTGTGCATGAATTTTAGTTCTAGTGGAAACAGCTTTTTGTCCAGCTCAGCTCAACTTCCCTGAAGAACGCAACAAAGATATAACATGTACACTTCAAATTATCGCGATCCTTTGCACTCAGGAACCCAAGTAATACAGAGGTGAGATGGAGATCAGAATCTAACAAAACCCCGACCAATGTGTCCCACCTCAACTCCCACAAGCCAGCATTTTTGACTTCAGTTAATGTTTTTGGATTTCAGATTTGAATAAGAAGCTACCGGTATTCTGGAAGAGTGATATGAACGGAGATAAGTAACAGAAAAGGCTATCAGTCAGTGGATTGAGGATTTTTCAGTCAGTTAAGAGGATTTCATCTGGAGGACATGCAGCATATTTATCCTTCCCACCTTGTAGGTCAATGCCCCCCACTTGAGCTGGGATTCCACTTCCCCCTTGATCCTCTCTGATATTGCCCTCTGAACCTTCCCTGTGTAAACTAGGGCAGCAGAGATGCTTAAAGGGGCCACAATTTTTCTTAGTGCTGTCTGGACAAAGACCTACCATATTCAGTTGTAGTGAGGACATTTTCTCACACCCTAATCCACAGACCTTTTAGCAGGAGTGAAAGTAATTTACAGGATTTACCGGTACTGCCGGAGTCCTGAGGGGGGCATGGCCTCAATCAGAAGAGGCATGGCCTCTCAAGATTTAAAGGCTCTGGGGCACCGGCTGTGACTGGGAGCTCCAGGGCCTTTAATTCAACCCAGGGCTCCCAGCTACAGAGGTGCTGGGAGCCCCAGGGGCTCCTGCTACCGCGGAGCTCTGGACCCTTTAAATCCCCACCACAGCTCCGGCTGCTGGAGCCGCAGGTGGGATTCAAAGGGCTCTGGGCTTCCCACAGCCGGGGGAGCTCTGAGCCCTTTATATATGGCCCCGGCCCCAGCCCGGCCGCCAGAGCCACAGGCGGGATTTAAAGGGCTTTGGGTTGACAGCAGCCAAGGCAGCCCAGAGCCCAGCCACGGCAGCCCAGAGCCCTTTAAGTCCAGCCCCAGCCTGGCCGCCGGAGCTGCAGGTGGGATTTAAGGGGCTATGGGCTCCCCGCTACAGCGGGGAGCCCAGAGCTCTTTAAATTCCCGCCGCGGAAGCCGCTGCAGTCCAGCATGGTGAACTGTCTCTTGCCAGTACGCCAGTCCGGTCCGGTCCGGCATACTTTCACCTCTGCCTTTTAGCCTGTGCAAACTCAGACTGTGGCTCTATACTACTCACCTGTGTCATCCTGAACTCATTTTCCAGCTTCAGAAGACTTAAAAATTATCTCGCCATCAACAGGACAGATGCAACTGAATAACGTAGCTGTCTTTAAACGTGCATTAAGACAATACCAGGAAACTAGATGTAAATAAGATTGCTGACAGTTTCATCCAGAAAGCTACAGTGAGACACAATTACTTTAAACTGGGACATTAGTGAAGACAGTTTGTAGGTGATTGAATGATTTTAATATACTGTAATTTATGATAATGTAATTATGTAGTTCATAACAATTTAATCATTATTAAAATAGTAAAGACACCAATGATAGACATGTTCAATAACTAGAATATGAAAGAAGTGTATAAATATACTGAAAATAGCTTCCCCTGAAAACTGACAGAGTGCCCCCTCCTCCCCCAAACACACACATCTCTTCAAAAGCACCCACCGGCAAAAACAAAAGTCAGCGCTTATGGCACCAGCCTCATGGACTCATAGAAGAGATGAGTGACCCATCAGAGCACAGGACTCAGATTTCTCCTTTCTTGGAAATGAGCTTGACTATAGAATCTTTAAATTAGCGGGATCTTCAGTCTCTCTAAGTGCCAACAGATGATTAAAGGCTTCAGTGCCTTGTCTTTCACCAGCTAAGTCTCCTGATGTCAGTGGCCAAGAGGCTGGAGTTCAGTCATTCAATCACTAATTCTAGCCCTTTTTAGCTCTAAGGATGAGAACAGTGTAGTATGAGCACCACTTACCATGAGAGTCAGCCCCTCAGGTATCCCAAACAATGGATCACAATTGACATTTTTCTGTTTTAAGATGCATATTATTTTAAAACTGTTCCTGTTTTAAAGCTAACATGGAGGATTATGGGAAAGAGATGGTTCCTTGATTACTTAGTAAGTGGGGAGAAAAAAAGACAAAAGTTGACCATGTAGACAGGCCTTTTATAATCTCCAGTCCTAGAATATTCAGATAAGTAGGTTTTAAATGGCCCCTGGCAACCTTACTTCTGTCAATATCTCTGCAGCTCATAAGACTCTCTAGAACTCCTGTAGTTGGCATGGTCAGAAGAGTAGAGGACTTTGCTCATGCAGCCATCCTTTGACCATAACAACCTAGACAATTATCACCTTGTGACGAAGTTGCCGTTAGTAAGGAAAATTATTGAGAAAGTCAAGGCAGAGCAACTCCAGCCTCATCTGGGCTTCTCCAATTTCCTGAATCTCTACCCATCTTCTTTTTGGCCTTGGTGCAGTATGGAGACTTCATTAGTACCTTTGGCTGATGAGCTCCATCTTGCCATGGGCAATGATCTGATGCCCCTGATGATTTTATTAGATCTATTGGTGGCCTTGGATACGTCAGGTTCCTGTATATAAAATACTAGCAATATTGATTGTGTCCTTTTAATATTTATTAAAAAACCTCTGTTCATGAATGTTTTTCCAGCTTCTACCTAATTTACCTAATACAGTATTGGCTTGCTGTAAATATATTAGTGTGGAACACAGTGACACACCTATTACATCTCGGAGAGGATGGGTAACAGGAAGGGGGAGTGTGGGGGAGAAGAGTTTTACTCCTATCCCTTTTCCAGATGATGTGGTTGGGCAGCAGCAGGAGAAAAGGGGATGGGACAGTGAATCAAAGAGTATGGGAAAGCAACAGTGGATGGGGGCAGCAAAGGAAACTGTATATTCAAGGAGGAGAGAGTGGAGCACAGCTATGGGTGGTAACAGAAATGGGGTCCAACCCCCCAAGTGTTCAGGTAGGCATGCAGCAGTGTTATGGGAAAGAACAAGGCATTGGCCACTCTTTTCCAGGAGCTTATCTCAGCTAGACACAAGGAAAGCAGAAAACTACAATGCCCAGATTGGACATAAATGAGATTTAGATCTGATCACTGTCCTGTGGACACTACAGCCTAAAACGCCTCACTATCTCCTCTAACAGCCTTTCTTATACATCTACCAAAAGGGCAGAATAGGACCCTGCATGATGTTTGAGTGCACATGAACAGTTACTTAACATATTTTTGTCAAGTGGAATGATAATTCTCATTTATTTAGATTGGTTGGGAACATGATTGCCAGAACCTTGTGTCTCATAGACTCATAGGTCAGAAGGAACCAATATGATCATCTAGTCTGACCTCCTGCACAAGGCAGGCCACAGAACCCTACCCATCCACTTTTATAACAACCCCTAACCCAGGACTGAGTTATTGAAATCCTCAAAATTGGTTTGAAGACCTTAAGCTGCAGAGAATCCACCAGCAAGCGACCCAGGCCCCACGCTGCAGGGGAAGGCGAAAAACCTCCAGGGCCCTTGCCAATCCGCCCTGGAGAAAAAAATTCCTTCCTGACCCCAAATATGGTGATCAGCTAAACCCTGAGCATGTGGGCAAGACTCACCAGCCAGCACCCAAGAAGGAATTCTCTGCAGTAACTCAGTTCCCATCCCATCCAACATCTCCCCGCAGACCATTGAGCAGACTTATCTGGTGATATTCCAAGACCAATTGCCCAAATTAAACTATCCTATCATAACATCCCCTCCATATACTTATCAAGCTTAGTCTTAAAGCCAGAAAAGTCTTTTGCCCCCACTACTTACCTCGGAAGGCTGTTCCAGAACTTCACTCCCCTAATGGTTAGAAACCTTCGTCTAATTTCAAGTCTAAACTTCCTTATATCCAGTTTGTACCCATTCGTCCTCGTGCCTACATTAGTACTAAACTTAAATAATTCCTCTCCGTCCCTAACGTTAACCCCCCTGATATATTTATATAGAGCAAGCATATCCCCCCGCAGCCTTCTTTTGGCCAGGGTAAACAAGCCAAGCTCTTGGAGTCTCCTTTCATAAGGCAGGTTTTCCATTCCTCGGATCATCCTAGTAGCCCGTCTCAGGACCTGTTCCAGTTTGAATTCATCCTTCTTGAACATGGGACACCAGAACTGCACACAATATTCCAGATGGGGTCTCACCAGCGCCTTATATAACGGTACTAACACCTCCTTATCCTTGCTGGAGATACCTTGCCTGATGTATCCTAAAATCACATTTGCTTTTTTAACAGCCGTATCACATTGGCGGCTCATAGTCATCCTGTTATCAACCAATACCCCAAGGGTCCTTCTCCTCCTCTGTCGCTTCCAACTGATGCGTCCCCAACATATATCTAAAATTCTTATTATTAATCCCTAAGTGCATGACCTTGCACTTTTCACTATTATATTTCATCCTATTACTATTACTCCAGTTTACAAGGTGGTCCAGATCTTCCTGAATAGTATCCCTGTCCTTCTCCGTGTTAGCAATACCCCCCAACTTCGTGTCATCCGCAAACTTTATTAGCACATTCCCGCTCTTTGTGCCAAGGTCAGTAATAAAAAGGTTAAATAAGATCGGTCCCAAAACCGATCCTTGAGGGACTCCACTAGTAACCTCCTTCCAGCCTGACAGTTCACCCTTCAATACGACCCGCTGGAGTCTCCCCTTTAACCAGTTCCTTATCCACCTTACAACTTTCATATTCATCCCCATCTTTTCCAATTTAACTAACAGTTCCCCATGTGGAATCGTGTCAAACGCCTTACTGAAATCTAGGTAAATTATATCTACCGCATTTCCTTTATCTAAGTAATCCGTCACCTTCTCAAAGAAGGAGATCAGATTGGTTTGGCACGATCTACCTTTAGTAAATACATGTTGCAATTCGTCCCAATTACCATTGACCTCTATGTCCTTAACTACTTTCTCCCTTAAATTTTTTTTCCAAGACCTTACATACTACAGACGTCAAGCTAACAGGCCTATAATTATCTGGATCACTTTTATTCCCTTTCTTAAAAATAGGAACTACGTTAGCAATCCTCCAGTCGTACGGCACAACCCCCGAGTTTATCGATTGCTTAAAAATTCTCGCTAATGGGCTCGCAATTTCACGCGCCAGTTCCTTTAATATCCTCGGATGGAGATTGTCCAGGCCCTTCGATTTTGTCCCATTAAGCTGTTCAAGTTTGGCCTCTACCTCAGTTGCGGTAATATCCACCTCCATATTCCCGTTTATCATTCCTCCATCATCACTAAACTCCTCACTAGTCTTATTAAAAACTGAGGCAAAGTACTTATTTAGATATTGGGCCATGCCTAGGTTATCCTTAACCTCCATTCCATCCTCAGTGTATAGAGGCCCCACTTCTTCTTTCTTTGTTTTCTTCTTATTTATGTGGCTGTAGAATCTTTTACTATTGGTTTTGATTCCCTTTGCAAGGTCCAGTTCAATGCGGCTTTTAGCCTTCCTCACTTTATCCCTACATGTTCTGACCTCACCAAGGTAGCTTCCCTTGCTAATCCTGCCTTTCTTCCACTCCCTGTAAGCTTTCTGCTTTTTTCTAATCCCCTCTCTGAGTTGCTTGCTCATCCAGCTTGGCCTACAACTCCTGCCCATGTTTTTTTTCCCCTTTCTTGGGATGCAGGCTTCCGACAATTTCCGCAGCTGCGACTTAAAGTAATTCCAGGCATCCTCTGCATTTAAATCCACCAGTTCCTGCGTTCAATCCACTTCTCTAACTAATTTCCTTAACTCTTTAAAATTAGCCCTTGAGAAGTCGAAAACCCTAATCCCAGATCTACATTTGTTTATCCTTCCATCTAGTTTGAACTGAATCAGCTCATGATCACTCGAACCAAGGTTATCCCCTACCACCATGTCTTCTATGAGGTCCTCACTGCTCACCAAAACCAAATCTAAAATGGCATCCCCTCTCGTAGGTACTTCAACTACTTGATGAAGAAATCCATCCGCTATCACATCCAGAAAAATCTGACCCCTATTATTCTTGCAAGCACTCGTCCTCCAGTCTATATCCGGGAAGTTGAAGTCTCCCATAATCACACATTTCCCCTTTATGTTTACTTCATTAAAGAGGTCTCTATCCATATCCCAATCAGATCCCGGCGGTCTATAGCACACCCCAAGCACTATCTTAGGGGAAGCTCTAGTTGCTTTTTTACCCAGTGTGATTTTTGCCCAGACAGACTCTGTCTTATCCATTCCATCGCTTCTTATTTCATTACAGTTAATCTCCTCATTAATATACAAGGCTACTCCACCACCTTTGCCTTTCTTCCTGTCTTTTCTAAACAGCACATAGCCTTCAATATCTGTACTCCAGTCATGAGTACTATTCCACCAGGTTTCGGTTATCCCTATAATATCCGGTTTCATTTCCTGCACCAGTAGCTCCAGTTCCTCCATCTTGTTACCTAGGCTCCTCGCATTAGTGTACAGACATTTTAATTTTTGGCGTTTGGCATCAGTGACATTCTTTCCCCCGTCATGCACAGACCTTCTACCACCAGCATCACCCGTTACTCTGGTTTCTACTCCACTATTCCTCCTTGGATCAATTCTTTGGTCCGCAAGGGTATCCCCTCTCACTTTGTTTACTTCCCTCTCCAGGTTATATTCCGGCGTGGAGATCTCCTGAACATCTCCCAACCATCTCCCCCAACTTCCTAGTTTAAAGCTCTCTTGATGAGGTCGGCGAGCCTCCATCCTAGAATTCTATTTCCCTCAATGAGTAAATCTAGGCCCCAGGTATTAGGTTATCTATCCATTGAACACTAAACCTTTTGTAGGCTGCATGTAAAGAACTGAAAAGTCCTCCCAAAGACAAGCGTTCTTGGGAAGGCAACTTAGTTCAAAGGAAGAAGAACGAGGCTGAATTCTAATTTGGTCTCTGCTGCAGGCTTACAGTGTGACCTCGAGCAAGTCACTTCCCCAATCTGTCCCACATTTTCCACTTGTGAAATTGTCCATGGCCCCTGATGCATGCACAGACGTAGCGACACACACACATATACATACATACATTATATATAGATATAAATATATTTGTGCTCTCAGGTAACTTTTGCTTTGTTTTTATGTGAAACCAAACTGGATTATTGGATTTAAGCTAATGTCATGTTTTAAAGTAGCCTTAATAAAAGATACACTGTACACCATTAAAATCTTGACTTTTACCACAGTACAGTGTTTCTACTACTCCCCATACTTAGAATTGGAAATCTCACAAAATAGCATAACCACTTCGGCAAGAGGTATATTCAAAGATTTTAATGGTGATCATTGTAAAGGTAATACATCAAAATACACTTGCTGGATATTTTTAAACCTGTTAGAAATAGGAAACCACAAAAGTTAACATATAAGTAACTTACCAGATCCTTTCACCCCACTTTCTAACAGGGGGGCTGTATTTAGGGCTTGTCTACATCACAAAGTTGCAGCGCTGGTGAGGGGGTTACAGCGCTGCAACTTAGGAAGTGTACACATCTGCAGGGCATCACCAGCGCTACAACTCCCTGTTTGCAGCGCTGGCCGTACTCCTGTTTTGTCTCGGGTGTAGAGGATCCAGCACTGGTGATCCAGCGCTGGTAATCAAGTGTAGACACTTACCAGCGCTTTTCTTGACCTCCGTGGAATAAGCAGGTATCCCAGCATACCTGAGGAAGCCTCTGGTAATCAAGCAGGTCTCCTTCCCCGGTTTGCTCTCGCATTCCCCGAACCCCCGAGCAAGCAGTTCTCCTTCCCTGCGGTTTGCTCTCGCGTTCCCCGAATCCCCGAGCAAGCAGGTCTCCTTCCCTGCGGTTTGCAGAGGGGTTCGGGGAACGCTAGAGCAAACCGTGGCGAAGCTGGTCTCCTTCCCCGGTTTGCTCTCGCGTTCCCCGAACCCCCCTTGAAGCCGCCCAACAGCGCTGCAGTGTGGCCACATCTAACACCACTTGCAGCGCTGGTTGCTGTAAGTGTGGCCACTCTGCAGCGCTGGCCCTATACAGCTGTACTAATACAGCTGTAACAACCAGCGCTGCAAAATTGTAGATGTAGACATACCCTTAGATAAGAAAACTTTCCTAGTGATGAAAGTAACTATTGATAGGGAGATATTCCTGTGAATGAAAGCATTTAAAACACTCAAAATCTAAAATTCCTCTTAATTCACCTGACTCCCTGCTTTTCTTAAAAAAGGATTGAGCAAAGGTACTCTTTGCAAGCCACATTGAGCTGACATCTCCAAAAATAGACTCACCTCTTCTCTGACAAAAGCCACACTTTAGAAACATGATAGCCATGCATAAACTGACATAGCTGATATATCTGTACTTGGTATACTCACCTTTTCACAGTATTGGGAGGGATATTATACTAATCCAATGCAAGAACATATACATTTGAGATAAGTATCTATATCCTTACTACAGCATCTATTCTATTGAACTATACATTTGTTGAACAGATATGGTTAGTGAATTGAAGTTAGAGATTTTAACAATTAAAAGCTAAATTCTGAGATGTCTCAAGGAATGCCTCAGAAATGGGAATAGGCTGAAGTTTATTCAACTTATGTAGCTTCAAAATGGCTACACTTCAGATCCACATTCTTGTAGTAAATGACTCAACTGAAAGAACTATTTGAGCAGCTGACATTTATATTCTGACACAAACTATGCTGAACGTGTATGGACAGCATAGGACACTTGGCTCTCTGGCTCTCCTTAGTTGATGAACAGTTCTCGTTAGCTACAGGTTAGAGGAGTTTCCAGGCTTGTAAGGGTTAATAAGAAAACTGTAACTGTCTCTGAGCCCCCATCCACACCAGCCTCTTCTGCATCGAATTTCTGCTTAGCACAGCAAAGAATCTAGTCCTTTGAGGATGAAAATAATCCTATTTGCCAAACTTGAAATTGAAGCACAATATAAATAATGATATGAGAGTAAATCTCCTGTGCTGAAGAAATAAATCTGTGAATGCAACTCTAGGACTTAAAAATCCATTAGTTCATGCATCATTTTCAAGTGAGGAAACTTTCCCTGATAAGCATGGAAAACTAAATCATCAATTCCTGTAGAATTCAAGCTTCTATTTTTAAAATCAGTAATATTTACAATGCTTATGGTTGTGTAGATAGCCTCACACACAAATTTGATGCAACCAAGACAATGTTTAATTTCTGACTCTGCAGACAGATGGCTCCATTTCTGTTTGTAGCTGTGTAACCATGCCTCCTCAGTGAGAATGCCAAATTCATGACAACCTGCTGAGAAATAGGGCAGATACACCCCAAGACTGGTGGCTAATCCCCCATAAAATATACCAAACCATCAACAAAAGGAAACTTCTGTTTCACCACACTGGCTAACAAGACGACACGAAAGCAGTTTCCTTAGGCATTCCAGTCCTTAGATTACCACCAAAACAACCAGACTTAGAGATGAGTGGTTCTTTAAAATCAAGCTCTTCAAATAAAGTGTTCTTCTGATCCCAAAGGACCAGCCACACACCCAGGTCAAAATATAACTTAGATCTTACCCAAAAATCACACTGATGACAATCCTTTAGTATCTAAAATCTAAAGGTTTATTTATAAGAAAGGAGGACAGGAGGGTAAGAAGGAAGGCAGCAAAGAAAGAAGGGAGGAAAGAAATTAAAATTGGTTAAAGGAATCAAAATACATACAGTTATTGCAAAGTTCTTGGTTCAGGCTTGTAGCAGTGATGAAATAAACTGCTGGCTTAAGTCAAGTCTCTGGTTGCTTCCAAATCACTGGAAGATCCTCAGTCCCTTGGATAGAATACTCTCATTAGTATAAGTCCATATTCCAGAGGTTTAAGTAGGAAAGAGGCTGGAGAAGAAAAGAGGCAAAATGGAGGGGTTTCCAGGGCCTTTTATCTCTTTTGCTCTGTGGAAGGAATCTCATGGTTCTTACTGTGGAAAAGTACGGTAACAAGATAGTAGGTGGAGTCACATGGGCAAGTCACATGTCCATGCATTTTGCCTAGTCATTGCAGGAAGCCATTTCCCATACTTCAGATGGAACATTTGAGGATAGTCCATTCAGTGTAAATGGGCGTCTCCCATGGTCCATTGTCAGTTAAGTGTTTCTTGATGAGCCACTTAATTTGAATAGTCTCTTCAAGATGTGCTGGCTAACTACTTCATTAATTACCTCAGGAGCAAACATTTGAAATACAGGTATAGAGCCAATACTCATAACTTCAAATACAAATACATGATACAGAGAGCATAATCATAACAAGCAAATCTTTTTATAGACACCTCACTTGACAATTTTTGTACAAGATTTGTTTCACATATATAACAGTGGTTGCAACAATAATCTATATGGTCATATTTTAATCAGATAACATCACAAACTGACAAGCAAAAGCACAGTGAAATTAACAAGATGGGTCATTTTCAGGATCTGATGCTCCCTAGACAAAAGTGAAAGTGTCATGATTCATGTCAATTTCAAGGTGCTGCTGTTCAACAAAGTTATGAGTCACAGTCACTGTCAGGGCCAGCGCTTGCATTTAGGTGACTTAGGCAGTCGCCTAGGGCGCCAGGATTATGGAGAGGGTGGCATTTTGCCAGGGGGGCAGCAGGCGGTTCCGGTTGACCTGCTGCAGTCGTGCCTGCGGAAGGTCCGCTGTCCTGCGGCTCTGGTGGAGCTGTTGCAGGCATTTCTGCGGACGGTCCGCTGCTCCCGCGGCTCCAGTGGACCTCCCGCAGGCATGACTGCGGCAGCTCCACCGGAGCCGCGAGACCCGCGTGCGGAGCAGCGAAATGGCCCGGCACCTAAGGCGCCAGAAACCCTGGCGCCGGTCCTGGTCACTGTTGCTGCAGGGATTCATAAAGGATAACTACTATAAAAATGTGGGCTAGAGTGGGAGTAGAGTAGCAGAGACCTCTAACCTCCCAGGAAATCTGAGGGAGGGATAGGGTAGTGAGCAAGCTGAGAGGGTACTGAGTGGAGACCCTCCACCTCCCGCAGCAGACAGGAAGCTTTGCAGTATATGTATGCCCAATAGAAACAGTTCCACTTGCATAAGTACGGATACACATTAAAAAGAAGAAATGCCTCAAATATGAAAGAGAAATATGTAGAAATTTGTGCTTTGTTGTTTCTACCATAAGACTAAACATCAGATCTTCCTAACCACAGCTAGTGTTGTCAGTTCCTATTTAGAACCACTGTAGGATTTAAAGTGGTAAATGAAATGGCAAAAACCTCAAAGGAATATTGAAATTCCAAGGGTCAAAATGCAATCTGTATATACACTTGAAGAATTGTTCAGATCTTATTTTCAGTGGAAATAGTTTGATTTAAATAAACTGACACATGCATGTTCTTATTCAAATGAAAAAACAAAGTTACTTTGTCGTATAAAGTTACTTTATCGTATATTTTTATTTTTACTCTTTTAGATGAGTTTTTATCATACTCAACTTGTCTTGACTTTTGCAACTCCCTTCTCTATGGACTCTTCAATTCCCAGCTCACCAGAATCCAGCATGTGCTGACAGTCATAGTCTACCTCTTCACATATACGAAGAGCAAGCAACACATCAATTGAATTGTTAATACTGCCACCTCCCAATGCATTTCAGAATCTAGTTTATGGTTTCCCTCCTTGTTTTTAAAATCCTCACTGAATTCACTCCAGCAGGTCTCACAGACTTTGTTGCTTTTTTTCCCTACTGCCACCACAACCAACCACCACCACCTATTTACCTAGTAATGGCCTTTTCTCTGTTCCTTCACATAATTTCAACAGCGTTGTTACTACTTGAACAGCATCGTAAATCTGACGCTAAACCGAAGAGCATATCATCTCGTTTATACAGAGTAGAGACACTTAGAGAAGGAGCAAGGGGACGTGGGGATAGTGGAGCAAAACAAAATGAAAGGAGAATTATTTTTTTGCCAGCATGTATTATGGATTACAATCTCTTGAGTTCTCCATTTACTACAGTCTTTTATAGATTCTTTTAAAAATATTTTATAATTGTATCATGGGCAGGCACAAGAGCATCCAAATAAAAATCCATGGGAGGTTGATAAGTGAAAGTAATTTCCTGTAATTACTCTGAGGTTTAACAGGTTCTTGTCTCAAGATCAGACCCAATATTATTAAAATTACTGTTCAATTGGGAACCTCAATGTACACAATTCCAATACTCACACTTCAAAATTTATTCCTTGCATTATTGCTGAATAAAATAAATGCTAAAAGTAGTTCTATAGGCTATAGAATTCAATATTCTAGAGAAAGTGTTTTGGTGTCGAAAAGCAAGCCTTCGATATTTTTCCTAAGGCGGCATATACTTATGGGAGGCACTATTGCCTAGTGGATAGATCCAGGGTTCTAGTCCTCTTTCTGCCACTGGCCTTCCTGGTGACCTTTACCTCCGTGCCTCAGTTTCTCTATTTGTAATGATGATAATGATACCAACCTCTTTTGTAAAGCACGTTGAGATCTGCTGATAAAAAGCACTGGATAAGAGCAAGATATCATCATTATTTTTCCTTCTGTGAAAAATCTATGAATTAGAAAACACTTGAGATGAGACATGAGAAAAGAAATGAGCAAGAGAATATGTGAACCTGCTTTGGAGTGGAAGAGAGATGAGAGAAGAAATAGATAAAAGATTTGGAGAGGAGTGTTAATGGCTGTGCTGCCAGGGGAATCCTGGATAAGTGAGGCCTAATTCAATTGGACAGGTAGCATAGGTTCAAGGCTGCCACTGCTGAGGAATTCCTTAGGAGTTCTCTCTCAGGCTTGCCCAATAAAATATATTACCTTATCTGCCTTGTCTCTCTCGTATCCTGGGACCGACATGACTACAACAACACTACGTACTACAACTGTTTTCTCAGATACTACAAATCAGGTATGTTTTTATTATTTTTGGCATTTGATTTTGTTGCATATAGAACAAGAACACATTAAAGAGAGACCGTACTAAAACTGTCTAAAAATCTGATACCAAAATGTACAAGTGTTCAAGACACACAGCATTTGAACACAGATTCACATACTATACTAATATCTTATTGGTGTGTTTCATACAAAGTTGTGTAATGGATGCATTTCTGCTTTTGGATCAACAAATTAAGAATCCAAATTTCTATAGATATTGTAAACACAATGGTGAGTAAACAATAAATATATGGTACCCATCAAAGAAATAGTTAGTTAGTGAACTGATTATTCCAAACTTTTCCACTGTGAAAAAGTTCCTCCTCTACCTTGGTGGGTCCTGTGCTTATTGGCAGATTTGCTCACCTCAGTGATCTTCCCCACAGTCTGGATCAACTCCTCCTGTGTCTGATCAGGAGTTGGGAGATTTGGGGGGAACCCGGGCACCCTCTACTCCGGGTTCCAGACCAGGGCTCTGTGGATTGCAGTTGTCTATAGTGCCTCTTGTAACAGCTGCATGACAGCTACAACTCCCTGGGCTACTTCCCCATGGCCTCCTCCAAACACCTTCTTTATCCTCACCACAGGACCTTCCTCCTGTCTGATAACGCTTGTACTCCTTAGTCCTCCAGCAGCACAGCCTCTCATTCTCAACTCCTGGTGCCTCTTGCTCCCAGCTCCTCACATACACTTCTCCTCTGGCTCCTCCCCGCCTGACTGGAGTGAGCTCCTTTTTAAACCCAGGTGCCCTAATTAGCCTGCCTTGATTGGCTGCAGGTGATCTTATCAGCCTGTCTGCCTTAATTGGTTCTAGCAGGTTTTTGATTACTCTAGTGCAGCCCCTGCTCTGGTCACTCAGGGAACAGAAAACTACTCATCCCGTGACCAGTATATTTGCCCTCTACCAGACTCCTGTACCCCACTGGTCTGGGTCTGTCACACTACCTAGTTAAATGCTGTGCCATGCATCATGAAATCATAGCCAGTTGGTACAGATGGCTTCATACACAGCCTACCAAATAGTATATACAACTTTCAAATAGCTATATTACACATAACTCATTATTAAACACCATCATAATCAGCATCTGGAATCCACTCTTCAAATCATTAGACTTTCTAACCTTGAAAAGTATAATAAACCAGAGTGTAATCTCAGTAATATTTGCGTAAACCTGGATTAACTCCATTTTCTTCAATAATGTTAGTCCAGATTTACTTGAGTATATCTGAAATTAGAATCTGGCTGAGTATGTTCTTATTCTGTATAGGAGGTCAATTTTTTAATGGCTAGTTTTCGTAAAATTGTCTATACAAGCTGGAAAAATATAGCATCCACTATAATTACAGAGTAACAAAATCCAGTAACCAAAGTTGCAGTAATCATTCTATGGAAATTAATTATAATCTTAATTGTAACACATAAAATGTATTTACAAACTTAATTATAAAGTTGTCATCATCTTCTGCTGGTCAGTCTTCAAATACATTTTCCTCAAATATTACTCCTCCAGTGATATAACACAAATTTTGACTGAATATCCATCATTCAAATAGACAATTATATTTGTACTGCTTGAGATGCTAGTTATATGGGCATACTGATATGTTTAAATGGTCCCTGAGTACAGATGATATATTAATCTAAGGGTAGTTTGAAGCTGATACAAATAAATTTTTACAGTTTATTCATTCAGCTTGATTACTACTTGCTTGGTCCTGTCACTGAAGTAATTAAACCCAAAAACTTTTAAAGAAAAACTATCCCTCCAATATTAGTATTATTATCAAGAAGAAAAATAATAATAATTCACTAGCCTGAAAAAAAAATTAGAAAAGTTCATAAGTACTATCTCGAGGATGCAATCCTCACCTAGTGAAGACAGCAGGATAATTACTTTAGTCTACCTCCAATTCCATCTGAGCAATTTTAAACTCTTAAAGTTTGATGACATTTGTTTGGTTAGTGTGAATTGTATTCATAATTATGCCCATTTTAAGCACTAGTTGGTGGGAGTCTATAATTAGTACAAATGAATAAACATTAGATGTAAAAAACTAATTCAATGTATCAATGCAGAAATAGTGGAGCAAGAGTTGTTAACATATACAGAATAAGCATGTAATAACTTTGCCACAGAATATGTTAATATTACTACACTACTACTTCGTAGTATCTATCTTTGTGGAAAATGTAGCAAGCTGAAGGACCTATTTAATTTGATGCATTAATCTCTTAGGGCTACTATTAATGCTGAAATAAAATAATTGTGGTTATTACCACCACATGTCAATCTGCTGCAACATTACACCTGAAGCTACTTGAGCCATTGTCATAAAATTTCCATTATGTTAGAACTCTATTAGCTACAATTCAGTGAAGAAAAAGCAGCTCAATTTTTAGAAAACAACATAAATTATTTTAAAATATATTGAAAACCCGACATCACCTTGAAGTCTAGTATTATATTCCTCTCATTTTTCATTGTTAATTATAGGAAATAAGCGCCAGCCAAGCAGCTCTATTGGTTTTATTTATGCTTACATTTAAATCACTACTGTTTCTGTTCACACCTTCTCATGGGAACATCAGTCTGAATCTTTAAGTTATGGGGAAACTGACACCATTTTTAAACTTTCTATGAAATAAATATTGTGCATTAAGATGACAACTTAAAGAAGTATCACATCAAATATGACCATAAAGGCTTTCAGATGAAACCAAGTGTCCCAGCAGATGACATGGTGAGTTTAATCCATATAATACAAGAGCAAGAAAGAGTAGGAAGGAAATATCCTAACATTTGGCAAGATTGCTACAGTATAGATTGAGGAGAATTCCTTTCTCAAATCCTATATAAAGCATCCATTATTTGTTATGAATGTATGTAGAGAGTAAAAAATAGAAAGTTTCACAGGGCTCAGTGCACACTGTATTATATCCACAGTAAACATGACAATAGCCAGATTTTTGTAGATCAAGTGCCTGGTTTATTCAAGATATGGAAAAGATGGTGGAGAGCACAACAAGCTATTAGAAGTTTCTTGCTCTTCTGAATCAAACTTAAATAACCCCCATTTCTTGTCTTCTGAAATTAATTTCTATTGGCAGGGGTGGCTCTAGGTATTTTGTCGCCCCAAGCACGGCAGGCAGGCTGCTTTCGGCGGCACGCCTGTGGGAGGTCCACCGAAGCCGCGGGAGCAGCAGACTCTCCGCAGGCATGCCACCGAAGGCAACCTGCCTGCCGCCCTCGCGGTGACCGGCAGAGCACCCCCCATGACTTGCCGCCCCAGGCACACATTTGGCGTGCTGGTGCCTGGAGCTGCCCCTGTCTACTGTATATATCAAAGTATATTAAATTAATTCACAAACAATTTTGAAAAAGTAGCAGATTTTTAAAGGTCTGCTTTGCTATAACCATTACCTAGAAATAGACCTAAATCTTACTTAATACTGGATACTTAAACTACTTCGGAACTTTTAAACTTACATTACTTTAGAAATTTTTTATATTTGACAACCTGTTCAGATTCCCATCTACACTGCTCATGTAAGAAATATCCCAACACAAAATCTTGGATACATTTACCAGTTGACCTAGACAGATTAGAAACCAAATCACTCTTCAAGATAAAATTAGGTTATTCTCTAGCACATATTGGCCTTTATAGCTGTAATAAATAATTACACTAATGTAATAGAAAGGTCGGGAAATTAAAAATGCATAATGTCATTTTTCACAAAATCTCAGATGTCACAGTAATACTGTAATTTCTGATACACTAAACTGAAATTCAGCTTTCAAAACTACATGAATTAATTCTATGGACTTGGATTAAAGACTAAAATTTTCTCCATCATAATCACACATAGTAAGAGAGAGACTTATTACAAGGCTCCTATGTAAAATTATTGTTAATGATCCTAGAAGCATCGTATTAAGAGAACAAAGGCTAGGAGTGTCACCTGGTCTAGGAGGATGTTGTTGTTAGATTGTGCTAGTCTGGGTGAGCTGTCAGAATAAGATAAGTGGAGTTCAGTTGTGCCATTAACCTCTGACATTTTTGACTGTGTAAGGCTATGTAGTGTGAGAAAAGTCGCACATTTATTCTTTTAACTTGCCTCCCCTCCGTTTGTAATGGTACTAAGATAAGATAGAATGGTTTAATGAAAGACAAAAAACACCACCACTAATACCTCAAAACTGGTTAAGAGAAGCCATAAGGCATACAGAGAGATTTTTTATAATTAGATATAAAAAATGAAACTGTACAGAGTAAATGAAACAAATTCTGCCAAGAGACAGAACACTGTAAATGTAGATAATTTACCTATCATAAATCTGGACATTTTAAGAACAAAAATTACAACTTCCAGTGCTGACAATTTGATTTATACTCTTGTCAAGCTAAGTTTAAATATCTAGAGAGATAGAAGAACAATGACAATCGTTGCACTTTATAAATCCCAAATTCTTGATGTTTGATTTGTGTCCATTTATTCTTTTGCATAGAGACTGTCTGGTTTAATGTGATACATACCATCACGTGCCAGCAATCCACCTCTGTCATGTACATTGGCCAAACCGGACAGTCTCTACGCAAAAGAATAAATGGACACAAAATCAGACATCAAGAAATGGAACATTCAAAAACCAGTAGGAGAGCATTTCAATCTCCCTCAACACTCAATAAAAGACTTAAAAGTAGCAACTCTTCAACTAAAAAACTTCAAAACAGACTTCAATGAGAAACTGCAAAACGAATTAATTTGCAAACTGGACACCATCAAATTAGGCCTGAATAAAGACTCGGAGTGGATGGGACAGTACAAAAAGTAATTTTCCCTCTGCTGATACTCACAACTTCTTGTCAACTGTTGGAAATGGGTGATTGCATTGGCCTCGTTAGCACTGACCCCTCAACTTGGTAAGGCAACTCTCATCTTTTCATGTGTTGTAATATATACACACACACACACACACACACACACATATACATACACTGCTTACTGTATTTTTCACTCCATGCATCTGATGAAGTGAGTTTTAGCCCATGAAAGCTTATGCTCAAACATATTTGTTAGTCTCTAAATTCTTCTTCACTTGTTGGGATTAAGCATAAGCACTGGTATAACAATCTCAATACATTATTAATATAATTCTATGGAGACAAGATTACAATGTCAAAATTAAACAAAATGATGTCAAAACAAATATCTGGATGCGCATTATGCTGTCAAAACAAAATCAGGTGAAAGGCTATTACTGCAAATCTTTAGAGACAACATAGTGCTGTCAGGATGACTGTAAAATGTCTACAGAGAAACTTATGATGTGAAAACAAAAAACTAAGTTACTAGTAAATAGAGTTTACCAAATATACGGTCTTTACAGGTTCCCACCTGAAGTCATGCACTATAGTACTTTAGAATTGTTTTTAAAAGTACTAAACCTATAAGCCCACCATACGCACATGCACCATGGCACCTGCTATGCTAAGAATTATATATAGAAGTACACAGAAGTGCAACAGCCTCTCGTCCTCTGACTTCCTGTACATCTGTCCAGACAAGATATTCTGAAGAAAAGCTTAAATGAAGGATGGCATTGAATCTAGATCTGGGAAGGCAATTTATCTGAAGAATTCCCGTTACTGGGAGTTTTTTCCCCTTATAAATCTACCTCCAGAGATCCCCGCTCTAGCAAGCAATAAATACGTTCACAGGGGAAGGGCTAAGAAGCAAATATAAGTAAAATATCATGATAAAACTGTCTTCCCTAAATAAGCCTATGAGGTACCTTCTTCATCTAAATAGTACCACTGTGAAAATATGAATATAGCTCAAAATAGCTACCTTATAGATATCAGCTGAGCTGGGAACCTTGTTGTGATATGTCTTCAAAGCTGCCATAGCTTTTTTGGAATAAGGCTGGAGACTTTCGGGTGCTGAAACGTGCACTCTTATCAATCAATCAATTCTAGTAGCTGCTTAGATAGTCTTAGAACTGTCTCCTTTGGGACCATGCCCTTTTAACGATACCCAACAATGTCAGGAAGATTTACAAATATCCTCAATTTTCTCAGCATAAGAAATCCATGCCATTGCACTTCCAACTTGTAGAGAATTACCCATCTTAGAAGAGCTGAAGGATAGAAGGGAAAGAAAACTGGTTGAGCAACGGACTACCGAAGCAGGAATGGAGACATGCGCTTAGGAAGAATTTAGGCAGTGCTGTCATGGGACAAAGGCTTATGGAACATAGTGATGTCACTCACTTGTGTGATTATGGTGATTGTGACAAAAATCCCCACTTCAAGCAGATAGTGGAAACTCTCTAGTTTAAACTTAAAGAGGATCAGATAGTGATCCCAAAACTCAGCAGGGATCTTTGTTGAGTAACAAAGATGAAAAGATTTTTCAAGATGGATTTTCCCAATGTGAGTAAATAAATGGAGATTTCTCCTTCACTGACCTATATTACCCTCTACTTGGAATTCATAGGAGTAAGAAGTTAATTTCTTTAATTAGGATTGTAAAATAGGACTGGGTGATCCCTACTCTCACCCTAAATTTCCATTTTGCAACATAGGTCTTTGGAGATGCTAAGAGATTGCTCTATGTTTCGCCATACAGAGCAGTGCCATCCCACTCTAATTGTCTGGCTATGCTGAAAAAATGACATTAGCCATGGGTTTAATCAGGCGGCAACTTTATTGTTAACAGATGTCTGGGACTAACCCAGTGGATAAAATGTGTGCAGTGCAGGTGCAAAATTTATGTCCCTCGATCAGATTCGCTGCTGGGACCTTACCAATTCCAGCCAATTCCGTGGGGAAGGTGGAGGGTGGTGGATTCCACAGCTCCCCCCTAATTATCTGGGTCCCTCCAGCAATTCCCTTGCCAGGACCTTATCACTTCCAGCCATTCTCCGGGGGGAGAATGGGGGCGGGGGCCTTGCACCAGCTCTCCTACCCCCCTTTTCGTCCAGGTCCCTCCAGCAATTTTCTTGCTGGGTCCAGGTCCCTCCAGCAATTCCCTTGCTGGAACCTTACCGACCACACCCTCTCATAGGAGGGTGTTAAGGTGGACTATAATGATGTGGGGGGTTGGTTCCCTGCTGTACCAGTTATAGGAGTCCCCAACTGTCCCCGGCTTGCTCAATCACCAGCGCCTCTCCTTAATTCCTTTTCGAAGCCATATCTTTGTGTTCTTTTGTGCCTTAATTTATGGAGTACCTACACTGAACATCCACTATACACCTAAATAAAGAGTTGCAACATATGCTATGCCTGAACCAAGCCTAGCTGAACCTGCTGCGAGGAAGGCAAATCCCCCCAACACTGCACTTGGCCAATATGGTGGTAAGGGAAAAATTCCTTCCCAGCCCCCCTCAGTGGGGTGGCTAGCGTAATGCCCACAGCAGATATAGCTAAACACCCGGCATATTTGTGACCTAATTAGGGAGCGAGGGTGGGTGCTGCCCAGCCTGTTCTGAATAAAAAAGGGAGGGGTCAGGCCAAACTGACCTTTTTAAACCCCACATTCCTATGTGGTGAGTCATTTACCATGCTGACTGCTCTTTCCAACAGCTTTACATCTACCCTCCTCCCCAAGCCAAAAAACATTGCCTTCTTCTCCCAGCAAGCCAGACAAACTCCTCCCTGCTTAACTGTAGGGTGGCAAAAGTGCAAGATCCACACTCCTGTAGAAAAAAAAGCCATTTCTAGATAAAGAATGTGCTCTTCTTTCTGGAAGAAGCAACTGGGAATATGCCCAGTCCAGTGCAGTACTGAGATCAAATATAGTCCTTGGATATATAAGGAAGGAATATCCAGTGAAGTAGCGAGGTCTCATTACCACTGTATATGGCATTACTATTACAGTAATGGTCTCATTGTATCCAGTTCTGGTGCCCACACTTTAAAAATTATGTTGACAAATGGGAAAGGGTTCAGACAAGAGTTACAAGAATGATTAAAGGTTTGGAAAATGTGCCTTACAGTCAGAGACTAAGAAGATCAATCTATTTAATGTATGTAAGAGGAGATTAAGAGGCGACTTGATAATATCGTATAAATACTTACCACAGCAAAAATATTTCTGACAGTGAAGGGCTCAGTAATTTAGCAGACCAAGGCATAACAAGATCCATTGGCTGGAAGAAATAAGGGGCAAATTTTTATCAGTGGGTAATTAACCACTGGTACAACCTACAGAGAGCTGTGGTAGATTCTCCATCACTTGAAGTCTTTAAATCTTTCTAAAACAGATATGCCAGAGTTCAATTAGAAGTTACGAACTTGATGCAGGAATCATTTGGTGAAATTCTACGGGCTGTGATACGCAGATCAGCCTAGATAAGGGTCACTTCTGAACTGAAAAAATCTGTGGCACTCTGAAAACCTGGTAAAGCAAAAGGAGGATTTTACAACAACACTAGGAGGTGTGACCAAAATTATTGAGCTTAAATCAGAGTCATCAAGATATGATGGGTATTTTTGCTTTGCTTTATGTAGCACCTTGGAAACAGAGGGAAGGTACACAGAACCTGTTTAAACTTGTACCAGGTCAATGCCTGGATACCTTTCCTTGTCTTTGAGCAGAATTATCAGCATTTGCTCTTCTTCTGACTAGCAGAGGTCTATGTGCAAGGTATCACATTCCAGAAACTACCTGTTGACTACACTTTGAGATAAAGACCACCTGTGCTGATTCCAGCCAGACAAATGAGGCTGCTATTCTTGTCAGGGGAACAGCTGAAGAAAAGACTATGTGACATTCACAAAGATGAGTTACCTCTTTTCAAATTAAATTGGATCTTACCTGACCCTGACAAATGAGAGAGAATATTGCTGTAGTCTCGTCTATCAGCAACTGAACTATATGACCCTGACTATAAAGAATAGACCACATAAAGAACAGCAAAATGATGAATGAGAGTGTATTAGAATACCATTCTTTTTTTTTAACCCAAAAAATTGAAAACAAAGGGTTTGCATTTTGAGCTTTTACACACACTCTTATGCGGAACAGAGAACTTTTCCAAGAGTACTTTTCACAGAAATGCTGTAAGATGCATAAGAGCAATTTAAAATCAGATTACATTTCGCTAATGAGTCAATAAATGGGAATGCAGTAACACCCTCTTTTCACTTGTAAGTGCAAATCCACCAATATATCTACAATACAAACCCAGATGAACAGATTAAACAAGGCCTAATTTTGCTCCGTCAATACACATTATATTCACAAGAAAAGTGGAATACTCACAAAATATTAAGGGCTGTATGAAATCTCCTCAAGAACTGCTTTCAGCAGATCAGTTTCCCTTGTTTATCACAACAAATTTAAAATTACATTGTTTTTTCTTGAGACTCCTTAGCATTTTGCAAATTTAAGAAAAAGCAGTATACTCTGGAATATACATTGTTCTCTAAGATGTTTTATTATATATAATATAAATATTATATATGATATTGTTACCTGTTTTCACACAAGCAGTTTGCCAAAGTTCAGGGTGCTGTGACTTGTTTCTGCCTGAGGAGAAACTGATGACAGAGTCACAGTTTACCCAATCTTGTTTATTCACAAAGAATGTACCAAGTCCTGTTTCCCTGAGCACAGGAAGAATGAAACAACAGGAGATAGTTTCTTTGCTCACAGCTCCAAACTCCTTTCAGCCAGCCCTCCATCTCCAAAACTTTCTCTCTAGGCTTTTCTCAGGGACACACTCCCAATGCTTGTTTAGGCAGTATCTGGAGCTTCTTTGTTACCTTCTATCTGCTTCCGTGGTGTTCCTCACCCTCTCTCTCACACACAAAAATATACCCCGCCCCTAAATGATACCCAGTGAAAAACCTTTGTCCACATAGTTCTAATTCCATCTGCCTTTGTTGTGGTTTGAGGTCTCTATTGTTTCTTACATTTGTCCCAAAGGAAGGGTGGCTGCTATACTCATCAATTTCAATATCATTTCACCCCATTATAAATATACTAAAATTAAACAAATTTTCCATTTTGGACAATTACAACACAATACATAGTGTTTCAATGGTAGGGTCAAATCTCCATCATCTTATTCATAAAGAAGTCATATTGACTCTAATGGTCCATGATTTGACCCATAATTTGTAATCTTATGCAAAGGTTTTAATGTTTGTCAGTAAAGGAAAGAGAACAAACAAACAATTTCATTTTATATATTTCCCTTCATACTAAAGATATCTCATAGGACCATGCATACAATAAGGGCATGTCTACATTACACGCTGGATCAATTGACAGTGATCGATCCAGCGGGGGTCGATTTATCGCATCTAGTCTAGATGCGATAAATTGACTGCCGAGCACTCTCCCGTCAACTCCAGTACTCCACTGGAGTGAGAAGCAGAAACGGAATTGATGAGGGAGCATCAGCAGTAGACCTACTGCAGTGAAGACACCGTGGTAAGTAGATCTAAGTACGTCAACTTCAGCTACGTTATTCACGTAGCTGAAGTTGCGTAACTTAGATCGATCCCCCCCACGTAGTGTAGACCAGGCCAAAACAACACACTCATAATACAAGAAACCACATAATCAATCATTAAGCTAAGTGCAACAGCTCTTATATCCTTGAATATTACATGTGAATTTATCTAAGGAGGAAATACTGGCCATGAACTAGTTTCCCCAAATATTTGTGCAAAGCACCATGAGATATTTAGCTTTTTTCATGGACAATCAGCAGAAAAGAGTAGAAGACATCTCAGCTTACAGTCAGATCACAAGGGTGACAACTTATTACTCAAATGTGACACTTTCTCTGCAGCCCTAGCTGTATTTCTGTGGTACATTGTATTATCCATTTTCAACTGATATTTCTGTGAAAACAGGAATTTATTTTTTCAAGGAATCCTGCCACAGTTGACAGACCCCAAATCCAGCCTATGCCCCTGTTAATCATGAAAACATTGTGAGTCCTCTGAAACAAGAATGGCAATATTCTTAAGTGTCTAAGAACCATGCTTTAAAGCACCTTTGAAAACTCATACACAGATAAACAGATAAAGCTTGATGTCAAAGGGAGTTGAGGGCATTTAGCACCTTCAGGATGAGGCAAAAAGAAAAATCTCAACGCACATGTTATGTAGTACAAACAAAACAGGCCTGGGACTTTGGATTTCCTGCACTTGCAGGGACTGTGAGGGGTAGTCCTGCAAGTACAGGCAAAGGTCTGTGCTGGGAACATGGGAATCATAAAAGCGCAGTTTTAGGTCCAATCATTGTGATTTTAAGATTACTGCAACCTCATTTTGGTGGCTCTTGGGGGGGGGGGGGATTCCATGGAAATTACAATATCTTTTAAAATTGGGGGGTGGGCAGGGAAGAGAGGTCCAAACTTTAAAATGTCCCTTTGGGAATTCATCTGCTCCCATTTCCTTCTTAAATGAAGCTAGCCTTTATTTAGACATTACAATTGATTGCTACAGAAATCATTATATCATCATAAACTGAGAGTTACTTCAGGAAGAGAGCAGGCAGCAGGGACAGAGACTCAATGGTAGTATTTTCATGCATAGACGTCTTGTAATAAAGAATGAAGAGAAATACAACAATTGCAGAAATTGCACTGTTAGGTTGGGAATGATTGCATGGTGTGTACTCAAGTAAAGAGCTGCTACATCTCATGGAACACTTTGGGCTTGTCTGCATGGAGACACGTAGAAAATTAAGGTGTATCATGTAAAAGTGTGAAGTCAGTGAGCATAAGTTAAAGCACGTTAAAGCTTCATCTGAATGCTCTAATTTGGGAGTAAAGTAGTTTTATGTCTGTGTAACTTAATCCTCCTTGTAATAACAACTCCTCAGAGGAGGATTAAGTTACAGCGAACTAAAGCTACTTTGCTCTTGAGTGAAAGCATTCATACAGCTGTGGTGTGTGTGGATGTATGTGTTAATGCACTTTAACTTATATGCATTGACTTCATACCTTCAGTTGATTCACCTTAACTTTCGTACATATCCTCCTGTAGACAAGCCCTTTGAAATGTATTCTATTACACTATACGGGACTAGAACGATTTCTTAATAGAATGCCTTTCTAAGTGTTGCATGACATGTAACAGATCTGTAACTTGAGCACAAACTCACACAAACATTCATGTGCTAAACTAAACCATACTGCTTCAATAGGCATATATAATCTAAGTTGTATTGTTTACACTAGTAGTTTTACTTGTATGATTATGTTTCTTGAACAATGGACTGTTTACAGCTCCCTGTTAAGAGAGAGACTAAGGCATTCTTGTAATTTTCCACTTCATTATTCCTTTGACTATTTGACCTTTTGTATTTTTGGATGTAACTGATCATGGAAAAAGTCAGCAGAGTACTATTGCAATAGATTAAAATCAGCTTTCCAAAAAGATCGCATATCCTTCAGAAAAACATACTAAAATGAAACACAAAATCAAAAGTTATTTTCTTGAATGCTTTGCAAACATGATGCAGTGTTGTGTCAGAGAGGAAAATTTCTGTGAAGTCTTTCAATTTGCCAACGGATTTATATTTTTTTCCATTTTTTAACAGAAAAAAAGATGTTTCCCAAGGAACAACCCATGCATACTGAATACCTCTCTCCCTTTATTTCATGGTTCACTTTCATCAGTACATGGGGAGCTGATATAGGCAAGAGAAGTTACAAGCTCATCCTCTTTAAAATAAATCTTGAGTTCACAGGATGATACACCTTTCCTTTCCACACTCATTTTTTTTTCCTAACTTGGTTAGGGTCTAACCAATCACATGCATGAATCACATGCATTTTTCCATTCTCGCATTTTGAAAATGATTAATTATTTAAGTGACTTGTCTATGTGTTCCAATCCACTGTAGAGCTGCACAAAACTGTATTGAAATAAACTAATTTGGGGGCTTCTTCTATTGTGTGCTTTTGTAAGGATATCATACACAAAAAAATAATAATAAAGAATAGATGACAGCATCTGAAATCTGACTTAAGATAATCCATAGTCTCATTTTCCAAGTTTTTCAAGACAATTACTGACCTTTTAACTATGTTTCCACTTACTTTTTTTTATTTTGTTGGGTAGATTTTTCATTTATCATTGGTGCTATTAAGCCCACCTTCAGAGCTCCTGCTGCTGCTGCAGAGAGCAATGCCTGAATGATGGCACATTCTGAGCAACAGACAAGCAGGGGTTGCCTGAGGATCCCCGAAAAGCACTCTTCAATATTGCGTAACATTTCCAAAGTACACTCATATATTTAAAACATGACATCATCTAATTGAGGATGGTAAAGGAATGGTAAAGGGGAATGTTCTAACCTGACCGTGTGGGATGTTGAGCCTATAATGAGTATGTGTGGTGCTGAAATCATTCTTACCCATAATAGTAATTTTGTTGCAAAGATACATTAACCTTTAGAGGCCTGGAATTTCTTTACATTACCAACAAAAGGCATCACAATTAATACAGTATAAGTAGCTCCTGTTCTGAAAGCATTAAAATTATGTGTGTCCACTATGGGCAAATTTGTCTTTGTCTCTAGAATCCATGAGATCTGTGCATAGCCCGCACAAGGGGTATGCACAGGAACAATCAGAGTCCCTGAACTCAGAAAAGTCCAGCCTACCTTTGCATTTGTCTGCAAAATATACCAGATGAACCAGGGCACAATCCCTCTCAGGGCTCTCCCAGGGTGGTACAGTTCAGCATCATCCTCAGCTAATGGCTGTGGCAAAATATTACCACCTATTCTGGGTATTAGGAGAGCTGGAGAGGCAACATGCTTAACCCCTGGATTGGAAAGTGTACCTCACTTTGCTCAAAAGTGGTCTCCATAGTTTTGATCTTTCTAGCTCTTTGACAGCAGCTTCTCATCCAATGTAACTTCCCTGAAAGTCACACTCTACCTAGTAATAGTTTTCTCCAGGGCAAGCTGCTTTCATTAAATACATTTAACATGATGGCAGGCATTGTCCAGTCTCCCAGGTACTTTTAACAGTGATTTATTTCAATTCCTATCAACTCCTTAGTGGAAGATCCCAAAGGCAAAGGAAGTAACAGCCCTCCACAGCAGCTATAGGACACCAAGTTAACAAATAAGTCATTTTCTCCAACAAAATGGCTAAATATGCTGTCACATTGGTGAGTCCGTATGTCCCTTGGCACACAGCTTTCCATGCTTATTAAATAAAAGCTTCCAAGTCAAAGGGAGTTGCCTGTAAGCTCAGCAGTTATGAAAATCAAGTCATCTCTTTAAGTGCCTAAATATTGACCTAAAAACCTAACTTCAGGCTTCTATTTTTGAAAATCTTGTCCACAGCTTTGTCATATTAACATAGAGAATGATAAGCCTTATCAGAGTCTGCAACCCAAGCCCAGCAAAAGCCAGACTTGGAGAGTGGTCAGGTTAAGAGTAGAGTGTTCAGTATGTGGTGATCTAGCCATAAAAGGGACTATATTCCTAGATCTGCAATCCATTCATTTTATTAGACATTTTATCTGATGGGACTAGCTGCTTTGTTCAATATGGGATGTAGTCAGTGAGCTTCTAAGGCTGGTCATGAGTCAGCTTCACTCCATCTCACACAGCAGGCAGTAGTTGATTCAAATGCTTCATTAATGGACATGCTTTGTAATCCAGTAGAATCCTGATTTTCATGAGTATTGACCAGTTCTCTGAACCACTTTTCTGACGCTGAAATCATCTTTCTGCCGCTGAAATAATCTTTCTGCCACCAAATGTGACATCAATCCTTCCACCAATATCAAGCTATCAGAACATGAAAACTCCCAGATGGTTTGGGCATATGAAGAATCACCCTTCTGCACCTACCCAAAGAAAATGAAGCAACAATGAGACAGAGGAGGTGCATGTGGAAGTTAAAGGCAGGCATCGACATCATCCCAGGTTGGGAGTGCTGTTGAGCTTGCTTTTTTTATTTTAAGAAAATGAAGGGAATCAAAATTACCTAACTTGCAACAGTGAAACTAATGGGAGCATTTGGAGACTAAGAACTAAAGACCTGACAAGAATAAAGCACGAAACATGGACTTTTCCATCTGTGGTTGATCATGTAAGGACTAGACCTTTACTGACTTTGGCAAGATGTCTCTCATGGACAGGGTAGATGTCTAAGGCATTGGCCTCTCTATGGAACCTGGACCACTGTTTGAGGTCTATGCAACCATTCATGGTTTTGGGTACAAATGGATGTTGGCTACTGCTGGGATAACTCCTTAGGTTGAGATGGAGGCACTTAGGGATGACAATTGCTTCAGGGGACACTATGTAACTGGAGCTAGAGTATATTTTGGAGAGTTTCTATGTATGTTTATGTCAGCAAGACATTGGAACATTTTTAGTGTAACAGTAAATCCAAGTTTATATTGTCCCCAAATAATTTTCACGTAAACAAAAGGTTTGATTAGGCCCAAGCTTTTTTTTTTTTTTTTTTTTTTTTTTTTTTAAACAAGCAATGAACTCCAATTCAGTGATAAATGGAAGTGGAAGAGTTGGTAAAAGAGTATTCATTATTAATGCTGTACCTCTGGTTTAAGAAGATGAACTAATTACAATAAAAATAATAGCCTCTATTCACAAAAAGTCTCATCAGCAGCAAAGGCAGATTTATATAAAGATAGATATGGATCAATACACCTTATAAAAACAAAGAAACATAAATGTTGAACATGATTAAAAATACAGTCCTTTATGCAAATGTGCATGTGCAAATATTTAACTCTTAAGTAATGAAAAAGAAATGTTAATCATGTAAGAGATTGAGGAAGTTCAGTCTAGTGCACATGTTCATACTGAAAACACAGGGAAACAAATCCTCTGCAGTCAGAAATGAGGACTGGGTTTTATGATTAACTCTACACTGCTCATGATGTGACTTTGGACAAAATACTTTTCTTCTCTTTCTCAGTATAACTGTTTGTTAAATGGGTATAATAATACTTACACACCACATAGCAGTGTTCCAAGTAAAATTTGGTGGGGGAAGTATATTACAATTACTGGTCGGGTGTATAATGAAAAGTAATATTTTTACTTTATTTTTATATAAAGCATTGTTTTTATATATACTTAGACTGTGAAATACGTGGATTTTAATAAAGTAAAGAGATAAATAAGGTGCTAAAGATATTTGTCACTGACTGATGCTTATATTAACCAAATTTCCGTACTCTCAGAAGTTTCTTCATGATTCATTTAAATATACTGTAAACTGAATTATTGAGTTCTATACTGAATAACCATATAATATAGTACAACAACACATTATTCTGGAGAGGTTCAAAGAGAATTAATTTATTTCAACTAATAATGGTCCCATATTGATTTGTTTTCTAGTCAAATCTAAAATGAAACTTGAAAAAAAATATTACTTCAAAGTAATAGGATAGAGGAAACAAAATATTCTTTCAGTATGACCCTCTGAGAACATGATTTGGGGCAACAATTAAGTAATCAATTTGGTTATTAAATGCCATTGCCTTTTAAAAACAGCAGCTCTCAGATTCCATTAGGGTGTCAATTTAGAATTATGAAAGCACTTTAAGTTCTTTGAGATTCTGCTGGAATGAGTGATCCAAAGTAAAAAGCCTTTCCAAGTTCAAGGGGGGCTGACACATTTCAGGCGAAAGTTTATAGTCATTGGGGTGATGCAAAAATTGGAATTCTTCAACCGTACCACATTTCTTTGTAGACTTCTTTTGCTGGTTATTATGGAGAAACACAGCTGAACCCATGTTCTACTCTGAAAAGGACAATGTAAAAATGTTAACTACTTAACTCAAAAGATCTGTTAACTTTTTATGTTATTTAGTTTCATATAAGCCAAAACAAACTCCTATTGCCTTTTATCCCTGTTAACCCTGCAGGCCATCAAAGCTAAGAGCAAGTCTACACTTAAAATGTTGCATTGGAGCAGCTGGAGAGAGAGCTCACTACTGTGATGCAAGTGGTTCTTCCATCGCCATAGTCAATCCACCTCCCTCAGAAGAGGTATAGGTTGAAGGAAAAAAATTCCATCCACTTCACACTGTCTACACTGGGGTTAAGGTCAGCTTAACTATGTTGCTCAGGGGTGTGGATTTTTTACACCCTTA
The DNA here is from genome assembly GCF_007399415.2 of Gopherus evgoodei. NCBI lineage: Eukaryota > Metazoa > Chordata > Testudines > Testudinidae > Gopherus > Gopherus evgoodei. Next base: position 117,492,145 of record NC_044326.1, on the reverse strand, counting down.
AGTGACATAACTTTTCTGTGTAGAACAGCCCTAAGTTACTGTCAGTGAAACTGTGCAAACTCATTGATGGAAACTGGGCAGTACAAGTATCAAGGTGGAAACACCCAGCACTGATGCATCACCCTCAATTTCTGAGCAGGATTTTATGCCTTCTCTGCATGCATTAAGCTCGCCGAGGGAATAGAGATGTTGGGAGCACTTTGTTGCACCAACCTGTATTTTAGACCTGTATTTTTCTGACTGGTAAATGCCAGTGGGGAAGACGTGGGCTCATTGCTGGTGGAGAAGGTCAATCACTCACTGAGGGAAGACAGCGAGCTGGCTTCCCATAAGAATATCCTCAAATAATCTGTGCTCATGAAATCGTCAGTTAACACGTCAATCTGGGCAAACAGCAGCCTGTATCTAACATTTAGTTTAACTCTTTCCCCTTATATGGTCTCTGTTTATGCTGTGTTTTTAAAAGTGCAAGCGCTTTGGAGCTGGGATCATGCTTCGTTTGTACAGCTTCAAATATATTTTGGATGCTAAGAAACAAATACATACTAATAATATTCATACTAAACATCATTTGTGGTTGTCTCTGTGGGTGAAATTCTGCTAGATTTGATATCTGCGTTATGCTTTTAACGATTTGTCAAAAGCATCTATAACATTTCAGAGGTGCTTTGTATTTTTGCATATACATAGAAATCAGTATATACATGAGTACTAGGTAAAAGAGAATCCTGAAAGTTCAGTTACAAAAGATGTCTGACACTAAAATAGCAAAAATGTGAAATCCTGATACACAAAACAAATTCAAACAACATACACACCTACACAGCTGTTACAGTAGCCCTGGGCCACATCTGTGGCTCTAAAAACTGACAAAGATGTTATGTGAAAACAGCTGTCTGAACATATTTGAAATGTAAATGATTTTATATAGTAGCAGGAGACTTGGGGGAAAAAAAACACGCTGTTGCTTTGTTATGAAGAAGACAACATTCTGATTCTCCTTTAAAAAAGGATATGCTTGTAAATATTTTAACAACATATGAATCAGTATGCAGCCAAACAGCAAAAGTTTAACTTGACCAAACTGAATACATTCTATTTAATCATATGCAGTTCTAGAGCTTTAAGAAGCTGTAAGAAGACCAGTGGCGGCTCCAGGACCCAGCACGCCAAGTGCATGCTTGGGGCGGCAAGCCGCGGGGGGCGGTCTGCCGGTGCTGTGAGGGCGGCAGGCAGCCTGCGTCCGCGGTTTGTCTACGGAGGGTTCACTGGTCCCGCAGCTTCGGCAGACCTCCTGCAGGCGTCGTCGTGGGACCACCAGATTGCCCGCAGGCAAGCCGTGGAAGGCAGCCTGCCTGCCATGCTTGGGGCGGCAAAATTCCTAGAGTCGCCCCTGAAGAAGACATAGACAAGGTTGTATCAAGTTTGGTTTGATAAATTTCCCAATGGCACTTTTCACAAGAATAGAGTTTTAGATCCAGTATTAATGGCCAATTTCCCATCTGACTTTTTACATCCTGTCAACTAGAGTGGGTCACAACATTTTTGACAAGACGTAATTTCATCAAAGACAAAACTTTTTGTGAAGACATGTTGATTTTGGTAATGTTTTCGACGGGAAGGTTTCTTAGGTCCAGGGCTCTCTGGTCACTTTTGAACAAAGTGAGAATTAGAGACAGACTAATGGAAGAGCTCATGTTTTCAATCCAAAAACAGCTGTTTTGATGCAAATCAGTTTCACAAAAAACATTTGAAAAGTTTTATTCTCATTTCCAAGTAGAACGAAAATAAATTTCAAAACTCTTGTATTCCAGCCACTTCTACTGTGTACTTTAATGACTCAAGAGTTTCACTTTCTGCCTCAAGTTATTGTATAGTGTTGTTGTGTGAAGTGAAACAAATGCTACGTTTCAGTTTAGAGGATTGTTGCATTTCAGAGGTAAACCACTTTGGGAGACTTGGGAACTAAACAGCTGTTTAAATTAAGTGTTATTAGTCTTTGTAGTTCCTCACACACAAACCCCACAGAGAAAAAAGTAATTAACACATCTAGGTAAAAGAAATTATACTTCAGATCACAAATCCTTTAATTTCTGTATTTCTTACATTCCAAACCAATATATTTAATTTACTTTAAAACTTCAAAATTGTTCTTGTTCCATATCTTTTTAAAAGTTATACAGAACACATAATATATTACAATGAGAAACTTACGCAGCCCAGACTATTTAATTTAAGAAAGAGATTATGATGTGATTAGATCACAGTTTGTAAATACTTACTGTAGGGAGATGATTTCTGACGCTAAAAAGGGGCTATAATGCAATAGTCAAAGGCATAACAAGATCCAATGGCTATAAATTGAATCTGAAGAAACTGAGATTGGAAATGAGGCATACATTTTAAAATAATGAGAATAATCAACCATTGGGATAACTTATCAAGGGATGTTAGCGGATTTTCTGTCATTAGAAATCCTTAAATCAAAATTGGATATCTTTCTTAAAAAATAAGCTCTAGCTCAACCAGAAGTTACAGGTTTGATGCAAGAATTACTGGGTAAAATTCTACATGTGTTATGCAGGTCAGACTAGACAGTTACAATGGTCCCTTCTGGCCTCTTTACATCTATCCATCTATGTTGACTCTCTCTATATATTAAGAGACACTAGATTGTTATTCGTGGGCATATGCATTGTAGGCAGGACAACTATAATACCTAGAGTACTCTGGTGTCTGGGGGAGCATGAAAACATCTATACTCCTTGAAGGCCAATGCTTGGGTGAAGGGAATCGCAGTTCCATTCATTGTCCATTCTCCTCAACCTCTTTAAGACACTGTGTGCTTCCAGGGAAAGTCTTAATAAGCTGTCCTAGTGCTCCCTGGAGTTATGGGAGGAGTGCAAAAGACCCAGCTTCTTATTCCCCACAGTACATCTGTCTAAGGGATAGCCAGATTCTAGTCTTAAATGTATTATTTCAAATATTATAGAAATAAAATTCCCATTTGCAAATATAACACAACAGGAGTAACAATGACATAGTGATGTCAGCATTTCAAACACGCTATGAACATAATGACCATGACATAATCACCTTCAGAAGTACATTTCCATTTTGTAGGGTTGGAGTATAAGGGGACTGTCATAAAGATTGACAATTTAGCTTTATCTGTATGATTCAAAATTTGAGAGAGGAGAAAAAATGTTCTATTCTTTGTTTTGTTTTGTGTGTAGAAATCATAGAGTTGTTGTCCAGTTTCTAAATTCAGAGACAAGTTTGTTTTAAAATGTCCAAAAGATAAGAATGCTTTAATGAATATGCCTTTGATACCTATATTCTTTTCTGTTTATTTTTTGTCTCAAACCACATGTCTATCTTTAAAAATATTTTCAGCATGATTAAATAATGGCAATGTGACCCCATTTTTTTTTTTAGTTAAAAGGTTTTAATGGATAATATTTAAGAGGCTGTCATGGAAGCACTACTTAAATACTAAAGTTTTGAGCCATTTATGTTATTGCAACTTTCATTAGCACATATAAAATAAATCTAACTTAATACAGTAAATGCACACGGAAACATATTTACTAAAAATCCTCGTTATGTAACTGTCTTTTTCAAGGATTGAAGAGCAATGTAAATGCATAACAAAACACCATCCTTACAACTTAGTGGGTCTTCTTGTTGTTGTTGCTTTTTAATGACTAATATTGAATTTATTTCTAATATAATATCACTGCAATAAACACAAATGTACTTGTTGTCCAGCATATTATGGACAAAGGCTTACTGGACTGGAAGAAGAGCAGAGGACAGGGCCGGCTCCAGCGTTCTTGCGACCCCAAGCGGTGGGAAAAAAAAAAAGAAAAAGCAGCAATCGCAATTGGGAGCAAGTTGGCGGTATCTTCATCGCACCGCTTTCTTCTTCGGCGGCAGGTCCTTCCCTCCGAGAGGGACCGAGGGACCCGCCGCCAAATTGCCACCGAAGAACCTGACATACCATCCCTTCCCCTTGGCCTCCCCAAGCACCTGCTTGCTGAGCTGGTACCTGGAGCCAGCCCTGGCAGAGCAATAGACAATGCATGAGGATTAGCATAAGATTCACGGCATTGGAACCAGGGATCCTTATTGCACTAACAATTACAAGTCCATGTTTATGTTTCTTCTCTTAGGTCCCGACTCAATTCCTACTTAAGTTAATGGGAATCTTTCCACTGACTTTATAGGAGCTAGGTTGGACCATATATCTTCCTCCATCCCATTGAGAATCACACAAATTGAATTTCTGCTCAATCAAAAATGTGGAAACATTGTAACTTTTCTCTTCTGCACATCATTGATAAAGGAGGATACTATTTGGTCCACTGTAAGCAGCTGGTGCCAGGGTAGGCAATCTGCGGCACACGAGCTGATTTTCAGTGGCACTCACACTGCCCAGGTCCTGGCCACTGGTCCGAGGGGCTCTGCATTTTAATTTAAATTTTAAATGAAGCTTCTTAAACATTTTAAAAACCTCATTTACTTTACATACAACAATAGTTTAGTTATATATCATAGACTTATAGAAAGAGACCTTCTAAAATGTATTACTAGCATGCAAAACCTTAAAACAGGTTGAATAAACCAAGACTCGGCACACCACTTCTGAAAGGTTGCTGATCCCTGAACTGGTGTATGACATGCACATTTCTTCAAATGCAAGCACATCCTTATGCTATGTATTTGTTGCCGTACTTATTTAAAAGCTGGCAATTGTTAAAAAGTATTTAGAGAATCTCCTTTAATAAATAAAAGGCAATTATGAAATCAGCTTGCCAATGATCAAATTAACATTGAATTCTAATTAAGCAGGAAGGTGTCTGTTTTATGTGCCTAGCTAGACATATCAAAACTATGAGATGGCAACAAACTTTTAAAATTGTTTTTTTTATGATTCTGAGACCAGCTTTCACTCATGATCACAAGCCTTTTTTTGGAACATGAAGAAATCTCTCTCTGCCTTTGGGCAATCCATTATCTGTCTGTTCATAAAATGAAATAAATATTCAAAAAAATCCTCTTGTGAATGTCCAGAATGTAAGTTAGACAAAACCTTGGAGACATAAATATATTGTATGTCCCTGATTTATTACATGCTCTATTTTTATTAACATTAGGTCAGGTATTTTTGTTGGGACATCTGAACATTATTTTTGTGGACGCTGTCCTTTTATTAAACATGCATTCTGGAGAGAAGTGTTTTCACTGAACTAGTTGCATATGAACATATTTCCCATTTGTTTAAAATTTAAACTAGAGAATGTTATTAATTTTAATTTCAGCTATTCTGTACACTTTGTGTGTAAATGCTGTAAAAAGATGTGTAATGATTGTGTATATTAAAGTAAATTGGGCGCTTCAAGCAAACAGAATACAACTGTAGTGTTTTACTTCACTGAGTATTAATGTTTAATAAAAACCAGCATTAATGCCTATGGATTTTAATAATAAACCATATCCAGAGAATGATTTTGATAATTTTAGACAAATATATGTCTTAAGTTAATATACTTCAAAAATGGAATATGTGTTTCTAATTCCTAATAAACTGCATTTAATCCAAAATTTTCATGAAGAAAAACAAATTAAATGTATTTTATTGATTCATAGATTCCAGGGACAGAAGGGACCATTGTGATCATCTAGTCTGACCTCCTGTATAACACAGGCAAGAGAACTTCCTGAAAATAATTCATAGAGCACATTTTTTAATAAAAACATCCAATCTTGATTTAAAAATTGTCACTGATGGAGAATCCACCATGGCCATTAGTAAATTGTTCCAATGGTTGATTGCTTGGACCATTATCAATTTACACCCTACTTTCTGTCTGAACTTGTCTAGCTTCAACTTCCAGCCATTGGATCATGTTATACTTTTCTCTGCTAGACTGAAGTCCCCATTATTAAATATCCATATGTAAATACTTACAGACTGTTAGCAAGTCACCTCTTAACTTTCTCCGAGTTAAACCAAACAGATTGAGTGCTTGGAATCTCTCATTATAAAGTGTGTTTTCTATTAATTTAATCATTCTTGTGCCTCTTCTCTGAAACCTCCCCGAAACCTCCCCAATTTACCAACATCCTTGAATTGTGGACACCAGAACTGGACACAGTAGTTCAGCAGTGATAGCATCACTGCCACACATAGAGGTAAAAAAACCTCTCTACTTCTACTCAAGATTTCCATTTATGCATCCCAGGATCACATTAGCCCTTTTGGCCACAGCTCCACACTGAGCACTCCTGGTCAGCTGATTAACCACAACTTGCAAATCTTTTTCAGAAAGTCACTGTTTCCTAATATAGAGTCCTCTATCCTGTAAGCATGGCCTACATTCTTTGTTCTAGATGTATACATTTACCTTTGGCCACACAAAAACATATATTGTTTTCTTGTGCCCAGTATACCAAGAAATCCAGATCACTTTCTGTAAGTGACTTGTCCTCTTCATTATTTACCATTGCCCCAATTTTTGCATCATCTGCAAACTTATCAGTGATAATTTTGTGTTTTCTTCCAGGCCATTGATTAAAATGTTAAATAGGGTAGGGCCAAGAACCAATCCCTGCAGGACCCCACTGGAAACATACCTGTCGATAGTGACTCCCCATTTACAGTTACATTGAGACCTATGAGTTATCACCTTTTAATCCATATAATAGTGTTTGCCGTGTTAATTTTATACTATATCAACCAAACTTGTAATCTCATCAAAAAATCTCATCAACTTAGTTTGACAGGATCCATTTTCCACAAACTCATGTTGATTGGCATTAATTATATTACCCTCCTTTAATGCTTTATTTATCAAGTCTCCTAGCAGCTGCTCCATTATCTTGGGTGACTTGAAACTGAACATATTAGAAGCACAGAACAAAGAAGCCAATCACTAATTCCTAACCAAAGTGTGGGTATTATTTATGAATACTCTCATATTAAAAATACATCATAGATCATTATTGCTAAGGGAGTCCATAACTGTGTTTTTTAAGTTGGAAGAGACCAAAGACACTAAAGAATCTGATCTTTTTGCATATCTTTGCTGCTTACAAAATAAGGTACTTTTTATGTATTGTAACACAGAAACATTAGTCCCTGATCCTGCCAAACACACTTTTGCTTAACTTTACTATCTCCCATCGATCCCTTGAAATCAATGGGACTATCCAGGGTATAAGCTATCTAGTTTGCAGGGTGAGGCGCTTAACTGTTAATGTGGGGAATCCCCAATTATACAGCTCCGACACCTTGCCTATACTCTGTCCAAAAATGTATAAGAAAATAATAACTGGTCTCTGCAGAGATGGTCTATGGTACACTTTGGCTCAAAGCAAATTTTTTCAGCTGAGTTATCATGTCCTAAAAATTAATTTCTAATAAAAATGGTAAGAGGCCTTTAACTACAGTGATGCAAGTGGGCACTACTAGAATAAACAGAAGTCCCTGTAAGTGCCAGAAAACCAGTCCATCCTTAGAAACACTTTTCTAGAAGCTTTTTATTACATCTGGATAAGAATAATCTTCCCACTAGTGAGTCTGCTAGTTTCAGGGACACACCAAGTTTGTCAGAATAATTGTACATGTTCCAAACAGCAGGCAGAGCAAACAATAACAAAATAGAAAACAAAAGTTGCATGTCTTCTTTCTCTGAAGTTACTACAGTGTCTGTAGTTAGTAACAAAAGCAGTCATTTAACCATAATCCTGTGCATATTAAAATTCTCAGTGTAAATAGCTGCAGATACAATGTAAACTTTCTGGGCCCAAGTCTCAGATGTAGCAGAGGAGCACTCAACAAAGCTGAGGAGTGAGTGTGTGCATGTGCAAAGGCAGATTTAAGCTACTTTTGCATTCCCCTGATGATGGGGCTACCCTGCAGTGGGCTGATCTCTGACATAAATTAAAGAGACGAGATGGCTGCCCTAATTTACTGTGGTTGCCTATGGCTCCTAAGCACATTAGGACCCGGGGTCCCCAAGGCATAGGGATGCACCAGTGACACCACTGTTCTCCCAGTCATGCCCTCTGAATTAGTCTCAGGAAGGGGAGATGGCATAAGAGCCAGCCACTGTACCTGCTCTATGTCACATAAAAAATACCCTCTACAGGTGGACTCTTCTAGCTGCTAGGTATGCCACTCTGTACCTGGCAAGTATACAACCTGGATTTCTGAACAGTTCTCCCAGAGTAGTACAGCAATCTTTTAAAAATTAGTAAAAATTTTGATCATATTACAGGCAAGAAATAGATTTGCGAGTTCTGTTAGATTGTGATATAAACTGTGGCCTGACCAATGCAAACATTTCCAAAGGACTATTCTGGTAATTACTGTGATGCTTGATAATAAGTGTTTTAAGGACTGGAGCATATTAAAAGCAAAATTAAGACTGACACTATCCTTAAATTGTCCATATTTCTTAGTGTATTGTACATATTGTCCCATACATAACATCACCTATTGCTCTGAGACTCTTCCACCCAAAGGATGAGGTAAAGGTTAGAGAGTCAGGTTTAAAATGAAGTTGTTTAGCAAAATCTGTAGCTTAGTTAGTAACCTGGCCTGCAGAACCTTTATTACTGGAAATGGTAGGAACTCAGCTTGGTACGAAATGGTAAGACTCTCAGAGACCAGGCTCAATTTACAGGGCTTTTTTCTTATAAGCTTAGCACATTTGATCTAGAAATTAATGGGAGACGATAAACATAGACCCTCAAAATGCTGTTTGTCAGTCACTTTTCACAGTAGATCCACACTTCAAAAAGAAACCAGGTAACTGACAGCGGCATGACACAACAATAAAGCTGAAAGAAGTCCGTGTTTGACACGAGTTTTATGTCACTGAAAAGTGCAACACTTTCTGGCTAGTAAGTCACTTATCTGGAATACTACCATTGCAAAAGTCAATGTTATGCACACACAGCACAAGTTAGTTTAACTGGGAGTAAGCACATGTATCTCAGAGCCCCAAACACTGGAGGGTCAAACATTTTGAAGAACAGTAAAATATTAGATGATCTTTAGTAAAATACAGAGCCTAAGGTAAATTTCTTTAATACTTAACTAAAACCAAATCCTAAAGATTCTGGGTGAGGATAAGAGTCCAAAATGATGTCCCTTGCTTTCAAAATGGAAAACCAATTTTCAATTACACACACACCAAAAAATATTTTACACTAATAAATATCTGACATCCTCCCTTCATACCTATAAAATGCTCCAGTAGAAAGAAAGACAAAGAAAGAAGCCAAACCAAGTCTTTGAAAAGTTGCCCAAAACCATACCTCCATTTGCACACATTATATGCGAGGATTTAGCTTGGAGCACATTTTTACTACTTATTTATAAATCCTTGAAATATGGGGTTTAAAACAGAATGTTAATATAACTAACTACAGCAGTGCTTCCAGGCACTGCCATAATGAAGGAAATAATTGCATCAATAAAATTATACTAGTTTGACACTAACAGTTTGCTAAAACAAACAATTCTGAGTATCTAACAAGCACTGTAAATATGGCTGTCATCATAAATCAAAGCTATCTGAGACCAGGATGGATAAAACTCTGAAAAAATACCAATGCTACTGATGACTCCTTATAAAAGAAAGCATCTTTGTCAGCATTAAGAATTTTATTAAGCTCCTTCATGCTCAATTATGAACTCAGTGTTCCTTTGAAATTTTTCATCAACTATCATGTTTTACAATATATACAATTATGAGTAACTTGGACATAAGCTTCTATTTGATTTGCTGTAGAATCAACAAGTTCTAAAGTCATAAAATTACCTCAGTAATTTAAAGAAATATAGTCAACTTGGAATCTAGCCAATTTTAAATAATGAATTTAAAGTTCTTCCAGGCGCTACACTATTTCCTCCCACTAATTACTGCAGGTTTATAATCACCATTTTTGCTTTTTATAGTGTTTTTCTCGCTCCTATTTCTGGGCAAAAAACCAAAACAGTGAGAACTGCTAAGGCCCCAGTTCTACGATACAAAAGCCCATGAGTAATTTTAGCATGTCAGTTGACCCACTGAGTTCCACAAGTACTCACAGGATAGGGGCCTAAATGATTCTAAAGACTGGCCTACAAATAGAAATTACATCAACTGAACCAAATCTAAATTGATTTGGTTAAATTGGGGCAATCCCCATGTGTGGACACTCATCAATCAGTTTATGGCTGCCTTATATTGGTTTATCTTAAATTGGTAGCAAACAGAATTAAACTAAATTGATATTAGTCATTTTTCAATCAATTTAAATTTCCCACACATGGGGGTTGATTTAGAAATTGATGCAAAGGCTGTATGAAAATATGCCTGATATTTCACATTTCAAGTGTTAAACCCTACAAAAGGTGTGGTTCAAATACAGGCTAATGACCTCAAAAATATTTTCTTTTTCCTGCATGCCTGAAAATTAGAAAGCAAGAAATCAATTATGTTTTTTAATGTAATAAACAAATATTACTTCCAAATCAAAATTTGACTATGATTCAATAAACGTTTGCAGCTGCCTACCTACTGATACCTCAGGTTTTCAGAAGCCACCTGTCAATGTGGAATTATACATTATGGAGGAATAAAGCTCTGTATTAAAATATGAATATGTTTTGTGGGCATTGCTTTAATAATTATAGTGAGTCTCTCCATAAATTCCCAGATGTTCTATACTGATGAGCTGATGAGTCTACAAACCTAAAAACATAATTAAGTTCAGAAATATTTCCCAACAGTTTCTGAAGGACTCAATATTTTTCAGGCAATTATTAGAATGGAAGCAAAACGGATTTTTCATCATCTGCACATTCTTTTATGGATTGCTCTGGACTCCAGCGCATTCAATTTGTTTAATGCATATGGATGATCTATGTTGTGCAGTATGGTTTGAAGCAGAATTGGTGAACTCTTTCTTTTTCAATTTGGATAGTGCATCCAGGGGGAAACATTTAAGTAAAATAAAGAGCTTTAGAATGCAAAGTATGTTGCTACAGTAGATTGACGAGTCAAATTATATTGACATTTCTTCTTGCCTGATGAATACCTTCCCGATCTTAATTATTACATAACAGACCACTGCCAAGTATTGCTGTTAACACAGCTATGAAACCTAAATATCATTTCATTTGTGTTACAAGTGTGTGTGATTTACTGTCATTACCAGGATAGCGTGGCTTGAGATAGGAAGACAGAGGCATTGACACATTAGATAACCATATACTAATGGTTTAAAGGGCAACTTCAAAAGACGAGAAAAATTTCAAAACAGGTCCCATGTCATATCATCAGTTATAACACCATCACACTAATGGCTAAGAAAAGCAGGGGAGCAGTGACAATAAGTGCATTCATCTTACTATTGCTCTGGAAAAGGCGCACCTGTATCTCAGTGCACTCTGTCTCCTGTTATCCCCTGATGAGTGCGCTCCATGACAGCGGATCTGATAGTGAAAATGTTAGCTATCTATCTGTCATCCCTTCTTGCTGAAAGGCACCTTGAATACATCTAATGACTGTAACAAGAGTAAACTACAGCCTTCCCCCCTCTACCTATGTCCAGTTTCTTTGTTATGATGCTGACATAGTAGCAAATTATCTAATAAACATATTCTAAAGCAAAGGCTAACAATGTCTTTAATACACTTTTGCTATGTAAGTATTGCATGATATGTAGCCGATATAAACAACAGGAAACAACTGTTATGATAGGCATAAAGAAAACTCTGGATTTTTCATAAGTATTAAGGTATAGTACTGCATTTACAAATATGCAAGGAGGTAATATACACTTAGGGCCCAATCCTGGAGTCTGACTGATCTGCACAGACTAGAAGTGAAGTGTACATATGAAGGTGGCTGAAAGCTCACCTTTGCACTCTTCTGATCTTGTTGCTACTCTTTGCAGAGCTGGTCCTCCTGGTCCCTGTTTGAGCAGCCCGACACATCCTACAGCAAACAGCCCCCCCATCACCAAAAATGCAGACAGGAATCAATATGACAAGGAGGGATTCCACTTATCCCTTTTTTCTGGTGTACAGGCAACAGGGCAGGGAGTTCCAACTTGGTATCATGCTACAGAAAAAATTTGAGAAGCAGTGTTCTTGAACGATTCCCCCCCGGACTAGTGACACTGGCTTTAGGGCCAGTATACACAGGTAGTGTGATGTGAACAGTCACACTCCAATGGGGAATCTGGTCAGTAGCTTTTGCACAAGAAGGGAGGATTTGCCTCTAGATACTTTCCTTTTCAAAATAATTCACTCCCTGATCTGTTTGTTTTTTATGATTCTGGGGGAAGCCTTTGTAGCGACTGAATGAAAATGTGATATGTTTGTACGTTATCTGGAAAATTTAATCCTCCCCTTTGTGGAAACATTTTTGATAGATGTTTTGTTGTGTTGTTGCAGTCCTATAAAACATTATTGATAAGTTATTTAGTACAATGAAATTTAGCTTGGGGATTTCTATTCACATGGGGCTTTACAAATGTAAATGAAACAAGGGAGAATAAGATTTGCAACAGCCACATTACATAGGAAGCAGCTTGGGTTGTAAGCACTTAATTTTGCATCCTGATGTGATCAGTGCAGATAAATATTTCTGGCAGGTTGATGGTTTATTGTTTACCACTTACAATGTTTGTATCTTTTTTATTATCTGTTTTGGTCTTATTTTTGATGCCAACAGTTAAATACCTAAGGTAAAATCTGAGTAGATACAGTAACAGCACTGTGTGATTCCACATTTTTGAGGAAGATGGTAGAAATGATTCCATTAGCACCATTTGAGCCATTGATTTTTTTAAGCAGAAGCCCCTCTTTGAAATCAATAGAGGGTTTCTGCTTAAAAATGTATGACATAAGACAGCTGTTAGCTTTTGCAGCCTTGAGTCTTGAGTTGCAAGACTCATCTCTTCCTGCAGGAATTCTCTTAACAACTAAGAGCAAACTGTCTAGTAAATAAATCCCCTAGGCCTAGTCTACACTACGCGTTTAAACCGATTTAACCCTGCACCCGTCCACATAACGAGCCCTTTATATCAATATAAAGGGCTCTTAAAACTGGTTTCTGTACTCCTCCCTGACGAGAGAAGTAGCGCTGAAATCAGTATTGCCATGTCGGATTAGGGTTAGTGAGGCCGCAAATCGACAGTATTGGCCTCAAGGCGGTATTCCACTGTGACCACTCTGGAAAGCAATCTGAACTCGGATGCACTGGCCAGGTAGACAGGAAAAGCCCCACAAACTTTTGAATTTCATTTCCTGTTTGGTCAGTGTGGAGAGCTCATCAGCACAGGTAACAATGCAGTCTCCTGAGAATCGAAAAAGATCTCCAGCATGGACCGCACGGGAGGTACTGGATCTGATCGCTATATGGGGAGAGGATTCTGTGCTACCAGAAAATCAAAGAAGCAAACAGAAGGTCCGGGGCATGGCCGAAAACATGCCGCTTCTATGCTGAGCTGCATGCAATTCTAAGGGGGTCCGTCACCACTACCCCACCCCTGTCCGTGGATTCTGAGGTGGGGGTGGTAATCTCAGCCATGGCTGAGGATTCTGTGGACAGGGAAGATGAGGAGGAGGAAGAGAAGGACGAGCTTGCAGAGAGCACACAGCACTCCATTCTCCCCAACAGCCAGGAGCTTTTTCTCACCCAGACAGAATTACCCTCCCAGCCCTCCCAAGCCAGTAGCCCAGACAATGAAGCCATGGAAGCGACCTCTGGTGAGGGTACCTTTGTAAATATAAAACATGGTTTAAAAGCAAGCATTTTTTAATTATTAATTTGCCCTGAGGACTTGGGATGCATTCGCGGCCAGTACAGTTACTGTAAAAGTCTGTTAACATGTCTGGTGATGGAGCAGAAATCCTCCAGGGACATCTCCATGAAGCTCTCCTGGAGGTACTCCAAAAGCCTTTGCAGAAGGTTTCTGGGCAGGGCAGCCTTATTCCGTCCTCCATGGTAGGACACTTGACCACGCCATGCATGTAGCAAGTAATCTGGTATCATTGCATGACAAAGCCTAGCTGCGTGTGGTTCCGGTGATTGCTGGCATTCAAGTAACATCCATTATTTATCTCGCTGTGTTATCTTCAGGAGAGTGATATCGTTCACGGTAACCTGGTGGAAATTCAGTAATTTAATTAAGGGGACAGAGATGGCCATTCCTACTGGGCTGTTTGCCTGTTGCTTAAAAGAAATCCTTCCTTGCAGGTAGCCAAGCAGGGGGAAGTGAAGGGGGGGAATGGCGCTGAGCTTTTCCGCGTTTGGCTAGCAGGGATCTTCTCTGCTACCAGCCACGCGGTGGGGGGGAAAGAAGGGTGTTTAGCAGTGATCTTCCATGATACCTGCCACGTGGTGGGGGGAGGGGTAAAGCGATCATCCCAGAGAATTGGATGGGGGGTGGTTTTTGCTGCTGCATGTTAACAGGAAAGAAGCAGCACAGAACGGGATTTGCTTGGTATTTGGGAAAGGAGGGCACTGTGTATATGAAGGCGGCAGAAGCTGAAAGACAATGGCTTACCATGGACGCATGCAAGCTGAACTCTGCTGCCTGGACCTGCTTCTGTGAGATCTCTAACACCAGAGCCACAGGCACTCAATATTAAGATGCAAAATGCGACCTTGTAGTGAAATCACATGTGCTATGTAAGGTGAGCAGTGTTGTTCACCATGAAAGAGTATAAGCGTTGTTCCGTAAAATGTATCTTTTTAAATACTTCTCTCCCTTTTTTCTCTCCCTCATGCAGCTGCAAATTTTTCAAGCCTCCCTACTCCATCCCGAAGGCTATCTCAGATAAGGCGGCAGAAAAAAGACGCGAGACGAAATGTTCCCGGAAATCATGGAAGTGACCCACAATGAAAGAGCTCATCTGAATGAGTGGAAGGACGTGGTATCAAATTACAGGAAAGATGACAGTGAACGTGAGGACAGGAGGGACCAACGTGAGGATAAGAGGGACCAACGTGAGGAGAGGAGACACGCTCAAAATGAGAGGTGGCGGCAGGAAGATCAGAGGTGTAGGCAGGAAGATCAGCAGTGGTGGGATGCAATGCTGGGGCTGCTGCGTGATCAAACTGACATCCTCCGACGTCTGGTGGAGCTTCAGGAACAGCAGCAGGGTCACAGAGTGCCGCTGCAGCCCCTGTGTAACCACTCTCACCACTCACCATGTTCCATACCCTCCTCACCCAGATGTGTAAGAATGCGTGGGGGTAGGCTCCATGCACCCGCCCACTCCACCCCTGCGGAGAGCCTAACCAAAAGGCTGTCATTACTTTGAAATTTTTTTAGTGGCCTTTTCCTTCCCTCCTATCCTCCTCCCAAACCATACCCGGGATACCTTGTCAGTTCTCTCCCTCTTTTTTATTATGACTTAATAAAGAATACATGATTTTTAAATGATAGTGAATTTATTTGCTTAAGCAAGCTGTAATCGAAGGGGGAGGTGGGTTGCTTACAGGGAATGAGCCAATCAAGGAGGGGGTGTTCATCAAGGGGAAACAAACACAGCAGTCACACCATACCCTGGCCCACGATGAAACTCGTTTTCAAAGCTTCTCTGATGCGCACTGCTTCCTGGTGTGCTCTTCTAATTGCCCTGGTATCTGGCTGCGTGTAATCAGCTGCCAGGTGATTTGCCTCAGCCATCCACCCAGCCATACTCTCCACTTCCCCCTCACTCTCACAGAGATTGTGGAGCACATAGCAAGTAGCAATAACAATGGGGACATTGGTTTGGCTGAGGTCTGAGCGAGTCAGTAATGTGAGCCAGCGCGCCTTTAAATGTACAAATGCACATTCTACCACCATTCTGCACTTGCTCAGCCTGTAGTTGAACAGCTCCTGACTACTGTCCAGGCTGCCTGTGTATGGCTTCATGAGCCATGGCATCAAGGGGCAGGCTGGGTCCCCCAGGATAATTACAGGCATTTCAACATCCCAACTGTTATTTTCTGGTCTGGGAAGTAATTCCTTTGCTGCAGCCGTTTAAACAGAGTAGTGTTCCTGAAGACGCGAGCGTCATGAACCCTTCCTGGCCATCCCATGTGGATGTTGGTGAAACGTCCCTTGTGATCCACCAGTGCTTGCAGCACCAATGAAAAGTACCCCTCGTGGTTTACGTACTGGGTGCCCTGGTGCCAAGAGAGGCATATGGGTTCCATCAGTCGCCCCGTTAAGGAGTCCCATTGCAGCAAAGCCATCCACTATGACCTGCACATTTCCCAGAATCACAATCTTTCATAGCAGCAGCTTAATGATTGCTTTGGCTACTTGCATCACAGCAGCCCCCACAGTAGATCTGCCCACTCCAAATTGATTCCCGACTGACTGGTAGCTGTCTGGCGTTGCAAGCTTCCAGAGGGCTATTGCCACTCGCTTCTCAACTGTGAGGGCTGCTCTCATCTTGGTATTCTGGTGTTTCAGGGTAGGGAAAAGCAAGTCACAAAGTTCCATGAAAGTGTCTTTACGCATGCGAAAGTTTCGCAGCCACTGCAAATCGTCCCAAACCTGCAAAACTATGTGGTCCCACCAGTCTGTGCTTGTTTCCTGGGCCCAAAATCAGCGTTCAATGGCTAGAACCTGCCCTATTACCAGCAGGATCTCCAAAGCACAGGGGCCCGCGGTTTGAGAGAATTCTGTGTCCATGTCCTCATCACTCTCATCGCCGCGCTGCCGTAGCCGCCTCCTCCTCACCTGGCTTTGCAGTTCCTGGTTCAGCATAGACTGCACAAGAATGCGCAAGGTGTTTACAACATCCACGATCGCGGTCTTGATCTAAGCAGGGTCCATGCTTGCTGTGCTATGGCGTTTGCACAGTTCACCCAGGAACAAAGGCGCAAAACGGTTGTCTGCTGCTTTCACGGAGGGAGAGGTGAGGCTGTACCCAGAACCACTCTCGACAATGTTTTTTGCCCCATCAGGCACTGGGATCTCAACTCAGAATTCCAAGGGGCGGGGGAGACTGCAGGAACTATGGGATAGCTATGGGATAGCTACCCACAGTGCAGCGCTCCGGAAATCGAGGCTAGCCTCGGTACATGGATGCACACCGCCGAATTAATGTGCTTAGTGTGGCCGCGTGCACTCGACTTTATACAATCTGTTTTACAAAATCGGTTTGTGTAAAATCGGAATAATCCTGTAGTGTAGACGTACCCCTAGATTCAACTTCTCAAAAGGTAAGGGACTTTCAGCTAAGTGGGAGAAGCTGTTCTTTCTTGTGAAGTAAACTGTTGAACTTCTAAATGAATGCCAAAGTGTTTTGACATTATACTAATAGGTGTCTTCAAAATTAATATAGCAGTTCAAGTGCTGATAACTGTTTGATTAACAGGTTGAAGTTGTATTGAATCCACAGCCTTTTAGTTCCTTGATTAAAGTATTTAATTTTGCCCGGCTGGACATTTTTTCTTTAGCTAAGGATATAGCTACTATCTGTTCATTTTTTTTTAAGTTTGATTACATAATTACAAACTCGAAGTCCAACCCTGGAGTCTTTACTTAGGCAAACACTTATTGAAATCAAACAGTAATTTACCCTGTGTAAGAACTACAGGATCAGGTCCTCTGTGCATTCCTATAAATAACATGAACATTTTGTATAGTCCTCCCCCCATTTCTCAATAATATTTCATTTCTGTATTAATGTACAGTACAATAACTCATTTATTATTTTACTAATATCACAGAGGAAATTGCCTGTAGTTATAAAAGCATCATAAGCTTTTTATGAGACTAAAATTATTGATATCTAGAAACTACGCCAGTCAGGAACCTGTCCTACCAGGTGCTGAGGATTTTCAAAGAGTTCAGCATTCCCATTTCCCACTGAAGTCAATAGGATTCAAGGAAGCCTCACAGAAAGCATTCAACACTAGAGCTGGCTACATTTTTTGGACAAATAGTTTATTTGCTGAAAAATGCAGTTTTGGTTAACTTAAAACAATTTGTGAATTTATGCCAAAGTCACCAAATAGTTCAGGACAATAAATTTTGGGGGACAGGTTCACAAAAGAACAGGAAGTGCTAGTACACCTTTTGTAGTCTATAGCCAGTGGTTAGGGCACTCATCTGGGGAGACCCAGGTTCAAATCTCAGCTCTAGAACAGGGATCTGAACCCAGTTCTCCACTCTTCTAACCACCTAGGTATTCTGCAGCAGAGCACATATCTATACAGTCATTCTCTCGCTCACGTCCAATGACTAGTCAAGTATTTTATACATTCCAATTTGCAGTAAATTCCCCAAAGTTTCAGCTTTGGTTCCACCCAAACCATTATTAATTATTATTATTATTATTTTAGTTTTTCAGAATGGCAAACAAAACAGAAAAACCAGTTATTTGCCAAATTCTACTCAACAACTCAGGATGAGGACTCACATAATAAAAATAATACCCAACATGGACAGTGAGTGTTGGAGGAGGTTTTTTTTTTATTATTGTCATTTTAAGCTGTAACAAAAATGATAAAGGCATGAAAGCTTTTATAAGAATTCTTTACTA
Organism: Gopherus evgoodei; assembly: GCF_007399415.2. Lineage (NCBI taxonomy): Eukaryota > Metazoa > Chordata > Testudines > Testudinidae > Gopherus > Gopherus evgoodei. The sequence goes on along the minus strand of NC_044326.1, from coordinate 117,473,583 downwards.
TCAGGGCATGGTGATAGAGCAATAAAGATCTACAGCCTTCTGAGCCATAAAAGCTGCTGAAGGCTGTGGCTGCCAATTCTGTGACATGCCACCTACCAGTCAAGGGATGGGTCAAGTTGCTATAGAAATAGGGGTATGCTTCTCCTTTTTAAGTTAATGGCATTTTGCTATTGATTTTAGTGGGAGCCAGATCAAGTCTTAGGGGAACAGACCTCAGGTAACTGAAGTCACCTTCAGTGAAGAGCAATTATGTCTTCTCATTTCTCTGTTCATTTGTGTATGCCTTCACATCCTGTTAGAGCCAAGCAGGCATGGGAGATAGCACTGTACATTAAACTACTTGAAATATAAGCTCTAATGGCAGCTAATTGCATTTTTTAAAGTAGGAGTTTTAAGTTGTGAACAGTTATTTATTTAGTTGCCTTCTTCCACTGGATCAAACAGGAGGCACTATCAGAAACGGAAGTGTCTAAATAGTGGTGGCAAAATAAACACACTAAACTGCAGCATAACAAAGTCATTGCAGGACTGGGCGGTATATATTTTCAAGGCCACTAAAAGAATTTAAAAATGAAGGTGCTGAATTGCTAACAAAAATCAAACACTCAACGGAATCATCTGATCTTCACCTGAATTTTGGACCACTCGTACATAAAAATACTGATTAAGAAAATCCAAAACTTTACATTAGGGAGAAGTGTTTGTGTTAACAATAAATTAGTCTAAATGTAAATACAAGGCCATCTGTTAAAGTAAGGCAACGTAGTGCAAACTTCATATATATTCTCATGCATGTGCATAAGTGTATGTGCTGTTAATAAGAGATGCAAGGTAGGTGATGTAATATCTTGTATTGGTGGAGGGCATACGCTTGCAACCTTCAGAGAACTCTGCCTCATGTCTGAAGAAAATAACCAGAGTGTCTGAGCTAAAGGTGGGGCAGATTGTTAAGCATAACGTTTTCACACATGCTGCAGGAAACCACTTAAAATGATGTGCGCAATTAAGGGTTAGCAGGTAGCAGGGTGTGTTTCAAATTGTCACTGTGAGCTATAAACCAGGGTCTCTATTAAGTCCATGATTTTTTGTGTCCAGCAGAGTTATGAATTTAAGCTCCTAGGCTCATCTTTCAAACATATTGTGCAGGTTTCCTTTGAGGATGAAGACTGGGGGGGGAGTCAGACAGAGTGATTGCTTTGTGAGAAGTGTTCACACAGAGGTGATCGGGTGTTTTTGTCTATAATTTTTCTGTGACAGTTAATCTGAGAGCGTAGAGATTGTCTGGTTTCACCTACACAGTCATTGGGACACTTGGTGCACCAGATGAAGTATACCCCATGTTGTAATAGTCATGTGTAGGTCCCATGGATCTTGAAGGGTGTGTTGTGGGTGGTTTTAAATCTGTTAAGATGTATATCCCAGATTTTCTTTGGAGCAAATTCTGTGGTATCAGAGTGTCTGGCTGTAGATAACAGATTTCTTAAGATGGTTGTGGCTGCTGGATCAGTGAAGATAGATGTGCTGATCCATGGATATTTTGCATTTAGTCTTTTGTAGGGTTCCAAGGTTGATGCGGGTCATAGTACCAAGGAAGTTGATGCTGGTGTAAGAGTGTTCAAGAGAGAGTTTGAGGGACAGGTGGTGGTTGTTGAAATCTGAGAGAATGAAAACATTATCCATGTACCCTAGGTATGGTGCATAGTGCATTTTCCCAGAAATGTAATGTTAATATATAGTTCATGAAATAAATCACAGCATTAAAATGTTGTTTTAAAAATTCTTTTGCTTTCAATACTCTACTTTTCTCTATATGTTGCTTTTTTGATCTCCCATCCCCCAATATTAACTCTGATGTTTACACAAAAAACTGTGAAGTTAATATTTTGCATTGATTTTCACCCATTTAATTTTTAAAATAAACTCTAATAAATTCTTGGGCATTTAAAATAAAATAAAAACTGAAAATGAAGAGAGTCATAATTACTAGAGAGGCATCTGGTAACCTTTGCAGATAGCATACATATTAGTAGAATTTTGAATAAATAGAACCTTTATAAGTAAAGACTTACAACATCAAAGAGGGATCTAATACTCCATATCTCACTGTTACAGCTAATGAACTAATTACACTAGAAATCATGCTACTTTGGACTTCTGTAACACCTTCCATCTGTAATTTCCACAGAGTTGCATGTGTTTCTACAGGAATGTACTAAATTTTGAAGTACTATGTATTCTATAAGTCACTAGCTGTTGATAGCCACCAAATGCTTTTTTAAATTGAAGATTGTGAATTCCTAGTAAAATGGTTTCAATTAGCTCTAAAAATGGTTAAATGCACTAAACTGCTGGACAGAATGACAAGGCATTTACTGTTTTTTTTAATAACTCTACCATTTTCTTAACAGATGATGCAGAACCAATTATAGCTATTAGACCAATTTAATCATGAAAAACAACAAGTGATGACTGGATCATAATAGTACTATGGTCAATTTTCTCTCTGTTTTAAGATATAGTTTAATTTTAATAGTGTATGTCTCTGGCATTTCTCATAAGCAGTGCTTATACTCAGATTACCCATACTCTTTATGGAGGTATGGGGAGATTTTTTAGCATTAGATTTCTCATCAAGAGAAATCACATTTTGCAAACATTTTTTTCCAAAGAGGTTGTAAGACTGGGAATTCGCAGAAAGGCCAAAAAATGGCAACATAGAAACACCATAGCTAGGAAAGTGGCTGCAGCCACTCTGCATGCCTGACTTAATGGTTTGGGCCACTAGATCCCTATCAGCATGGATACAATAGCCTCAACACAGGCTCACCCTAACCTTTCACTTTACATGCTGGCCTGTTTGGGGCCAAAGTGGAGAGGCACCTCACTGCACACAGGGTTTGTGGACACCCATCCATGCAATGCTCCCTCTGCACCACCCTCAGCCCAGCTATACTACAGGGCCTAAAGTGGAATAAGGAGACTCATGAGGACCCTTTGTACCAGAGCGAAAATCAATGCGTTTGATTAATTATTAGTAGTATTATTTTGTAGGATTACTGGGGAATATCTTAAATTGATATTTTATATGTATTAATTTCTAACAGGCCAAATCTTCAACTTCTGTCCAAGAAGGAGAGGGAGAGAGAGAAAAAAAATGAAGTACCATGCTGCAAGTCAGTACAGCAGTGGGGAGAATGAAAGAACAGCCACACTGGGTCAGATCAATGGTCCATTTAGACCAGTATCCTGTCTCTGACAGTGGCAGTACCAGAGCTTCAGGGGGAGCGTACAGAACAGAGCAATGGCGGAGACATCCAGCCCAGTGATCTCCTCCCAGCTTTGGAGGTTTAGGGTCTCTGTGAACACGAAGGTGCATCCTTGATCATCTTGGCTTATAGCCATTGATGGACCTATCCTCCATAAACTTGTCTACTTCTGTTTGGAACCCAGTTATAATTTTGGCGATCACAACAACCCATGGCAATGGAGTTCCACAGATTAATACTGCGTTGTGTGAAAAAATACTTCTGGTTTCTATTAAACCTGTTGCTTATTAATTTCATTGGGTGACTCCTGGTTTTTGTTTTGTGGGGAAAGGTAAATAACACTTCTGTCTTCATTTTTTGCACACATTCATGATAATCATATCCCCCTTAATCATCTTTTTTCTAAGTTGAACAGCTGTAATCTTCTTAGTTTTTCCTTATATGGAAGCTGTTCCATACCTTGGATCACCTTTGTTGCCTTTCTCTGAACCTTGTCTAGTTCCGCTATATTCTTTATTCAAAAGATTATGTTCATAGTACTACTTACACAGCTCTGTCCACTCATATTCATGCTGAACGCAACTACCACTATCATATCTATACATCTGTTACTTATTTGTCCCCAATTACCATAGTATCTAAGCATCTCACAGTCTTTAATGTATTTATCTTCAGAGTTTCACAAAACATAAAGAAAGGTTAAAATAGAATGTTGGGAATTGCAGCCAATAGTACAGCTGATAAATTGTGAGAACAATCTCATGACTTACACGAAGGTAACACTGACCACCTCCATTCTATTACAAGGCTATATTTTTATTTGTCCTTCAGCAATGAATTACGCTCAGGTGCCATGCATTCCTGCATAGCGCAACAGATGGCAGCTGAGAATCAGCATTCATGGCCTCTCAGCTGGACCCTCTCTCTATGCTTTAGCAACACTCCACTTATTCATCTTCTGAGCCTGGATAGGGCACAATATAATTACAGCTTTGTTTTTAAGGCCGCTGTTCCAACTAATTTGAAGCCAAAACATATTGACCCAGAGTGTTTACAGTACATTTCCTATGTGAAAATGACAAATCATAGCAGTCCACTGGAACAATCTAATCTCTCAGCAATACAGAAGCTAAGATGTCAACATGATATCAAGTTTATCTGTTGCAGAGACCTTTCCCCTGTGCATTCAATTAAACATAATGATGGACTGAAAATGTTATTTTATTATTATTTACAATGTTAAGAGTATGTGTTGAATACCATTGAAGCACAACACTAAAATTTGCAAGCCATTTTTTCAAGTTCACAAATGCAAGTTCTCCATAATCATCAGTTCCATCTCAATGTGACACCTAAGCATTCACTTTGCCGGTGACTGCAAATACATAATTAAGCCACATTGGAAGCTGTCTATAATTGAAAGGCATTTTCTGTATTTTTCAAAATTGCACAATTTTTAACAGTTTTAATATTGTAAGACAGTAAATAGAAAACTTTAAAAAATGACCATATGGAGGAAAAATGAACTCTCCTTGTCACTGTGATTCTGTAAGAACTCAGAAGCTAAGATGAGTTTAGCTGGGACACCTATTGTAGGTATTCTAGGAAGTGGTGTTTGTGATTCATTACACAGGACTCTTCTGAGTCAGTACCAATGCCCTGGTGTGGTGTGAAGAGGAAACATTCAGCTGGTGATTCTGTTGACATGAATGATTTTGCATGGTGATTCTGATTTATTGTGATGATTCCAGTGAAATGTAAAACTAAAGATGCTCCGCATTTGTGGTCATACAAGATCTAAAATATTAGGGTGATATTTTTAGAAATCTTTATGAGATTACATATGAGACATTACTTTTCATAAAAGAGTACAGATATAAACCCTGATGTCCCATCCAAATTCCACTTATAGCAATTACATTCTTCTTATATAAACTACCCCTGTTGTTTCAACTGGATAGAGCACACTTCTTCATTCTTGCTCCAAGCTGTTGTCTAATGTTGCTATCTGCTGTTTATCAGCTACTACATTCCTCCCTAAAAAGAAGGGGCTGTATTTCAGTGGTGGGCAAAATGATACAGATGATAAATTATCCTTCCCTTAATACATTAAATGCATTTAAAATGCTTTCAGATTTGCTACATAAAAGAGTAAATTATTTATCTTTTATGATAGTCAGGCTTTGTTCACTGGTGTTTCCTTGACATATGGCACAAAAGTTAACTCCAGTGTGTTAATAATATAAAGGCTACATTCTCTAAAGAGTAAGAATTCAACAATTTATTACATTTTTGCTTGTACCCTCGCTACCATGATTTTCCATCATTGTGTAACACATAAAGCTGAAAATAAATATAGCTTCTTTAAATACCAGGAGCCTACAGGTGAACTGAAAATGACCAGTTACCAAGGAAACTAAGTTGAATAGCTAAAAGTGCTGTGAGTATTGTTATAATAAACAAGATTTAAGAAAGCAGTGTAGCAGTTAAAGAAATACTGACCTGAAATCATATTTCAGACATAATGTGTGGTGTCAACTCATCATCCTAATCAACATATCACTCTACCCCATATCCATTGTGAAGATTACAGTCAGTATGGTTGAAAAGATCAGGGCAAACCCACGCCTATCACTATACACAGACCTCTTCGGCCACTCAAGAGCGAGGTTATCATCAAGGCACCCTTGTGGGCCCACTTGCCATGCCCAGATTTCTCTGCAACATTGATGTGCCAGGAAGAATGGTCTGCAGCTCATGTCAGAAACTAGTCTCTTATAACTTACCCGACCATGTGTGTACCACGTGATTTTCCAGGATGCTTATAGGCCCTTCTGAATCGATTTTGAATGGGCCAGGGTCAGTGTTCAGCCAGCTTTCATACCTATGGCCAACAAGAGGATCCCACATGTGGCTGTGGCCAAAGGCAGACAATGTCCCACATCACTGATGACTGCCTTCTGACCAGATTTGATGGTGGTCGGAGGGATCTGCACTTTGCTGATGAGGCAGCCACTAATTGCATTGGCAAGCTTCATAAACAGTAAGATGACCATTTACACCCGGTCTTTTCTTTCTGTCCACAATCTAGTACTCATTATTTCAGTTGTTCAGATAGTCCCAACTTCTTAAAAATCATATATGGTTGCTCTGACATGGTCATTTAACTTAAGGTTTATTTTGTCCCAGGAATAGTTTTGTTTTGTTTTTAATTAAAAATTGTGCTGAGAGTGCACTATGAATTGATTACATAGTTAGGCTGCTAATAGTTTCTCCAATTGTCTTGTCATCCTGACTACCATTGTCCTCTGAGCTGATTTCCATTTCAAAGAATATTTTACACTTATATTGCACTTCTTGCCTACGGATCTCAAAGAGCATTATAAAGACAGGAATCCCTTGTGTGGATTCACCTCTATGACGTTTCCTGGAAATTACTTGTTATTTGTTCCAACTTAGTGCATCCAAAGGAAAAACAGTTTTTCAGAAGTATCTGTATGAGTCCCATAGAAAAATGATTTAGTAGCATCCCTAAACATCTACCAGTTAGGGAAGCTCATCCCACAAGCAATCAATAACATGGCTTTGTAAAGAGTGGTATTGTCAAAAAAACTTGATTACTTTCTCTGAATGAAAGAATTGCAAATGCAAAAGCAGTAAATGTAATGTATTTGGGCCAAGATTTTCAAAAATTGGTGTCAAAATATAGATTACTAAAACCATATGTAGATCCCTAAATAACTGGCTTCAAAAGTATTATGATGAGAACAGGGCCTGATAAATTAGGGGTAAGATACAAACACTTACAGTTATGTTTCTTACAATATATATTTCTTACAAAGAGATGAGGAAGGTCTGGGATACATTGTTAAATAAAAGAGAAAATTTTTAACAATGGAACTCTCATAAAAGAAAAAAAAAGTTAAACAAAACAGAAAATTCTGGTTAGTGCTTTGAAGATTTACTTATTTATTCTATCCTTAAAAGTAAAAAAGGTCACATTTATTTTTTTCCTAAATAAAAGGAAAGCAACCTTTGTTCTCAGAAAAAAAACACATACAAACTGACTGAATTACTTTTGGCGGTTAGCTATGTAAATGTTATGAATGTAGCTGTAAAAGTTAAACGTCATCTAATTTGCACAAAGACTGTTAATAATTTGTACAGCACATAATTAGGCAACTTGTATGCTTCCCTCAGGTCAGGAAAAAAAACAGTCCAAATTTCCATCTAGTAACAGAACTTTTTTTTTTTTTTTTTTTTTTTTTTTTTAAAGAAACTTCTGCTTTACTAATCTCCTTTATCAAACTGCTCCCTTCATTTGTGAAAAGGTCATTGCAAAATCTACTATTTATAAATAGATGGATATATTAAAACCCCAGTTGTCATGTACTCTTTACTGTATTCCCCCGGGGGGGGGGGGGGAAAGTACAACTAAGATTTGAGAATTTAAACAAGAAAAGAATTATTAAATTGTCAGTTAAGGTTCCAAGAGAACTATTTTAACCACCTCTCCATGAGTGCTCCTAGCCTCCTTATACTAGTAGGAAACACACCCAATATAACACTGCCCTTTCGCTCACATTTAATACAACAAGGCCTTACATAACCATGGGCAATGTCACATCCATCCATCCATCCAAAGTGAAATATACAGGTAGTATATGATAGTCTAGTGCAGGGGTTCCCAAACTTGATTTGCGGCTTGTTCAGGGTAAGCCCCTGGCGGGCCACAAGACGCTTTGTTTACCAGGAGCATCTGCAGGTGCGGCCACGGTTCACCATTCCCGGCCAATGGAAGCTGCGGGAAGTAGTGGTCTGACCCACACTGCTTCCCACAGCTCCCATTGGCCGGGAACGGTGAACTGCAGCCACTCGGAGCTGCGAGCAGCCGTACCTGCAGACACTCCAGGTAAACAAAGCATCTCGTGGCCCGCCAGAGGCTTACCTTGAACAAGCCAAGAACCAAGTTTGGGAACCACTGGTCTAGTATATATGATAGACCCCCATCTCAGTCTGTATTAGGAAACTGGGCAGGGAAATCGGGCAAGGATGCTGTAAAGATTACAGTAAACACACTATGGTTGGGGTGAATACAACACTGTCTATATTTCCTGTTTACCCAGGCTCTGACCTTCTTGCTCTGTACCCCCGATTGGCTGCTGTAAGCTTTCGCAACTAATACCACAGAGGTATCTCTTTAGCTGAAATCAAGAAGGTTTACTGGGAAGGGGTAGATCTAGCACATATGTGGAGGATGGCCAGGACAGGGATGGGGGAAAATTTCCAATCCATTATAAGAGGATGGGAAACGGTATTGAGCTCAGAACTGGAGAATAGATGAAGGTTTTATTATTACTAATTATTATTATTTGTGTATGGTGGCATGCACAATGCAATAGAAACTTTCTATATAGACAAGAAGGCACAATTCCTGCCCTCAGATCATAATCTAAGTAAAGACAGACAAATAGGTTTGGAGAAAGAGGAACAAAATAAACATTTTTTTGTAAATACATATGTCAACTAGATCAACTGGTAGAAAAGGTAGGGAAAAGGCAGAGAGACACTGGTGACAAACTATGTATTCACATGTATGCACAGCTATTGATGAGCAGGTCCATTAGCCGTACATACTCTCATTTTACTTGAACGGGAAAGACTACTTACAGCAAAAAACTTATCTGTTGAACATATCCCTCTTCTCCTCCTCTGTGGTAGAGTCTCCTGCTGTAGCCTCTGGACAGCCAACTCTTCAGCCCCAAAGTAGTATTCATGTTGCATTTGGGGTACTTCACAAGTATTTACAAAGAATCAGTATATATTCTAGTGTATCAGCAGTCTGAAACTGTAAATGTAAGTTGCTTTGGATTGTAAGTATCAGCTTACAAAATGAAACAACTGGAATGCAGTAAACTTGTATATTATTTTTCAGCTCTTGCCTATTTTATTCTCCCTTTCCAAAATTTCCTATTGTGGCTACCGACTAAGAACATTTTAGGCCAAAAGAAACTTTTAGAGAAGGTAGGCTACCAAAACAGAGCTTAGAGTGGAAAGCCTCTTGCACCTTAACAATAGAGCTGTGACTGGCAACTCTGTAATAAGGATATAAAGAGCTTAAAATTGATTTTACACTCTGGGGATATTTTAATCAATAGTGCAATTACTGCAGCAATAGTATCTAAACCAGAGTTTACTATCTGGAACAAATGACAAGCACAGAATACAAATTTACTTTTGCTTTACAGAGTGAATACCATCACCTTTCCTCCAAGTGAATGACTACTACATTTTACTGACATGAATCAATCAGAAGGACTTTCTGAACCCCAAAAGCTTGGTAATTAAGATTAACATATCAATTTCAATTATCAGGTAATGTTGGTCCTGATGTGGGAGACAAGCTAAACTATTAAACAGTTATGAAATGAAATACTACTTATGCATCAGAATTACTATATGATTTTTATTAAAAAAGGTGTATGTGATATGTATCATTGTTATTAACAATTCTCCTGGTATGGCAAAAAGGAGGATCACTCAGCTAAAGAGATAATGTCAAATGAATAGCTAGTTACATCTTGGAAAGAAGTATTAGATAATAAGATTTAAAATAGAAATACAAGGTCATATTTTCAGCTAGTGTAAATCTACATTGACTTCAACTGAGCTACACCAATTTACAACAGCTGAGAAACTGTCCAACAAACTGTATTTCTGGTACCAGTATTCATTGTCAAAATTAGAGGAAAGAGTTGTATTTTATTAAACTATTTTTCCTATTAGCAAAAGATACAGGAGTACCTGAAAACTACCTTTTTTTGGTTTTGAGTCATAAAAACCTCAAAACATGTAAAAATTTGTTCTACCAGGAATCTAGCATATCCAGAGCTATTTGAATGGGTCATCCACTTCCTTAATAAAAGAACAGTCATTCAATTAGCAATTTATCCCTTCAACATTCATTCTTGCATAGGTCACAGTAATAAAGAAATAGTTTTCCACAACAAGAAAAAACCCTAAACCAGTAACAACTACCCCCAACCTGGGTATGATACACTGTTTTGCACTCCACCCTGGTGAGATCTTATACTGCTTATTGAGTTCCCCAACCTTTCTTCATTCACTGGCCCAAGCCCCTTACAGAATCATAGAAATGTAGAACTGGAAAGGACCTTGAGAGGTCATTTAGTCCAGTCACCTGCACTGAGGCAGATGAAGTATTATCTATTCTAGACCATCCCTGACAGATGTTTGTCTAACCTGTTCTTAAAAACATCCAGTGATAGAGATTCCATAACCTCCCTAAATAAAGTGTTCCCTGCTTAACTAACCTTACAGCAAGGAAGTTTTTTTATAATGTCTAAGGTAAATCTTCCTTTCTGGAATTTAAGCCCATTACTTCTTGTCCTGTCCTCATTTATCCCCCACCTCTTTATAACCACCTTTTACGTACTTGAACACTACCACGTCTTCCTTCAATCTTCTCCAGACTAAACACGCATTTTTTTTCAATCTTTCCTTCTAAGTCATGTTTTATTTGTATCGCTCTCCTCTGGACTTTCCTGAAGTGTAGTGCCCAGAACAGGACACAGTACTCCAGCTGAAGCCTTATCAGTGCTGAGTAGAAGTCTTGCTTACACAATTCCTGCTAATACATCCCAGAATGATGTTCATTTTTTTTGCAAAGGTATTATATTGTTGACTCATATTTAGTTTGTGATCCACTATAACCCCCCCAGTCCTTTTCTCCAGTACTTCTTCCTAAGAAGTCATTTCCCATTTTGTATTTGTGCAAATGATTATTCCTTCCTAAGTGAAGTACTTTGCATTTGTCCCTATTGATTTTCATCCTATTTATTTCAGACCATTTCTCCAGTTTGTCAAAATCCCTTTGAATTCTAATCCTGTCCTCCAAAGTGCTTGCAATCCCTCCTCAGCTTGTGGGAGGCTTGAGCAAAGAACGAAGCCCCAGATCTATAAAGGGATTTACAGATAGATTTTTATCCAGAGCAAGCTGGGGAGGATGGTAGAATAGAACGATCTGGCTACCGTTATAACCTCAGTCCAATGATTATTGCACTCATCTGGGATGTGGGAGACCCACATTCAATTCCCCTGTTGCCTGACAAGAAGGGATTTGCAAAGAGGTTTCTACCCCCTTTCCCTGTCCCCTGAGGCCTAGACTATAGAGCAATTCTGTCTCTCTCTCTGGTCCAATTAATATTTAATATGAAGTGGAACAGCTTCAACAAGAGAGACCCACACCAGAATATTCCATAGCCCAATGGCACTCACCCGAGAAGTGAGGAGCCCCTGTCCAAATCCTTTCTCCTCAGCAGGCAGAGGTGAATTGAACAGGGCATTCTCACATCCAACTGAGCATTCTAACCACTGGGCTAAACCATTCTGCCCCACCATCAACTATTTTGCAGTGAGTTTGGCATGCTCACAGCATGCCTTCTAAATAGGGCCTTTCAAGTGACATAAGTGTTTGAGTCGGGGGTTGTGGATTAGGGGGTTTAGGTGTCTGTGTCCTTTTTTGGATCTGGACCTAACTTTTTTGTTTCTGGGAATCAGTTATTACAGAATTTTTCCCCCGTTACCAGCTCTTACAATTTAATCATGAATCTCACATTATTTGGGTTTTTTCTTAAGGTCCCCGGCTCCTAGAGTCATGTGATCATATGAGAGTCTTACCGAAGTTTCAAATGCTATCATTTTTAAGCCTGAATTATTGTTTTTGAATATAGGAGACTGGCAGTACTGCTTTTGTATCCTGTTACACAATTTTTCTGTAATGGATTGTTAAAATGGTTTGGTCCTCTTTACACTAGAGAATAAACAGTTTTAAATCCTGGACACAAGGGAAGGACACTTAGGGCAATCTGTGGTTGACATATGTTAGGGTTTTCTACACAGTGAAATAGCCTGGAATAACTTCTGCTATCGCTCCACTCTTATTCCACACTGACTGCCTTTGGGGAGTTTAATACACTTTCAAAATGGATTAAGCTAATCTAAAGTGCAAAAAGGCATCCTTAGTGCAGAATAAGTGTCTCCACACAGGAGCTACTGCAGAATAGCTATTGCACTTTAATTTCACATCCTAGCTTATTTCACAGCAGCTTCCACATGTTGACAAGCCCTTATTATTGCAGGTAATTTTCCCAGCACAGCAAAGGCTCAAGAGTTTGAATGTAAAAAATATGGAGACAAGCATTACATCCATATCCAAGAAGAACCTGAAATTTTCTTATCAAGTTAGGGGCAACCCATGTTATGTTGTCCTTATTATGGTGCAATTGTTGTAAAACTCTTGAAATCAGAGGGACTAATAGAAAAGGCTTAATATGGAGAGGATATTCTGTCAATTGCCCCTTTCTTCCGTGCTGCAAAAGAGATCCTTTTTGTTTAACTATGGAAGACACTGGGCAGTTTTATTATCTAATAATGCTGAGTAAACACAGTTTATCCATTGTCTGCGCAGAACATTTGGGATTAACTAAGTTTACATGGAAGATTTAATTTTCAACTGAAATATTTGGGTTACAGGAACATCAAATTAATCTCTCTCATGCTGAAGATAAATGAAGGTATTTCAAAGAGTAGCCTTGTGCCTTACTGCTCTCTGGCTGTTGAGGTTTGAGACTGCAATCACCGTGTCTGACCTGACAGCTGCATTGTCTGTACCTTGCTCTTGTATGTCAGTGAGGATTCTCAACTCTTGCAAATTGATCTAAATCTTGTACTCTGATCTGAAATTTTTCTCTAAAGCAATCTGGTCTTTCAACAAGGCACCCAAACCAAATATAGTAGCATCTGTAGTTAGAATAACCAGCAGTGAATATTTATGGAAAGAAGATAAATCGCCATCTGGCTGAGAGCAAGCAGCAGAAGTGTCAAACCCAAAAGTTATTTTTTCCAGATAAGCAAGTAAAAACAGAGAAGTGTACTGAACTCCATACATAATCTTACCTACAAACACTACTCAACATATGGTCTATGCAAAACAAAACAATGTTTTATTTGTTTTACTCAGACAATTAAAGGAGAACACCATTCACTTAATGAGGAAAGGAGAAGCAGGTGTACAAAGTGGCAGGTCATCATGTTGGGGGACTTAATACTACACAAATAATAAATTGTATAATTATGGCCCTGAGTTTCATGCAGTTTGTTGCTTTCCATGGCAACACAAAATATCTAATTAGTTCAGTTAGCTGCAAGCATATCTAGCGGACCTGAGAAATAGATAACTATCTTGTTTGAGAATTTGGGGTATAATTTCAGCACTTTATACTCAAAAGCATCATTTATATTACAAAGCTAAAGAGTACCACAGTTCCAACATTCAGCTTCTTAAAATTATAAACTTGTTTCAAATGACAACTTATTTTTTCACGTTAACAATAATTAACAAGATCTGCAGCTAGTGTAAATTGGAGTAACTCATTTGAAGTCAACAGAGCTAAAACAGAGAAAAAATTCTCCAAGGTATCTTGGCACTTTTGATAGCTGTAAAACCTTAATAAAAATGGGGAAAAATTGAAGCATCTTTAAAATTTGACAAGTATGAAGTACATAACTTGTAAATAAAAATTAAAATTAAAAGGTAAGAAATGAATGGAACTATTTTAAAAGTACACATTATGCACAGGTAATTCCCAACATTTTAGGTCCTTTGTGGACAGGAGATTAAATATATTGTGTGAGGCTTTTTATGAATTACTTTGAAAAAAAAACTATTGCATAAACACATATAACCCAGAAGATTAGAGAAAATGAGTGGGAAGTGTTAGAATCCTGAGTTAAAACTAATTGAAATGAACTAATTGCTCTGCACCAGAATACACCATGAGAAAAGGATAAAGTTCCCCACTAGCAAGAGGTCAGGCTAGTTCTTATCTTTTAATAATTTGATTTATCCTTCATTAAAATCCCCACTGGAAGAAATAGGCAGCCTCTAGCACATATAGTACTGACTATATAAATAATTCCTAATCACTCTGAACATGTGCCTAATTGAAGGGTCACTCTGGTGTTTAATAGTGTCAAATGCTGCATTACTGTGCTCATATATGTCTGCTACTATTATAACTAGGGCCCTACTAAATTCACAATTAATTTTAGACAATTTCACAGTCATAGGAGTTTAAAAACAGTAACTTTAATGATTTCACCTATTTAAATCAGAAATTTCACAGTGTTATAGTTGTAGGGATTCTGACCCAAAAAGAAGTTGTGGAGTGGTTGCAAGTGGTTATTGTAGAGGAGGTTGCAGTACTGCTACCCTTACTTCTGCGCTGCTGTGGGCGGCAGCACTGCCTTCAGAGCTGGGCACCTGAAGAGCAGTCACTGCTAGCCGGGAGTCCAGCTTAGAAGGCAGGGCTGTTGCCAGCAGCAGGGCAGAAGTAAGGATGGTATGCTATTACCACGCTTACTTCTGCACAGCAGCCTGCACAGCTGGGCCGTCAGTCAGCAGCTGCCACTCTCTGGCCACCCAGCTATGAAGGAAGCAATGCACAAGTAAGGATGGCATAGTACGGTATTGACACGCTTACTTCTGTATTGCTGCTGGCAGGGCACCGCCTTCAGAGCTGGGCACCTGGCCAACAGCTGCTGCTCTGCAGCTGCACAGCTCTGAAAGAAATGTAGAAGTAAGTGGCAACCTCCCCTGCAACTCCCTTTTGGGTCAGGACCCCCAATTTGAGAAATGCTGGTCTCTCCCATGAAATCTGTATAGTATAAGGAAAAGACCATATTTCACGGTCCAAGATGCATTTTTCATGGCCCTTTGGTAGGGCTCTAATTATAACAGTGTTGGAAAAATTATATTGTGAGCTTCTTAGCCCAAGGACCAATGTCTTGACCGTATTTGTCCATAAGATATCATGCACATCTATAGTGTTGCATAAATAATAATAATTGTGCTTATTCAATTCTATGTAGTGAAGCAACACTTTAGAGTAACAAAAATATTTCCATAAGTGTCTTTCCTCCTCTTCAATTATATTTCACCAGTTTTTATAATTACTCCATACATTAGACCAAAGATCACATTAATATTATATCCACAGAAGGCTATCAAATGTTCCATGCTAATTACATCATAAAAAGGTGTCACACAGATAAGCTGGCATACCAAAAAGAACTGACATACTTGCTTTCACACTGTCAAGTAAAGGGGTGACAAGTATTATGACAGAAATGTTTATTTTACACTTTGCTACATTTGACAGTGTTAAAAACAAGTAATTAATTTGCACTCACTGTACAGCTTTTTGAGGGTTATAACTTTTATTAAAATATCTGCCAATTTAAAAAAAGGCAAAACTAGAACTGTGCATTAGCACAATTTTTCAAAAGAAGCATTATCTCTTAATATACTGTATGGCACTGGTTTGATTTTCTACGGTATTTCAATGGGACTTGCAGCTGCTTAGCACCTCTGAAAACCAGACAACTCATTATGTTTTGAGACCTTCATTTCTACAGGCCATACTGTGCCACCAGTTTTCAAATAGAATATACCAGTGAAATCAGAAGGGAGTTCTGTTTAAAAAGCAATGTCATGATTATGGCACTACATCACTTATGGAAGTTGTACAAAATGTTCTGGGTTTGCTTCTCCCACATCTCTTCACACTTTAAACTAGGTGAAAAGGATCGAGTGGCATAAGAGTTCTAAAAGTTCTAACAGAGTAGCTAGACAGGGCTGCGGCACTGGAGATTCTGGCCAGTGCCGGACCTATAGGGCTTAGGCTGCCATAACTGATGACACATACCCCAGGGCTATCTAAAAGATGGTGGATGTTGCAGAACAGCCCAGGATTCTCAGGATGCAAAGGTGGTTTACCATTACTTTATCGCATGCCTGCCCTGAGCTCCAAGTTATTTTTTACATCTAGACTTAGAGCCATAGCACAGAATCTTACTCGCCAAGTACAGTTTGAAATAAAACTATTTCAGTATGCAGAGAATTTTTGTTGTATTCAGACTAAGAACCTTTATTCCAGTTAACCTTTCTTGAAACAGTTTCCATATTCTAGAGCATAAGAGTCCGATGTCACAGCTCATACTCGCATGGGTACAGGCTTCAGAATTAGGCCCTAACAGTTCACCATCAAATATTAAGAAAAAAAATTAGAATTGTGCTATATATTTTTTCTAACTCCCTGAAGGCTCATTTTAGTCTACTTCTGATTAACAGGAAATCCAGTGGCAAAAATAATTCTTTACTTATTCTGCTTCACAATTATGGCAGTGAAGATAAATGAACAGCACTCTATATTACAGGATCCATAGGGACTTATGATGAGTCATGCAATATAAGCATCATGGTTATAATTACTTGTGTATTTCAGTTTATATAAACACAGAACTTTCTTGTAGTAAACAAAGCAGTGTAACTTGAGAAGTCTACTGTATAATAAATTAGATAAACATTACTTCAGATATAAATAGAACTTCAGTAACAGCTCTATGCTCGTCATGATCAGAGTATTGTAGCAGTGTACAGTGTGATACCACGACCACAGAATTTACTGAAAAATTCACCCCTTTGTTTGGAATTGTGCTCCAGGATCCCAGCTTACATTGAAAAAAAGCATGTTTCTAGCCAGTATGGTTGTGGAAATAAACTTGCAATTGATAATGGAATGTAAACCAATGAGGTGTCACCTGATGGACTCTGCAGAGAGTCTGAGACAATAGATCTAAAAGGTTTGGATTGTCCGGTTCACCATAGTGGACGCTGCATTAATGCAGCCACGAAATATAGCACTTTTAAAAGACGCCACTGAATTCAGTTTTCTGCTGAAGAATTTACCATTTTTCTGCAGCCAGGCATTAAACACTGCTCTTTTCGACCACCTGTCCTGCCGGGACCTGACTGCAACAGCCTGTTGCTTTGCACCTCTCCACTACAAGGTGTTAATTATAGCATATTTTCCACACACTGTTCCATGAAGCATGACAGCATGAGAGCTGAGGAGCTAGAGCTCTTTCCTTCCCTGCAATATGGAGGAAGAAGATTCTGAGTCATGTCACTGGGAAAACACTGCAAGGGTGGGAGGCAATGGGCTGCCCAAAGAGTACACTAAAAAAATCCACCCAGAAATAAATCACTATTAAAAATAATCATTTATGAATTTTATGTCAAGGAGTAGATTCAGCTATGGGCCAGTTGTGTCAGTGGGAGCAGATGGGTGTGTGAGTGAGATGAGAATGAAATAGCAATAGAATAAGTGTATATTACTATGGAAATTTGTCCTATTTTGCCACAAGATGCATAGGGCCCTAATAGTGATATGTACTTTTATCACTACAAAATTCTGATTGTTAAAATTGTCATCCTCAAAATATTTACTGCATGTCTGACCAGCTGCACTGTAAAAGCAATATGTTAATCAATAGTATAACATTTATAGTTTGTAACATACACAGGGGAGGACAGACATTAAAAAGGACACAGCGGAGTCCTTTACTGTTAAAAACTGAAAAGTTAAAGCTTACTAAAATTATGTATATCAAACTAAAGCACGGAACTCTACCATTATGCTTTTCCACTATGAATTAATTAATTTAAAATGATTTCTAATATACAGTCATATGATACACTAGTTCCCGTCCATAACTAAACCCAGGATTAAGACTAACCAAAGCCCAGTTGACTTCCCCAAAATGCTCCAATTCCTCTGCATCCTCAGACTATGGATGAACAACACACAAAATCAAGCAGAAACGAAAGTACACAACACATGCTCATTTTCCCCATCAGATGCAGGCAAAAACAGATGAACGCAACCAAAACTACTACATTAGTATTGGAAATGATAAAATCATTCAAAAATATAGCTCCATCATTGCAGCAGCATGTATTTAAAAAAAATCCAATAAATTTCTTTTCCCACTACTGAATCCAATTAGTCCCTCAGCTATGTTTAGAAGAATTGGACTCATGCTGACATCCGATTCACAGAGAGGTCTCCCAAACATTCCCTCTGATACAGAGTCCCCATTGACTCCTGACTGATGCAAACACTGACAGAGTTTCTGTATGCTTATTTTGTATGTATATGTGTATTCTGCTTCCCTGACCTTGTATTGTCCCCTTCAATGATTTTTCTTTCTTGTTTAGAAATTTGCTCAACTGTTCTTATCTCTTCCCTTTGTCAAGCCATTCCCTTTTCTATAAAGTCTCTCTTCCCTCTTACTCTGTTTTCCATGTTTGTGCTCTCTTCCCAATCTTTCCATCTCTCATCTTTCCAATTACTTCATTCTCTATGTTCCCTCAATTGCCATCTCAACCCCTCTTCTTCTTTGTACTATCCCACTCCTGCCATTGTCAAAATGCTGGGTTCTCTATTTATCTCAGAACATATATAGCCACAATGGAGAATCCAAACACCACATCACCATAAGGTATGAAAATATTATTCTCATTTTAAGGACAAGGATCTGAAGCACAGAGAGATTTGATGACTTGCCCAAAGTTCACACACAACCGGGAACTGAACTCAGAACTCCTAATTCACAGTCCACTTCCTTGACTGCAAAACCATCTTTCCTCCCCACCCCCCCAATCATTACACTGCATTCCCTTCTCCCCAAAAGTTGTAAGGAAAGGATCAGGCAAGGTTCCTTGTGGCAGCACCTATTCCCCCATACGACGGAGGAACAATGATGAGATAAATTGGTCTCTTTTTCAGCCCCTCCCTTATGGAGAAGAAAGCCAACAGGGTCCAAGAGTGGAGCAGAACTGGAGGGGGAAGGGAAGAGGCTTTCTACAGATACTGTTGCTCTAGAAAGAGTAGTTGATCAGGGGACCAGAGACTTTCAGGGGACTTTCTCCTTCCCCTTCTTACTCCACATCTTCACTTCAGTCTCTTGCCTCCTATTTCATTGCCTGGGAAGACCAGCTAATGTGGCTGAGTTTCCTCAGACCAAATCCCAAGTAGCAGTGCATTTGGCACATAATTGCCACCCAGAGATGAGAAAGCTGTGTCAGGGCAATTGTAGCAATTAGTTATATGGTGAAGGCTGCCCTTCTATTGCTCTTTCATCGAGTTTTCTGCTCCACAGAGCTAGGCCCCCTCTCTCAGCAGGCCGTCAGTCAAAGATGTTTAATTTGCTCATGGCTAAATTCACGTTGGAATACATAAGTATAACACAAAGAAAAGATTCAAGCACTGAAAGTGTGCTATATTTCATTACACGGAGCAACAGAGGGAGCGAAGGAGAATCAAAGAAGCAATATTCATTTACTCCCATCTGATTCAAGAGTGAATAACTGGTCTGAGGTGAGCCTCTATTCCAGCATCTAGTTAAAGCACATACAGGAGGTATGTCGACAAATTGCCATTTACTCTGCTTATTACTGGTCACGTTTTTAAAACCTGGCCTCCATTGCTGTTCCCACAATTTGGGAATTGTCATTTAGATAACTAAATATAGACTGTCCCTACAAATCATGTTAAATGCCTAAATACTGCCAGGAAAACTACAAGCACAACAAAAGCAATCCTAAGGCAAGGATGAAAAATCAGCCCCAGTATGTGACCGAGAACACAGCCACATCAACAAACCTCATAAGCTCCTGGACCAGGAGTAAACTCTTTCACATCCTTAAAACGCTCCACTCTGGAAACAAATAGGGAAATACTGGAAGCTGACTTCACTACAGGATTGTACGTCCCAGGTCCTATGGGGGAAAAAAGAATAATTCATTAAGTAAAGAGAGTTCTTTTAAATAGCTGTTAATAATAACCTTAGAATGTTGCTTGACTAGTATATAGTTATATATCCTGCAACCTTACTGCCAGATGTCCTACAACATTTGTTTTTGCTTTTAAAATATAATGTTCATGAAAGGCACCAGAAATAGCATTGTGGACTGAAACATTCAGAATAATTCCATCACAAAGAGAAGCAGTATAAACTTATCCACACCATTCTATCAATGTGGCTGAACTCTGTGTTTTGAGGGACGACCTTCAGTGGAAAAGCAGTACTCCAGACTCGACTACTATTTAGTCCTTGGCTTCTCTGCTGAAATGTGAGCTGTTGTAGTAACTGTTGTACTTTTGAGAGGAGAATGTGATGACTACACAATATATAGAATCAGGTGACTTTAGACAGTATGTTAGAAAAGAGAATCTAGTAGAATCTGGTTGGGAGCTGGTGATGGGGGGTTTTGTTTGTTTGTTTGTTTTCTGGTGTCTACACTACAAAACATCCTTGCAGTCTTGACTTCGACATTCTATCACCATGTATCTAACCTTACCTTACTCAGAGCAAAATAGTAACAATGCCTGAGTCCTATATTAGTACCACAGTCGAGGTACTCTGGTGGTGAATTACAGCTACAAAATTTGCTAGTACCTGTAAGGTCTCAGTGAATAAGTTGAGAAGAGCTCAAAGAATGTGAGGATGAGATCAAAGTTGTTGCCAGCATGAATTTTGTGTCAATTATAATCTTTTGTTGGCTGTGTGCATAAGATGTGTGTAGAAAGAATCACAGCTTCACTGAGCCAAAGAATTTATCTTTCATCTCTTACTTCTTCATATTTCTCTACAGTCTTTGTATTGCCTCTATATTTAGCATAGGATAATTAGGATATGTTGCTAATTTAATAAAATCTTTATTTTTTTAAATGATTAATGGGACCAACTCTATCTATTATAACAGCGTAAATTCTGAATCACTGCTCTGAATTCAATGGAGTTACTCAGGACACCAGCATAACAGAGAGAAGAATTTGGCCCTCCATTAAAAGTAAAATAAGGTGTTGATTTAATTCTTCTCTGAAACATATGAAAGCAATTGGTGTTCCACTATCCAAACTGACACATCTAACTGCTAACAAATTTAGCTCCTCAAAAAACTATGAAATTGTGTGCAAATGTGTGTGGCCACAGACTGAGTCTCTCATCTGGTGCCCTTTGATGGTAACAAAAAGCAGCAGGGTGTTTTGAGCAAAGGTGTCCATGATAGTGAATTGAATACTTTTCTCTCTCTCTCTCTGAATACACTCCAATACATAATGAATGACTTTAAAATTAGTAATAAATATCTCCTTACAAGTGACGTAACACTAAGTGTAAAAAGATCAGCATTTTTGTTATTCTAATAACTGAATATCATACACCTTACCAGTAACAGAGGGCAGGGGGACTAGGTTGGATTTGTTTCGATTTTTATGTAGAACAAAATTCTGCAAAAAAAATCTCTTACTTAAATGCCTAAACTGGGGTTTTCAAAGGAGACTACTGGAGTTAGGCACTCAATCGCAGTTTTATACACCTAACTCCCTTAGTCTCCTTTGAAAATCTCAGTCCTACTGTATACATAGGCCTGGTCTACACTAGTCTTATTTCAGAATTAGTCAAGTTAATTAAAAAAAAAAAAAAAAGATTCCATCCACATGACCAAACCGGCTTTTTCAATTTAAAGAGCTCTTTAAATCAATTTCTGTACTCCACCTCGGCAAGTGGAGTAGCGCTTAAATCATAATCGACATCCCGGGTTAAAGGTATTGTGGAAGCAAATCAACATTATTGGCCTCCGCGAGCTATCCCAGAATGCTCCCTTGTGACCACTCTGGTAAACACTCTCAACTCTGATGCACTAGCTAGGTGGGCAGGAAAAGCCCTGAGAACATTTGAATTTCATTTCCTATTAAGTCACCATCAGCACAGGTGACTGTCAGCACAGTCCACCATCACAGGCGATCATGCAGAGTACACCATCACAAGAGATCACGCAGTCCCGAATTCGCAGACGAGCTCCAGCATGGTTCGAATGGGAGATACTGGATCTCATCGCACATTGGGGAGATGAGTCTGTTATGGCAGAACTAAGTTCCAAAAAAAGGAACACAAATATGTATGCTAAAGTCTCCAGGGCGGGCCATGACGGAAAGAGGCTACTCTGGGGACACAGAGCAGAGTTGTACAAAACTTCAATGAGTTACTCCACATACATACTCAGATATTTAAAAGAATTTTATCCTTATGGATTTTTTAAACATCTGAAATAAGGGTACATAAAATAGTATGTGAACTTACAAGTAAACAGTAAAAACGTATCACTTTGAGTGCTTTCAGGAAACCCACAGACACAGGACTACCAAAAAGGAATCAGTGACCAGAGAGAAAGAATGTTAAACTTGACTGTAAACCATTTTTGAAGAAAAAAGATTATTGTCATGATTTATAGATGAGGCTGATAATACTTCCATCAGTGTCTAACAGATAGAAATAGATTATTTGTTCATCCACATAATTTATAGCCAAATGGTTTAGCCTTGCTTGCAGGAAATATTTCCCATCAAATTTATTTTAAAACTCTCTTCCTTTCCTGCCCCAGTTCTTTCTCATTAGAAATTTCTTGTAGAGAGAAATTGTAGAGAATTTTTTATGTAGAGATATTTTATTGGATATTTATTAAATAATATAGTATTATACAGTTTCTCTATTCAAGCACGATACGCTGGCCTCCTATAAGCTAAGAATTCTCGGACATCATGCTACACTTTCAGCTGACCCCACCTTCATTCATTTCAAAATGATCTTCTGAATATTAAGACTTTGGTCAACAGAGGGTGGGAGTTTTGTATTGAAATTAATTTGAAACATAAAAGAATGGGAATATTAAATAAGCATCAGTAGAAATCAGCCTTTACCATTTTTACTTCACAGGTTTGATACACAGATATCCTGACTAAAGATGTACTTACTTGGGTTTTTTTTTAATCTTACTCTCACATTCACTTGCAGAATGTGTGTTCCCAATGGCAAAGGCAAATATTTTAACATTGTTTTAAAAACAGGCAATATTTATTTTCTCCCTTTAGTTTACAATTAAAACACACTATGCCAAGGTTTTAAAGATACCGATACCATGCACCTGCATTACACTTTTACTAGCCCATGTATATTTTTGCTCTGTTCTGGTATGGAAGGTCATATAATAAGTGATTTACTGCACATTTTGGAAGATCATTTTAATATCTTCAAGAATTGCTTAATTGTTTATTGATCTCATTATGATGCTACATTTGTGGTTTCTTCAGATGTTAATGTCAGCAGTATGCTAAGTGTTAAATATTATTGTTAGGTCTGTTATTTCCAAAACATCAGTATAAAAACAGTACATATGAATCATTACATATTAATCATACATATGAATATTAGGCAATATGATTCATATGGGGGGGAGGGATAGCTCAGTGGTTTGAGCATTGGCCTGCTAAACCCAGGGTTGAGAGCCCAATCCTTGTGGGGGCCACTTAGGGATTGAGGGCAAAAATTGGTCCTGCTAGTGAAGGCAGGGGGCTGGACTCGATGATCTTTCAAGGCCCCTTCCAGTTCTAGGAGATAGGTATATCTCCTATTATTATTATTTATTATAATATGCATAGAGGGTGAGCTACATCAAGTGGCTAGAAAGTATGTGGTCCAGGGAATATTGTAAGGAAAACTGGATAATTAAGGAGTATCTTTTTGTTCAATACCAACAAAATGTACCCACATAGGGCTCAATCCTACTAACACTGAAGTCTGTGAGAACAGGATCAGGCTCATATTGTAATCAGGAATTGTGTGCCTAGTCCATGGATAACATGTACATGAATATGTACCAATGAACCACTAAGACCTACTCAGGTTAATGCAACATGCAAGACTCTTGCTCAAAATAATACTGATTTTAGAACAGATTTGTCTCTAGCCTGTTACCATAATAATGATTTTTAATTTTGTAATAGGCTCTCTAGTCTTACCATTCTTTACAATAATTGCTAATACATTTACATATGTGTCTATAGCTACTAAAGCAGTTAAATGAGTTACTCTGTGGCTTTAACCTTATTATTATATTGAAGTCTTTCACAGGGTATATGGTGAAAAGACTTCACTTATCTTGCCACCTGATGTCAGTCATTTTGCTTCATTTCTGCATTATGCCTGTTTTAAGACATCTAACATTAAAAAAAAGTGTATTATGTTACATAGTTTATCATCTTAGAATATATTTCCCATTACATATGCTGCTGCTTATGTGATACAGGTCAAAGGCTTTCACTGCCTTTCCCAGCACCAGATCAGAGCTGAATTACGCAGAAGCTATCTTAAATTAATTTACCAAAATGCCACATTTTAATCACAGGTCAAAGAACAATAAAACTTCTCATTCCAAGTCAAACACCTATGAAAAATCTGCCTGTATCATGATTGGTATGTAATGGGAAAATCAAGAGCAGATGATTCTTATAATTATATATTTTCCAGCCCTATGTCGGCTCACTCTCCATGAAATGTCAACCAACGCTACAGGGCAAAAATGGCAG